>NC_086349.1:750255-1093504 GCF_036324505.1 Eleginops maclovinus | reverse complement strand
CAACCACCCGGGCCGTATTTTTGTTACAAACGAAGTGGACCTTGAGGGCCCTCCAAAGAACTTCACCTACATCAACAACTACAAAGTAGGCCAAGGGATTGTGTTAGATGAGATGGCGGTGGGCTGTGAGTGTAAAAACTGTTTGGAGGAGCCAATAAACGGCTGCTGCCCCGGGGCCTCGCTGCACCGCATGGCCTACAATGAGAAGGGCCAGGTCCGGATCCGACCGGGACAGCCCATATACGAGTGTAACTCCCAGTGCCGCTGCAGCTCTGATTGTCCAAACAGAGTGGTGCAGAAGGGCATCCAGGTTGACCTGTGCATCTTTAAGACGGAGAATGGCCGGGGCTGGGGGGTGCGCACACTGCAGCACATCAAGAAGAACACCTTCATCATGGAATACGTGGGGGAGGTAAGACCTGCTCACACACCGCTCTCCCTTCTTGATTCTGATATTGACATAAGGGGCGGGGTCAAACAGGTTACATGTTATTTCAGCAAATTCTTTTTTTCATTATTCATTATTCTTTATTCTTTCAAAAGACAAAACATGCAAATATCCACTCACAAGTGAAGTGACAGTATAATCATTGAAAATAAAGTGGAAACCATACTAAATACAATCAGCAACACAGTCAAGAAAACAAACTACAAATCTAACAATGATTTTGTTTTTATATTTATTTAACCTAATTGCACTTTCAAGCTTACGCTCAAAGTAGGGCTGAACGATTTTGGAAAATAATCTAATTGCAATTTTTTTCCTCACTTGTTAAGCCCCCTCTAAAGGTCCCCTTTTATTAAACACTTCACAGACATGTTTTGTATAGATATGGCCCTACAATATATTGTTGAAATATAGCATTATAGGAGACCTTTTAATTTAAAATAATCTGCAGGAGAAATATGGGGCGACATAAAGCCTCTGGCCCAGCAGATAGATCAGCATGACATCTCAGGTGCAGTTGAGAGAAAAGGTTAGTCACTACCGACTTCCAGTGGATACATCACTGCTCCGCTAATGATTTGATTATAAGAGTGAATATATTGCGTTAACACCCACAACATTGTAAAATGAATGTTCTTGTTTATCGAGTTACAACAGAAATATAAAGGTGTGAGATATTTAGAAAAGGGTATTTTGATTACGGCAAATACATTCCAGAAGAATTTCCTGTTTTTTTATGTAGATGTTTTTATATTGTATGAAATGATCAGGAGTAGTGGTCTTCATAGAGGTTTTACTAAAAACTTAATCTTGTTAAATACTGTATTGGTTTTGTGTGCATGCTGGTACACACTGGGTACTCGGAGGTATTTCTCTAGAGCAGCGGTTCCCAAACGTTTTTTGCGGCGCACCCCCTTCTACGTCCCAACCGGGTTGACGCACAGCGGCTGTCTTCTTCTACGTTTCTATCAAAAACGAATAAAGTATAGTTTTTTGATTTCAAATAAAAGGGATTACAAAGGAAATGTGTATTGTTCCTGTTTTTATTGAAGCCTATGGAAAAATCCCACTTAAAAAACAACACTGTAATATTTTTACACCAGACCACCATTACATGTTTCATCTCGCGCACCACACTTTGGGAATCCCTGCTCTATAGTGTTTGTGTATTAACCGCAGTAGATGTTTTTGCCTAGTTTCAGTCTGTGCAATTTAAAAGTCATTTGTATTTTGGTAGTACACACATCAGAAAAAAACACATCAGAAAAGTCTGGTAATGACTAACTACTATCAGGGAGTTGTTCCTCGTGTCTCCTCCCGTTCTGTATTCACTATGTCATTCCTCCATGCTTACATCACGGTTCCTTGCAGCCCGCTGCACTCACCTAGCCTCTGCTGTCACACAGTAACGTGGTTCGGGCTAGGTAAACGTGTGTTCTGGGTGTAGTGAAGGGGACAGACCGCGAGCCTGCATCAGGACCCTTTTCAGATTTGCTGTAATGTAAATAACTGCCGAGGTGGAAACTGTTTTTCCAAAACCGAGCATTAGTAGTCTGTCACTAGTTTCACACACCTGTTGATCAGGTCAACTAATCGATTAGTCAACAAAATAGTTTTCAGTCAACTACAGATTTGTCAGGTCGAGGAAGCCCTGGTATTTCAAGATATTATATTGAAAGGGGTTTCAAATATTTTTGTATAAATAAAAGCTGATCTGCACACACAAAGCTCCCGTTTAAGGATTCCGATTCTGTGACGGTGCTTAAGAGTTGGTCTTAGCTTGGGTTGTCCATGAACACCCAGAGAGAAACAAGTTACCACAATAACATGATCCCATCCTCTGCATGAGAAGAAAACCATTTAAACTAATATTGTGTATTATCTGGGCGAAACACTAAAGACAGATTGCACATATTACGTTCAGGCAAAATAAAAAGATACAATTATTTTCTGCAATGTTAATTCTTTATGATTGAAAGCCTGTGTTCTCCGTGAACCAAAACTTTTTAAAATATCAAGCTGACACCTTTTTGTTAATTCTACACAGGCACACCTGACACCTCTCTCGGTAAAGACAGGATTTATTGCAGGGCTCCTGATTGTAATCCCTGTGGTTGTGCTGATATAACTGTCCTTCTCTTCCATCAGTTGGGCTTTGAGTTTCTTTTAATCAATTGTTATTCTTTAAATCGATGTTTGTTGCAGTGATGAATGAGTGTTGTCCTGTTCCCTGCAGATCATCACGAATGAGGAAGCCGAGAGGAGGGGTCATGTGTACGACTGCCAGGGCTCCACGTACCTGTTTGACCTGGACTATGTGGAGGACGTGTACACAGTGGACGCCGCTCACCAAGGCAACATCTCCCACTTTGTCAACCACAGCGTGAGTGTGATGAAAGACTGATATCATGAAATGACTATTTGTTTAGTGCCTTAAAAGGTACTGAAGGCACTTATGGTACATTCAGTAACTGTAAAGTCAGTGACACTATACAGTCATGTAACTGTTGTTAACTTTAAGTCATACTGGAGAGTAATTAAATGCATTCATTTGTGATCCATAAGTCTCTGCAGCCTTGTAAAATAAATCAGATACATGTGCAGTGACTTGTTGATGTCACTTGCAGTCTTTGCAGTCCCCCCCCCCCCTCAGCACATACTGCTTTGTATATATTTAGAGAATTTGAGTACCTAGATATGTACATTAAAAACTTTTTTTAAATTTGGAAATGCAAAGTTTCTCTTTATGTCTGCTATAGTTAAGCAGTGTCAGAAAACCTCCTTACACAAGTTGTGTTCTTTTTGCAGTGTAACCCCAACCTGCAGGTATTTAATGTGTTCATCAACAACATCGATGAGAGGCTCCCAAGAATTGCTTTATTCTCAACACGAGCGATCCGGAGCGGAGAGGAGCTCACATTTGACTACAAGATGCAGAGTAAGTGTCGCTGATCGAGTCCTCTTCAGGGGCCAGCTCACCACAAAACCAGAAGGACCTTTCTGTCTCTGCCTGTCTATCGGTCCACCTTAGAGTGAGCTACCTTCTCTCCAGGATGAAGGAAAACATTACATTTGAATATCTCAACAGCAATGTGTCTTTGCAGCAGTCATTACTCAAGATGAGTCATCTTTTTAAAGAATCGCAGTTCTAATCCGCAACCAATTTTTTTTTTCGAAAGGCCTTTATGAGTGTAACTGACAATTGGCACACATGTCTAACTAAACGGAATTTACAAAAAGACTCAGGAAGGCACTAAAGCACTAAAGTCTGCAGAACTAGATGCTTTGCCAAATTGTACAATGGGAAATAGACACATTTTGACTCTGTCAACACTAAATATGGTATACAGCAAGGAGGGGGATACACATGTTTGGTAAAAAATAAGCTAGACCTTAAAAAAACATGGCTGCCATGAATCAAGAGTCGCCAAAGATGTGGCTTAGAATGAAATGCTCACAACTCAACAGCAACTTATCCAATCATCAAACATTTAGTGGTTATATCCCCTCCTTGATGGGGAACAGGCCTACCAGCATATATGCTATGTGTTCCTAAACCAAAATCAAACATAATAAAAAAACAAAGTTAAAAATCCAACTGCGGCTAAAGGCAGTGAACATTACACAGGCTAGAGTCCATAGTCCAGGCAGGAGTTTTCTACAGTTTTCCTTAGCTTTCAAAGATTAAACTGGACAAACAACATTGGCGTGACAAGCTCCCTTTAACCAGTTAAATGAGTTTGAATGGTAACATACCAGTATGGGGGGGCAACATTTGGTAAAGGGTATAGAACGTTGCTGGCTTCTCTTGTGAGCCCTCTCTATCCTGCCCTGTCTTTGTCTGCAGTTGACCCGATGGACACGGAGAGTACCAAGATGGACTCCAGCTTCAGCCTGGCGGGGCTCCCCGGCTCCCCGAAGAAGAGGATCCGAGTGGAGTGTCGCTGTGGATCGGACTCGTGTCGAAAATACCTGTTCTGACAAGGGACTTGTAACACTGTCATCTATGGAGAGATGTTGAAATTGTACAGATTTTAATATGAATTTTTATTTTCTTATTGCCTATGAAAGCTGAAATTGACCAGCAACTTTATAAAGAATTTCAAATCCAGTAAAATAGAAACTGCATCAGTGGATTGTTTGAGTACTTAAAGACAATTATTTTCAATACTTTTACAAGAGAAAGGTCGGCATGTACATTAGCTCAGCGCAGGGCAGCACCGCATGAACATCAGAGCACTGAGCCTGGGGCAGTAACAGCTGTTGAGTGACAGTTTGTTGTCACATGAAGGCTGATTCGTTTGGCCCTCGGGACAATGTCTTCCCCCAATGTCCCCAATTCTCTCACAGTTTGCAGATCCATTCCTGCTTCAGTGTTGACCTTCTGTGCAAACTGTAGTACTGATGAGTATACGCCCAGACTTGGTGTATCCCCTCCCTCTCCTAATGGTCTCGACTCCTCGCCTCTTGAGATCCTTTTTAGAGTTCCCACATCTCGGCTATTAACTTGGTGTGCAATGCCATTACTGGTGGAAGTGACGGACAAAAGCCAAATGAAGCTTTCATTTTCAAAGCTTTCCCCCATCCACGGACCTCAGAAGCTAGCACAGTGCACATTGCTGCACCCCAACAGGGAGGAGTAAGAAAATGTTTCTCTGATTATAGTGAACTACACTGGCCAAAAAAAAGGTCACACTCTAACATTGGTTGGACCGCCTCTACCTTTGATTACGGCACGCAATCACTGTGGCGTCGTTTCCACAAGCTTCTGCAACGTCACAACATTTATTTCTGTCTTGCATTCATTTTTCAAAAAGATCTTGTATTGATGACGGGAGATTCAGACCACTGCGCAAAGTCTTCTCCAGCACATCCCAAAGATTCTCAATCGGGTTCAGGTCTGGACTCTGTAGGGGCCAATCCATGTGTGAAAACATTATGTCTCATGCTCCCTGAACCACTCTTTCACAATCTGAGCCCGATGGATCCTGGCATTGTGATCTTGGAACATGCCCGTGCAATCAGGGAAGAAAAACTCCATTGATGGAATAACCTGGTGATTCAGTATATTCAGGTAGTCAGCTGACCACGTTTGGGCAAGTTGCTGAACCTAGACCAGACCAAATGCAGCAACCCCAGATCATAGCACTGCCCCCACAGGCTGGTGACCTTTTTTTTGGCCGGGCAGTGTATGTTTTGTATATTAAAATGGGGGTGATCTAAACGACTCTTTCTGTTGGATCTTTTATAGCGTATATATTTTAAAATGTTAGGTTTTTTTGGTGCTGTCTGATAGGTGGAGAACAAAACAATGTAAATAAATGGCTTTTACCGGTTGCTGTCGTGTTTTCATTGTTGTTTTTTTACTTTGTTAATATGTGCCGGATGTAGAGGGCAGAGTGTTTTTTATGTCCAGTCCTCGCTTTGAAAGAATGCAACATAATACTACTAGATGGGGCTTTAGATCTCTTCCAGCTGATTTTTGAGTATCACTTCCGGCTGCACAAAGGTAACAATTTATATGAACTCTGATAAAGTTCTCCATTTCAACATTCATCTGCTTTATTTTAGAAACATTTCCTTTTACTTATTTTCGAAATGCTTCAACATAATGCAGGGTTGAGGATGGACCGGTTTGAATGCAAACATCTACTACTTTCAATAGTCATGTTTGTGTCTGATAGGGTTTTTCTAAATCAGTCTGAGATAATACTTCTTAAAATATTGAATCTCTGCTAAAAATCCATCAAAGACTATCAGACCAGAGGTGGTAGAAGTACCAGAGTGTAGTAATACTCTGTCACAGTAAAAGTCCTGCATTCTAAATGTTCCTCCAGTGAAAGTAGAAAGTACTCTCATCTAAATGTACTTAAAGTAGCGACAGTAAAAGTAGTCATTGTTTGATTGGTCCATTTCAGAATAATATCTGATGTGTTTTATAATGATTGATCATTAAAGTGTTCTCAGAGCTGGTAAAGGTGCAGCTAGTTTGAATGGCTTTGTATACTGCAGGGTAGCTGCTGGATTTACTGCAGGTGAACTGAAGTCTGATTTAAGGGCTGATCATATTTACCATCATTAATCCAGATCTGTAAAGTAACTAAAGGGATTAAATACATGTAGTGGAGTAAAGTACACCATTTACCTCTGAATTGTAGTGGAGTAGAGAAGTACAGAATAGCAAACAGTTGAAATACTTAAGTAAAGTATAAATCCCTCAGATGTTTCCTTAAGAAACATGTCAGTGAGGACAGAGGTGGCTGTGAGGTGAGCCATACTGTCGACAGATGAAAGCTGTCTGGGTCATCTATGGTTGCATGTATTTCATAGTAGCAAAAATCCACTGAAAAGATTTAAGGACATTTTTCTCTTTTTTAAAACAATAATCAAGCTTACCAGTGTGTTTATCAGTGTGAGCACTGGAAGGAGTTCAGCGAAGTGTACGAGTTAAGGCAGATGGAATGAATTCCTGTGTGCCACTGAAGGCAGTTGAGTTGTCATTTGTGGAGCAAGCATCAAGTGTCCGTTGGTGTGAAACTACTTTCTTCCAAATAATGATCCCTATGAACACTTGTGACAGTGTTTTGTTGGAGAGCGTAACACAGGACTGTTTCTGGAATTATGTTTTGAGTTTTTTTAGTGCGGTGACTAAACTGTCGGAGACAGAAAACCTGGACCAATACTGAACAGCAGAGAGGAACAATACATGTATGCTTGGTTTGCATAGATGTATGTATAAAATCAATATACCACCACAACCAGGAATTCTTGGAAGCACTCCCATGATCATTTCAAATGAAATTTATTATTTTTACAAAGTCATAAATTTCCAGAGACATGCGTAACAGAAGAACAGAAAAAAAAGAAAAAAACCAAAGGGAACCTGCAGTCTGAGCCGGCTCTGTGATGCCGGGTCAGAGGAATATCTCGTACATCCTTCAGACCTTTTGCTTTATGTCCGGATCAATGAGATTACATTGTTCTTTTAACCATTGACATTTAATGGTCTACCTTTAAGGTTTAAATTAAACATTTTCCAAAGAATTCATGAACTGGCCCCTTTCTAAGACATCGCAACATTTGGAGTTTTCCCCGCAGGAACGCTGTAAAGCTGCTGTGGTTCCTGTCGGTGTGTCTCTGTGTGTGTTCCAACTGTAGCACAGCAGAACAACCCAACACTAACTTTCAATGTGAATCTGGCTCGCCAGGCACACCCACACTCATGACAGCATTCACACCAAATTTAGTTTAAATGGAACAAATGGTTTCAACTTTCTGGACTTCTTCAAAACAAACGCTGCCTTCGCCTCTGCTTCGGCTGTGCTTCGCCTGTTTCGGCTAGCTGCGCTGCTAGCCTCTCGTGATACCGTGCACCCCTCTGACGTGACTAGAGACGATCTTTGAGACAAAAGAGAATCCTTAAAGGATCTTATAACTTGTTGTTGTTTTTTGTATGCTTATTTTGGCCATCATTTGTATTGTTTTTTGTTAAGAGGACAACGTGCAACAAACAAAAGTGTGACAATAACACAAAGGCTGTCAGATGATCACAGTCCAAACTGCTTTATCAGGAGATCAGACTGATGGAGGAAACACCTGTCAGTTTCCAAGCTGCCGATCATGTGGCTGTGAGGTCACCAGAGGTGGGAAGTTACTAAGTACATTTAGTCAAGTACTGTAGGCTACTTCACTTGAGTATTTCCAGTTTATGCTACTTTGTACTTCTGCTCAACTATAGTTCAGAGGTAGATGGTGTACTTTTACTCCACTACATGTATTTAATCCCTTTAGTTACTTTACAGATCTGGATTAATGATGGTAAATATAATCAGCCCTTAAATCAGACTTTAGTTCACCTGGAGTAAATCCAGCCGCTACCCTGCAGTATACAAAGCCATTCAAACTAGCTGCACCTTTACCAGCTCTGAGAACACTTTAATGATCAATCATTATAAAACATATCAGAGATATTATTCTGAAATGGACCAATCAAACAATGACTACTTTTACTGTCTCTACTTTAAGTACATTTAGATGAGAATACTTTCTACTTTTACTGGAGGAACATTTTGAATGCAGGACTTTTACTGTCCTCCCACCTCTGGAGGTCACTGTGTTAGCACATTAGCAGTTCTGATGGAGGTGACCCAGCAGAACCTCTGGAGTTTCCTTTAAAGACTGTGTTAGTACTGGTTTGATGTCAAAGTGAAACTGTCATGTACAGGTCTTGGTTGTTCAATATAATTGTTGGTTTAAGATGCTTATTTTTATTAATAACTCTTCAATCAAACATTCAGGTAGAGGCCAGTGTATGCAATCACATTTAGCCTGTCACATGTATGTGATTTATGTCAAGCTTTTTTCCCTTCGTTATCTCTAAATATATACAAACAATTATATTCATTTAATCATTGATTTACGAGATGTTCTACAAAAGGGACTTTGAGTAAACTTCATTGGTTTTAAAACAAATTCTGATCTCTTGAAGAAGGTCCTCATGAGGAATACTAAAGAAGCATTTGCAGGAATGATGTCATTGAAATGTAATATGTATCTGGTCAGTGTTCCCTCTTAGTCCTCCCATTGATGTAACCCTCAGTATACACATACACACAATCATTCCTGCCAATAGAAACACACACACACACACACACACACACACACACACACACACACACACACACACACACACACACACACACACACACACACACACACACACACACACACACACACACACACACACACACACACACACACACAGTATAAATCTGGTGATCAGGAACTGTTCTGGTGCATTTCAGAGTTGATTTGCTGTCATTATAATACACACTCATAATACAGAGGTCACTGTACATTTACAAAAGAGAAACTGCCTGAGGCAACTCAAAAAGCTGCCCAGCAACAGCTTAGTCTCACAAATGAAAATAGACAAACTCAATTTTTTTCCTTCATTCAACAAAATACCACAGAAATCCAGAGTAGGGGTCAGTGTACCCCCAGCGCTGTCATCGTCCTGACCACAGGGGCCCGGTCTGATAGGAAGAGCAACGAGTCTCCTGATGTCTCTGGTGTGCACAGTGTTCCGTCGCCTCCTGACTTCAGTGCAGACAGAGGAGACACGTCTGTCTACTCTTTGTTCCATTGGTGTGACATTTTTTTAATGGAGTAAGGCCATAATTCTGAAAAGATAAATTAAGATAAGCGATTCTCTGCAGCATGCTGTTGTTGGGGGTGTAATATATGCCATGGCAGAGAACAAGGGGCACCTCAAACCCCAAATACAATATTCCCTCAATCTTAAGGACATGTCATGTTTTCAGACATTCACTGAAAAATTACATTCTCTATCCTCTCCTCCCACTTCTACCCATCGTACAGTTCATTTCAGGAAGAAACAAGAAAAAGCACATTTATCCATCGATAAGAGATGTCTCTTCCACTGCCCCCTCTGACTTCAGTCCTGTGTGAAGGGATTAAGATGGATGCTTGGTGTGATCCTCAAACAGAACCAGGTGGAAGGTGATTCAGATGTATCCTGTAGTCTTATGAGCTGCTGAAACATGTCGTGCTCTATGTGATGTGAGTGATGCAGTTTTAGTGTTTCCAAAGGTTGCCTCTTGTAAGCTACACACACTTCAGAAGGAATTTGAAAGGTCACTTTAGTGGACCTGCATTCGTTTTAGTAGTTTTTTTACCTCATGTCCGTGGATCTCTGTCCTCACGTGTGTGATCAAGGTTTCTATTATTAAGAGTTTGACTTAATTTTCATAAAGTTCAACATTATTACTATAAATTCAGACTTCCTTTCATAATCTTGATTGCAAAAAGTAAGTATTTTTTACATTTATATAATTCAGAATTTGGTTTGACTGCCTTCCCATATTGAGGTGAAGCAGCAAAACCAAAGTGTGTGATAGAGCCTGCTGTAATGCCAAAAGATTTCTATTGGCTACACTAGATGTGAACAGGGTCCATATAAACACTAAACACTTCTTGCTGTGGCCTAAAGCTCCTGTCTGGCCTGTGTCTGCCTGATATCTACAGAACATACTGAGCTCTGCAGGTTCCAGAGCCCTGCTGCAGCCTCAGGACTTCCGTTAGCGGCTCTCAGGTGTGACAGGTGTAAATGATGTGTCCTCAGGGGGGATCATAAAGAAATCAGGCTCATCTATCAGTGTATTAGTTCAGTGTTTTGGAACTTCACACGTTGATTTGATGGGCTTAGAAAACTGTCTACACACAGTCGATCAGCATACATAAATACAAATGTTCATGTCGCAGGACCAGCATGGAGATGAATACATGGCAGCTCTATCACTCTTCTGGTATTAGTACTGAGTGGCAAATAACCGCTGAAGCACTGCTTCAGAGGAGAAGTGACAGAGACATACAAGAAAAAAAAGCTTTGCAAATTGTACATGAACACAAAGTTATTAAGAAATATTAAAAATGAATGTCAATTCAATGGTCCACAATACAGACATGTACATTCACAGGTGGATCCCATTCTCCAGAAACAAGCTGATAAACTAGGCTTATGAAGACACCAGAGCTGAGGGAATGCTGCTGGACATGGCTGTGCACTGTCAACTGGACACCAAAGGTAATGTGTTGTTGAGTTTATAACAAAAATCTGCTCTGGGCTAAGAGAAGCCTTTTATGCAGAGGGGCTCACACTTTAACAAGCTGCTGTTAATGTTTGCAGACGATCACATCCTCTCTTTTGACTCAGTCATGCACAGATCTAAATAATAATAATGTGCATCAGAAGTTTTGTTAGTTAATTCAATTAGCGACACCTGGAGAAATCATAGCATGAATAACTTCTGTCGATCAGTCAGGATGAGACCCATTGTCCCGGTCTGAGAGCTGGTGTTCCTTCCACTCAAGTATTAATAATTCATTACAAACGTGAGATCAGTTTAACCCTTCTCTCCGCCCTCTGACTCTGTGTTCCCCCTACTTTTAAATATTTTATTTTCATCAATTGACCATTTTCTGGCCAGACTGTGACATGATGTTTCTGATGCGAACAGTTCCTCTTCAATGTCACTATACAAAATGCTTTGCTTACTAATCCAGCATGTAACTTTATTATCTTTGTCCCCCGTAGGAAACTTCTATCAACTTATTAACTCAAGTTTCCTTTCAATCAACCCTAGATGTTTCTCATTTTCCATTCTTTTTGAAGCAGCTTGGTAATTTGTTTGCTGTTTGTCTGGCTTGGTTTCCATAATGACTGCATTATCACTTGCATGTTTCTTATGAAAGTATTTTCTTTCTTATTATCAAAAGTCAAGGTTTGACTCCATGTATGAGGTGGTTTGAGTGAAAAAAGGGTTGGACGATGAAATACATGCTAACCATTCCAGTGTTATCATTATATTTACTAGTTTGCAACCACTGCTTAAAAATAGCTTCTATTGTATTGAAATGCTGCAACAGTTCAAGCAAACACTCAACCCTGTTGACTGTCCTGGGTTCCTCTCTATGTTTAGATCATCCTCTCTGATCACATGACACAATAAGGCTCTCGTGGCAAATGAGGTTTAGTCCTGCAGCAGGCTGGTAGGTGGGAAAGGAGCCCTTTCTTCAAGTCTTTGTTGAGGAAGAAACAGACAATAGGGTTGACCCCGGCTTGGGCAAAACTCATCCACACGGTGGTGGAGAGGTACCGGTGTGGTATTGTACAGGCCTTCACAAACACCCGCCAATAGCAAGCCACTATGTATGGAGACCAGAGCACCAGGAACAGCAGGGTGATCACATAGAACATCCTGCCAAGTTGCTTCTCTGCTTTGAATTCATCCATGCCCAGCAGGCGCCGGTTCTGGTTGTGCAAGTTCTGTCGGATACCCAGCAGGGTCGGCGGCATTGGCCCCCTCCCAAAGCCTGCAATCCAGTTGGCTGCTGCTTGGCCAGTAGCCCCCGGCCCGTGGAAGGTCCAGTTCTGACTGATGGCCGGCACCATCTGGACCGGCTTCATCTTGCGGTGCTTGTATTCAAAGAGGAGTAACTTCATGTAGACAACATGTGTGGCTAGAATGAGCACAGCCAGCATTAGCATGAAGCCGAGTGTATCGTTAGCCTTGAAGTAGCGATGCTCGAAGATGCACTGGTCCTCCTCGCGAATGAATTTATAGGTACCCACATCAAAAACTGGTGGGAACGCCATCGCCACGGACAGTGTCCATACCATGCACACCACTGCCACACAAGTCCAGAATGTCATGCGTTTCGAGTAAAAGCGGTGGTGTGCAATGGCCATGTAGCGTGTTACACTGATGCAGAACAGCATGAATGCGGCATGGAAGCAGAAGAGCACCGCCATGAAGGCCACCACCTTGCAGCTCAGCACGCTGTAGGTCCAGGCCGAGCCGTTCTTTATAGACACCAGCACAAAGGGGAAGCAGATGGCCGAGCGAATGGTGTCTGCCAGGCACAAGTCCAGCAGGAAGTAGTAAGGTGCTTTGTGCAGGGCCCGGTCCCGCAGGACCAGCAGAGACACCACCAGGTTGCCCAACAGGCTGATGCAGATGATCAGCCCGAGGAGCACCAGTTTGATATAGGTAGAGACAGCCGAGGAGGGGCTTTCTGCTGCCATGCCTCCTGCGGTAGCCACCACTGCCATCAGCCCAGCAGGCCCTTCACTGCTCTCGTTCCCATTCGCCATCGCGATTGCCCCTCCACCCATACCAGCTTTTCTATACACACCAAAGCCGCCGCTTCCACACGGCCTCCTCCGTCTACTAATGGTTCCTGCGTCCTCGTGGTTGCTTTTTTTCTGCAGTTCACAAGGAACACCTCAATCCACATTGCCCCATTTCAAGCAGGGTCCCTTTGACGGTGTATTTTATCGTCTCACCTCCCGATCTGCTCCAGGCGCCTGAAAGCAAAAGGACAGACAAAGAATTAGGAGTTTGGATGATTCTCTTTAGTTAAAGAAAGGTTGCTGTAAATTACTTCTTAAGCTCTAATGAGTCACGTTTTGTAAATGAAAAGATCATCATTTTTGATGCCTAGGGGTGTTTTCAAAATTCTTAAAGGCTGGTGTTAAAACTATTGATCAAACTTTGATGTGGACCAGCCACCATATCAGGAGGAGCATTTATGATGTCAACCAGATGCATCGGGAAGATGTTGAGAGCTAGCAGGAGGGCGAGGGGGAACGCTGCAACAACATGGTGGTGAAACTGAACTGGAACATCCTCTCCGGGAAGTCAGTGATCAGACCGAAAGCCAACACTAACGGATCAGCTGGTCTCAAACCCAATGAAGTTTGTGAGCACATGGTATTACACCACTTTCAGATCAATCTGCTGATCATGTATGGCTCATGCTAAATTAATGCATAATGCAAGTTAGTCGGGGGAATGGTATTCATTATAAATCTGAAAGAAAAACAAAGTTATCTTTAGTATATTAGTTAATTTAATAACAAGTTGATCAAGTTAAATATTGCAACCCCACAGTCTATCCCCAAGAAGACACTTGAGTGACATCTTTGTGTGTTTGTCACTTTTCAAGAGAGCTGAAACCTAGTTTCAGTCTTGACATTTAATGTTAATAATTCGTTATTGTGGGGACCCCCATATGACTCCAGAGATATAAATAACCACAAAAGATTCAATGAAATAGGACCTGCCCAGGCCAGGAGTAAACTCTCAAACAGGCTCAGTGGTATCCTTATAATATATTGGGAGACCATTTATATTTTTCCATTAAAAGAGAACAGTATACTATGCTTCTTATTTTCACTTATCACGTTATTCTGTGCTGCAGTAAATGAATAAAGTTTAAAAGCAGCTAAACTGTCATGAAACGTGTAGGAGAATAAAGTAACCTAAAATGCAGCATTAACTTAAAATGCACCTCATTTCATTAGCCCTCTATATCAGGAATCTGATTATTATCCAAAACATTCTGACTTCTGAAACCATACACTCATTTGGAGTGTTTCAATAGTGGAAAGTAGAGACCTGAATGCTATCGTGAAGGCTCAGGTAAGAAGCTGTGCTGCACTGCAACCCGGGAGGAAAGTTAATCCCTTCATTTATCACACCAACCACTAAAGCTGGTCTTACTTATAGTGTGTAATGTCAAAACAAAGAGTGATGAATTTCCAGTCGTTGGAGGCAGTTTGGTTCGGTGTATTTTGAAGGGTTTACAGTACTCAGGTGGAGGACTTGATGAGTGAGTGGTTGTAGCTGTGAGCGTCTGCTGCGTCTGGTTAGATTGGTATGCTCTGCTCCTCCTGTGTGCCATAGCCTTTCCGATCACCTATGACACTATTGATACACCCTGTGCAGCTAATCACAGCCACCAAGTGTTCAAAATAATATTGCACTTATTCTATAGAAAATAAACTGACATGCCAAGACTAAACATAAATGGCTTCTACAGTGTGCATTAAGTGTTGGAGCCTTAACATGTACTGTAATAGGTACTTTGGCCAGCGTTCAGAATATTTTGGCCGTCCAGTTACAAGGATCACAGGAAAAAATAAATTGTATGCAATTATTGCTTCCTGGGTTTAAGTCTCAGGTGCCAGATGAGTGGAACCAGAAAAGCAAATCCAACAGACTGTTCAGTTGTAATAGTGGATCAGGCTCTAATTGTTAACTGATGCAAGCGTTTGAACATCTTCGACTGTTTAAAATGTAAAATGTAAGGTACTGATCTGCAAAAACAACGCCAACATGGAGTGACGGAACGAAACCTTCATATCTGTCCCAAAAGTACACAGATATAAAACTCCACAGAAAAAAACTACAGCACTTCAAACACTTAAAGGTGTTGGATTAACATTCAGTCTGTACTATACTACTTATGAATGCAGCTATTCGATGTTAAGACAAATCAAGAACTCAGCCTCTAAGGAAAGAAAACCTCTATCTTTAACAAAGCTTGGCAGCCAGTCTGGAATTAAAGAGTGGGTTTCAATGCATGTTAGTTAACCAACAGTACAATATCATATTTTTCATTGTGTGCTGCTGGCATGGTTGTCTTTTTTTTCAATGTACCTCACAATAGATCTGTGCTGATATCAATCGATTTTAAATATTAGAACTACGTGCAACATTACGAACGTGGAGAGATTATGAAATCATTCATTTCAAACCAGTTTGTCTCTTTTCCTTAATTTGACACCTGTGTGATATGAAAACAAGTAAAATAAATAGCCCACTTCCTAGCTTCACTCTATTACACCTCACATCATAAATGATAATAAAATCCATGAAAACAAACAAACCAACTTCCTTTGTCACTGTGCGCAGTTAAACCACTGTTGGAGGTTTGTCTTTTCCAACAAGAAGTAATCTGAATACTCTCAGCCATTACCCTGATTGTGTCTTTGAGCATGTTAGCATGCTGATGTTAGCATTTAGCTCAAAGCACCACTGTGCCTCAGCAAAGCACCACTGCTGCTGTGCCTGCAGAACACCCCATTCACAAATAAAAAGAGACGAAAGCAAATAAGGGGGATGTCAGTTTTGTCATTTCAAGATAGAAGCCTCTGAAATGTTTCTATTAATTATTTATTGATCTATTTGGTCATATGTCAGCCCAGTCCAAGAACAGTCTGTTTGTGAATATGAGGAGATCGTTTGAGGACATTTTATTACAAATGAGCAAAAAGAAAAAGCCTTAATGTGGCATCCTTGTGGCTTAAAAGTAGCAATAGCTTAGTTTGTCCTGAAAAGAAAGATGTATACAACTTGATTATACCTTTCAGCGTTGAGGTTCTACATGCATTTTTACACAAGAACACAAGGCAAACCAAAAATATTAAAAACAGGTTTTGGCCTGGAGAGTGAAAACAGGAAATGATGAATGTAAAATCAGAGAGTGATAACAAAACACATATAGAGTTATTATGTTTAATTCATTTGACTTTCATATACTGTTTTTATCAGGTTCAGTTTGAGTTGCAGTGCTCACAGCTCCACAGGCTGGGGTCTGAGGGGGCTGAGTCTGAAGGAGGGGCTTTGCAGAGCTGAGAGTTGGTTGGCGGCGGAGGGCAGAGTCACTGTCAGGAACTGGGTAGCAACAGCAGCCCCATACCTCTGACTCAATGTCGGTGGGAGGAGGCGACAGAGCTCAGTGGAGGAGATGAAGACAGAGCTGGTCTCTGACAGAGGGGCCCAGCATCAGGCCCCTCACATGGAGATGCGGGGGGCCGGTAACTGCTGCAGTCCAGCATTTAGGAGCCTGGCGGCTTTAAAATCACACATCATATGATCTGTATATACACGTTGGGGAGGTGGGGGGAGCTGGTTTCTTCGGCCACACTACACCAAATGATATTACATCTCTTGCTTGTTCCAGTACTGAGCGAGCCGGGGGAAAGCATGTATTATTTATCATCAACACAGCAGTGTCACACTGACTACTGAATGCTGCTGTGAGACATGCATCAAACATTAGCTTAGCTCTGCATAATGCCCCCCCCCCCCCCCCCTGTAGAGGCTGGCAGACAAAGGCTGTGTCCCAGAGAGCTGCCACAGTCTGGCCCTGCAGAGACATACACTCAGGCTGATGGGTGCAGAGCAGGCTGCATGCAGACCTGGGATGTGTGGGCAGCACAAAATGGTGTTCATTTTGTGGTCCTTACCTGCTGGGGCTGCTGGTCCTCCACACTGTGGCGGGCAGGCCGTGTGTTGCAGTCCACATGAACGTAGAGCTGCTCCACACAATCATCCAGAGGAGAGATAAATCAGCTGCTGTGCCGACAGCTGTCAACGGTCCAGATCTTTCAAAAGGTGTTAAGGGAAGCCTGTTGAGGACTCCCTTTATTAATCAAAGGGCTTAAAGAACCCAAAGCTGTTTCCTCTTTTTTCTCGTGCATGTCATGTCTCCGTTTTTCCACAGCTCGTGCCGGTCGACAGTAAATCCACAGTGACAGGCAGCACAGAATGCTGATCCAGAGAGGGCTGCTCCTTTATCCAGTATAATAAACATTAATGATTAAGAAGGATTGCAGGTGATAGGATCCTATTGTGGCATGTGTAAACTGACGTTCTGTTGGAGCTGCCAGCAGCAGACGCCCTGTGGAGCCTCTGCTGCTCCCGGTGTCCGAGAGCCTGTCTATCCGCCGCCGCAGGTCCTCTCGCATGAATCCGGTCAGAACCCTCTGTCTGCTGTGCAGGAAATCCTTCAGCATGCAGTAACGATTTGATGGCTTCCGGTCAGAACAGATTCTGTTCGCTAGCTAACGTATTGAGGCCAGAAAGCCCCGAGCTGGCAGGGCTGCGGGATTACACCGAGGCCGGTCCTCATTCTGTCCCGCAGCCCGTAAACGGCCAGCGGGGAAACACTGTGCGTAGAGCCGGGGGAGACGTCTGCTGCTCGGTGTCACTGCAGCTAAATGTGCCGCTTTGTACCGGAGCCGAGAGGTAGCGATGGGCCGGGAATAAGATCAGCATCCAATCGTCAGGAAAGGGAACTGCTGGTATCGGGACTGATTTTAATCCCGTCTGGATGCTCCATGGTCAGGGGCGGCCCCAGACTTTTTGGGGAATGAGGGCGGACTCTCACCACCAGAGACCCCCCAATGCATGGGCTACATTGTTTTGAAAGTTAACATTGATAAATTGTCTGCAACATCACACAAACTTTACACATTCAGTTAGACTGTTTGAAGTCTTGAGCACCTTCATAAAATCTGTCACTTTGAATAACCTTGTTGTTGAAGAAATGTGTTAAACAAATAAGCCTTTTCATTTCAAATGGGACACATTTTGGGAAGTCAAAGAGTTGTAGGATTATGGATTATTAATAACATCTGTATTAATATTGAGTTCACCATTATTTAACACAAAACCTGACTTCGGAAACATCATGCATATATTAAACTCGAAAAAAATCCTTTTAAAAAGGGGTTTTCTTGAACCATAAATATAAATATACCAGACATAAGTATTTTGAAAGAGAGAATTAGTCAACAAGCTGCGCAGCCCTGATGAGGATGATGATGATGATGATGATGATGTTGTTGATGATGATGATGATGATGATGATGATGTTGATGATGATGATGATGATAATGATGACAACGATGACAACGATGATGATGATGATGATGATGATGATGATGATGTTGATGATGATGTTGATGATGATGATGATGATGATGATGATGTTGATGATGATGATGATGATGATGATGATGATGATGATAATGATGACAACGATGACAACGATGATGATGATGATGATGATGATGATGATGATGATGATGATGATGATGATGATGATGATGATGGGGCAGTTGCACTGCACCACTCCATGTGTTCTAATGGCAGTCCTGCAGGGTCCTCAGATCTGTGTCTGCAGCACACTGGGCTGTAGTTAGCCGAGGTCACAGGAACATCTGGCCTTGCTGATGACATGAAGAGCTTCACAGTGCAGCCTGGATCACTGCCCTCCTCACGGCAGGTCAGTGTGTTTGTGTGCTGCCTGAACAGATGTGTGCTCTGCTGGAAGCTGTTCACTGCAACACCTCCACCTCACTAACCATGGAGCCAACGTCAGGCACATCACTTACATCACTGTTTGGAGCACAGGTATGTGGGTGAGAAACCATTCAGAAAGATTTAATACAATTATGTATAATATATTGCCTTGCAATGTAACAGTTTAAAAAATGGTTTTATTCATCAGATGGATTTAAAACCTCTTTACAGAGACCTCTAACATAATATCCTGGCTCAAGCTATTGCGCTTGAAGTGCGGGGGACCTGAACTCTAACTAAGCCATACAACTCCCACTCCAGGTCAGGAGGTCTGTCCCATCTAGGGCCCCTCCTTTGCCTACCACCCGGCCCACAATGCATCCCACCCCAATGTGAGTGCTGTCCCCCAGGGTGGCGGACCCATGTGAAGATTTTAGGCTTTGCACAGCAGAGTACAGGTCTTACTCGAGGAGAGGGCCCTGATCTCCCTGTCCCTGGGGTGTAAATACAGGACAAACTCCCCTCTCTCAGACAGAAACAGGAAATTATGTAACTTTTCGTAACAATGGTTTTAAATCAAAGAATCTCTTGGACAAAAAATAAAACATGAAAACTACACTGAAAAAGATGTATGTTTACAGTCAACATGTTCCACATAACTGTATAAGATTAGTTGAAAGCAATAGTATAAAGTTGAACCTAATGTTTTATATTTAAATGTAATATAATTGCTTTCAACTACAGTTATGTGAAACCTGTTGACACCTGTTGACATTAAATTAAAGTCACTGTTTCACATTTTTTTGGAGTGTAAAATAACATGGTGTTTATTTTTTGTAAACCTCTTTTGTTTTAAATTCGGATGTGTATAAGCTACTTGGTTTTTGCAACACTGTAAATATACACAACTATCTTACAGTATTTCATAATAATTCTAAAATTCTAAATAAATAAAAATTCTATAATTAATCAACAATTCAATTGCAGTTGGTTTAAATGAAGGCAGATACATAACCTATGGTTATTAGTTTTCTGTCAAGCAGTGAAAATCAGCTAATCATCCATCAGCACCACACTGAGGATGTGGCCAGATCTCTAGTGATGAGAGCTCTTTTGTATTGTAGCAGGGGACCACACGGAGCTGCAGGCGTCAACAGGCTCACAGCAGTCTCTCGCCTGAACTCTCTGTCTGTATGTTTCCTCAGAAAGTTTTATCAAACGGTTTATAATTCTGATAATAATTCAGGTTTCATTTATTGTGTTCTCCTATTTCTTTAGTTGTTCTACAGCTGATAGGAGAATCAGTCGACCTTCTCTCTGCTGCTGGATGCTTTTTAAATCTGCGTCCGAGCTCATGTTTATCAGTTTAGTAAAGCCTGTCATAAATTAGTTTATGCGACACTTCAGTTTTATGTTGTTAATGTTCCAACTACTGTTATTCTTACAGTCAGCTGAACCACTGATTAATGACTTCTAATGAACTAAAGTCACATTAACTCAATGTATTGTGTTAAATACTGCTCTCTGTATTTGTAAGGGAAAATGAAAAGGAATACAGTAATATTTACAGAAAAAATTAAGAGACCACTACAGCATTATCAATGTCTCCGGTTTTACGATTTATAGGTTTGTCTTTGAGTTAAATCATTATTTATTGTATTCTATAAACTACTGACAATATTTCTCTCTGTTGGAATTCAACAGACACTGGAATGGTTGCCATACATGTAGAGATAAAGATTTAAGAAACATGTGGAGCTGTATGTTCAGAGTAGAGTAGATGCACTGTCTGTTATTTGCAGTGAATTTCAGTAATGCGTTACCGAGCGTGTCTCTTCTAACTCACTGTTGTCTTGCTGATCATCCTGACATGTCCGGACCTCTAGCACTCATTGGGGGTCTGATGATGCGACAAGTGGTCATAAACTTTACATCTGCTCTTGTAAAATAATCCCTTTGACCTTTAATTAATTTTATTCTCTGTGTTTGTTAAAGCTGTTCTTTTTTTTTTTAAAGTGAAAGCACTTTGTAACTCATTTTGAAAGGTGCTATGTAAATACAGTTTATTATTATCATATCATTCACACAGTAAAGGTCATCACGGAAACAAAGTAAGTGCTGATGTTGGGTTAATGAGGTTACGCACTCGTATGTAAACGAGTGCAGTGTGAATCGAGGTTTTTGGTGGTACAGTTAATGTGGACTAACCTGTGAATCACTTTATGCTTTGAAGCAGAACATTTCGAATAACCATATCTTAACAGATTCATTGACTTCTGACATGCTGACGATGCGATTGAAAAGTAAAACATGAAACCGTACGCTTTTTCTTTGTTTCCACTCCTGTCATCACAACGAAAACTCCATTTGCATAACGTCTTTGGGTCGACTGAACTTCTTACTCATTCACTGTGACATCATGCAGAATAGTTACATACACTTTAGTTTTTCAGTTTTATCACCACTCACTGACCACAAACTTCTGAATTAACGCACTGTGTTGTAAAATCAAAGCAATGAAAAGAGATGTGGACCTCATTAACAAATGTGTTGTAATCCTGCTCAGCACGGCACTGTAAAATAAACATATTTATTAATAAGCATTTACATTGGGTTCAGCATTTTGTTTGTCAGGACCGGATTGTGTGTTCAAAGGGAGGATTCCGCTCAGTTTCATTCTCTGCATCAGAAGTTTAAAAACTGAGCTAACGCAATTGGAAAATACTGGAAGAAATAATGGATTTTCAAAAAAAAACACTAAAAAAACCTCCATCAAGTTTGATATTTGTGTTCATCGGGCTTTACCTGTGCATGCTTTGTAATATCTACATAACATTTCATATACAGAAAAAAGAGGTGCACATAAAAGAACAGCGCCTGATAACGCCCCATGAGCTTTAACATAATTAGGAAACTTTCTGAAGTGGCGTTTTGAAGGACTCAGGCTTCTGTCGTGCCTGGCTGAGATGACCTTTGATAGAGAAAAACAGCAGGGTGTTAACACCTGTCTGAATGTCACGAGCATGCTACTGGGCTTCCCCCCCGCTTGCTACTGTTATTGCTTCCTCTTCAAAATGTATTTGTGTACCATTTCAGGTTGTTGAAAATGTCTGAGACCATTCTGACACCACACAATCATATTTCTGAGGGGTTTCAAACTAAAAACAGGCACTCTTTAATCAAAACATCTAGTCTCAAACAAATGCTTGATAAAAAGTGTGGCAAACTCATATCTAATTGAAGTTTTACCAAAGTTCCAATCACGAAGAGAGCTCTTTTAGTTTTTTGAGTGAAATGCCAAACTTTATTGTAGCTGGATTGATTAATACATCTCATCATCGATGATGTAAGGGAATTCCTACACTGATATGTAATCAATAATTCTAGGGCCTTAAAAGGTGGGAAAATATATTTGTTTACGCATTCGCACACATTTGTCGAGAACGCTGTCTGTTTAATGTCAGTATTAACTGGTGGGGCATGAAGTCAGTACTGATGAACTGTGGTATGTTGTTAATATATAAAACGTGTGATATACTGAGGCAACTTTAGCCGGACACAAAGAAACAAATTCATTAATAGATCTCCTCGAGATGTTACTTTCTAATATAGTGCAGGGATGAGTGTCATGTTTAGCCCCTGCAGTAGAACCAGGCCGCAATAGAATTCATCTCCACAGTCAAATACATAAAATATGCTCAATGGCACAATAGATACCTGTATGAGGTTTAAAAGCCCTGTTTATCTACCATGATGTTTACAATTGTCAGGAAGATGTCAAATAAAATGACGTGTTCGTTAAGCCGTCTTTAGCATTCTGTAAACGTTTTCTGGGTTCTGCAGGGAAGTATGAAGAACGTTATGAAACAGCTAGGCCAGACACAGGATTGTATCATCTGCATAGAAATGGACATAGATGGAAATTCCTTGTTTGGGTTATGATTCCTATTAGAAATAAGGGCTCACATTGTTGGAGACCTACCTGTGTCATGCATGCACAAAAAGCTCTGTTCAATATCTATTGGAAAGTCCCATTGCTGACACCTGCCCCCCAACATATTTTACCGGGGAAGAACCAGAGCTCTAGCAGCTTTTGTAACATCTGTTCTTGAAACATGACCGGTAAGTTTCAAATTTGTCCGGTAAAATTAATTATTTTCCGGTCACTTGACCCGCAAGAAAAAATCCCATCAAATTGTAAATCTATTCTACATTTAGAAACAAGAATCAGAAGCAGAACCAGAATCCCTTTATTCGTCCCACAGAGGGTACATTTTCATTTGTTACAGCAAAAAGAGCCAAAGACAGCTTAATATTACACCCAAATACAAAAATATATACAAAAATAACACAATTCTTCAAAAGAAGAGTAGTTCTACTCTGTTCATACTTGTTATATTCACTGACTGACTTACGCTCAGGTAATTCCATAGAAGAGTAATGCTTTTACCATATTTAAATCTTCTGTAAAATAATTATACTGTAAATAGAAAGTTGACAAAAAGCCAGTTTTCTTTGAAATTCTGAATTTCAATTTGAGCGTCACTGACACTAGCAGAGTTTGTCCTCTAATGAAACAGACACTCACCCCCACTCGGAATCAGTGAGCCCTCACATCCCTCACCTCTGTCAGGGAACGAGTGAATCATCAGCATATCGACAATATCATTTTCACTCTGAATCACCTGCATCCCAGAAACTGATCAGCAGAATAGCAGCAAATTGTCACCTCATCATGTGATCACGGTTTGCTGCAGAATCCGAAAGTACGATCATCAAAGCTTTGGCAGATATTCACACGAGAATGGCATTCAGACACTCCGATGCCTGCGCTGCAACAACATGATGAACCGTTTCCAGGACAAATCATCATGTTCACGTTCAGCAAAACACATTCAGCACACCAATACTTCAAATGTATTTCAGAAGTGAATTCTGCATTACTGCCATCCTTCTGGTCGAAACACGTCTTCACTGTGTAATAAATGGCCTCACAGACTGCTGGAATGACTGGAAGGTACATAACCCCCATCAAGAGGAACATTTGTGCTTTAGAAAAAAAAAATGAATTTAATTCAAACAATGTACTTGCAGGAAAAATGTCACAAAAAAAAAAATATATATATATATATATATATAGCGGAAAAAATTAAGAGACCACTCCAATTTTTTCTTAAATCTTTATCTCTACATGTATGGCAGCCATTTCAGTGTCTGTTGAATTCCAACACGGAGAAATTGTCAGTAGTTTATAGAATACAATAATAGTAAAAAAATCATTTAACTCAAACAAACCTGTAAAAATAAAACAAGAGAAACTGATAATGCTGAAGTGGTCTCTTCATTTTCTCCGTGGCTGTATATTGAATTAATTATTGTACTGATTTTTACATGAGACAGTTGCCACAGGAGGATAATCAAAGAACTGATGGCTGGATTCCATTTAGCCTGTTGAACATCCGTACATAACATAAAGTAGTGATCTAATGCAGTGATTAAATCAAATATAGTATTCAATTTGAATTGAAATGTTCAGTGCAAATATATACTAATTAACATTTCGTTTTGTAACACTCATCGCTTTGATTTGAGAATGTAGTTATTAATCCTGATAACCTCTGTTTTGAAAGAATGTAATTTGGATTACTTGCAAAGTGACTGAGACATGATTCATTCTGAACGTCTTACACACACATTAGTACTCTGGATCTTAATGTAATATATAATAAACATAAATACATGTATAATAATATAATAAAATAATAATAGTTGTATTATTGTATTTTATATAAATATATATATATATATATTTAAATGTGCTTTTATATGTATATACATAAAGTGGGGCAAAAAAGTATTTAGCCAGCCACCAATTGTGTAAGTTCTCCCATTTAAAAAGATGAGAGAGGCCTGTAATTTTATCATAGGTATACCTCAACTATGAGAGACAGAATGAGAAAAAAAAATCCAGGAAATCACATTGTCTGATTTTTAATGAATTAATTGGTAAATTCCTCGGTAAAATAAGTATTTGGTCACCTACAAACAAGCAAGATTTCTGGCTCTCACAGACCTGTAACTTCTTCTTTAAGAGGCTCCTCTGTCCTCCACTCGTTACCTGTATTAATGGCACCTTTTTGAACTCGTTATCAGTATAAAAGACACCTGTCCACAACCTCAAACAGTCATACTCCAAACTCCACTATGGCCAAGACCAAAGAGCTGTCAAAGGAGACCAGAGACAAAATTGTAGACCTGCACCAGGCTGGGAAAACTGAATCTGCAATAGGTAAGCAGCTTGGTGTGAAGAAATCAACTGTGGGAGCAATTATTAGAAAATGGAAGACATACAAGACCACTGCTAATCTCCCTCGATCTGGGGCTCCACGCAAGATCTCACCCCGTGGGGTCAAAATGATCACAAGAACGGTGAGCAAAAATCCCAGAACCACACGGGGGGACCTAGTGAATGACCTGCAGAGAGCTGGGACCAAAGTAACAGAGGCTACCATCAGTAACACACTACGCCGCCAGAGACTTAAATCCTGCAGTTCCAGACGTGTCCCCCTGCTTAAGCCAGTACATGTCCAGGCCCGTCTGAAGTTTGCTAGAGGGCATTTGGATGATCCAGAAGAGGATTGGGAGGATGTCATATGGTCAGATGAAACCAAAATAGAACTTTTTGGTAAAAACTCAACTCGTCGTGTTTGGAGGAGAAAGAATGCAGAGTTGCAGCCAAAGAACACCATACCTACTGTGAAGCATGGGGGTGGAAACATCATGCTTTGGGGCTGTTTTTCTGCAAAGGGACCAGGACCACTGATCCGTGTAAAGGAAAGAATGAATGGGGCCATGTATCGTGAGATTTTGAGTGAAAACCTCCTTCCATCAGCAAGGGCACTGAAGATGAAGCGTGGCTGGGTCTTTCAGCATGACAATGATCCCAAACACACCGCCAGGGCAACGAAGGAGTGGCTCCGTAAGAAGCATTTCAAGGTCCTGGAGTGGCCTAGCCAGTCTCCAGATCTCAACCCCATAGAAAATCATTGGAGGGAGTTGAAAGTCCGTGTTGCCCAGCGACAGCCCCAAAACATCACTGCTTTAGAGGAGATCTGCATGGAGGAATGGGCCAAAATACCAGCAACAGTGTGTGAAAACCTTGTGAAGACTTACAGAAAACGTTTGACCTCTGTCATTGCCAACAAAGGGTATATAACAAAGTATTGAGATGAACTTTTGTTATTGACCAAATACTTATTTTCCACAATCATTTGAAAATAAATTCTTTAAAAATCCTACAATGTGATTTCCTGGATTTTTTTTTCTCATTCTGTCTCTCATAGTTGAGGTATACCTATGATAAACATTACAGGCCTCTCTCATCTTTTTAAGTGGGAGAACTTGCACAATTGGTGGCTGACTAAATACTTTTTTGCCCCAATGTATATATATATATCACATATATTTATTAAATACATATACATTTATTTATTTAACCAGTCCAACATCTTCCCCTATGCTTTAAATCGAGAGCTAAATGCTAGTCAGTGGATAAAGATGAACATGGGGTTTAATTGATTGATTCTAATGAAAATAAATGCCTCTTTCTATGCAAAGTAAGTAGCTTCTTTATATCAATGTGCAGTACAAACACTTAACGGTCATGTGATGCAGGCCCGTCGAAGTCATCCTCTAATCCAGCGGCCTCTGAAGGCTCTGCGCTGTGAGGAAATAGTCTGAACGTTAGCAGGGGGAACTGATGGTTTTATTTAGGGGGCGCTGTATCAAATTCGGCATCCTGTCCCATCTCCCTCCCCGCTAAAGGCAAAACAGCATATGAATAAATAAACATGGCTTGTTTGTTACCTTTGCTCTGGTGTAAAACAGCATACTTATGTTCTCAGGTTGTCAGAGCGCATCAGGTTGTCAGAGCCACAGTTCTGGAAGCACTCTCTTGTGCTGTGATTTGCTGAGAGCTCCGTGCTTCACCTTTCCTGCTCTCCCTCTGCGTACAAATACTGAGAGCAGGTCTGAGCCGCTGCTGCTGAGAGCAAGGCCGCTGAGGGTGAACCCAAGCAGTTATCACAGTAAGAAGAAAAACGCTCAAATGTAAAGTTTCTCTTTTCAAACAGTTGAACTGAAACTAGAACTTTCTAAAAATGCACTCACAATGCCTTTTGTTTATAGTGAAGTACACCTATTTCTTTTTTTTGATTCTTTTTTAACTTTGTTTTTTTCCCACCTGAATAGCACAACTGGTGCAGGCGTCTAACAAAGAGGTCTGCCTGTTTCACTTTTTCTCAAGCTTTCAGATGCCAAAAAACCATATATATCATATTTCCTGTTGTAACCCCCCTCTAAATTATTTCACAGTATCTCCCTTGAAGAAACCGAGAAAAAGAAAACAGAGTAAAAAAAGAACAGTCACAGAGGAGCTTCTGCAGGAGAAACGGTAAGACTAAACTTTACTGTTTTACAGCAAAACTCTAACCCTCTGACCAGATGATTCCAGAGTGAAAGAATTAGAGGATGTGTTCAGTACCGCTGATTCATTCCTCAATATTTCAAATAGTGGATATTACCAACATGTACAGAACTATCATCAAGCACAAAGCTTCTTTCTTTAAATAATCTGCAATTTATCTTTAAAAGACACTTTGAATTAGCGTGGACAAGAAAAAAGGGGTTCAGTTCTTCAGCAGTGAAATATGATCTATAATTGTTTAATATAAATATAATATATCCTCATATGAGAATTGTGGGTGTGAATACGCACTTTGGTTGCAGTGTTTGAAGTGCATGTTAGTAAGCTTTGGTAAAATAACATAAAGTAACAGAACAGAAATGTAATGTAAGTGACTGTGGGCAGAAGCGTCCAGAACACGATCAGGCTCCTCCACCGTTATCCACCTCTGAAGTCTTTAAATACACCGAAGCAGACTGCTAGGACTCTAAGAGAGATAAAAGAGATTCTTTCACACAGAATGAGGTTTGGTTTTTCTGTCCGGCCTCTAATCGTTGTTGTTTTGTGACAATTATTTGATAAATATGGATACGAATACACTCAAAAGATCAAGGAGTACACCCTCTTTAGTTGGATGGGTCCCCATGTAAAGCACTAAAATATGAGCTGGGGATTGTTCTTCTCCTGTCCAATACCATAACTACCAACATATTATAATGTCATACTTATTATTATATTTTATACAATTCAATTCTCAGTTTCATCATTTACCAAACAGGCAGTACCTGTATATGAATAAGTGCGATATATACATTTAAACTTTGCTGAAACTCTTTAAAATCCCACATTTTAATATAACTGATTCTCATTTCACAGATCATGATACCATAAATAAATCTGTATTTTAAACATGTTTAATGCCTCCGTGTCCCGCACAAACATTAGCTGTGCTTAACACAGGAAGCATGATGATGTTTGAAATATACAGCGATGTAAAGTAACTAACTACATTTACTCAAGTACTGTACTTAAGTAGAATTTTGAAGAGCTTGTATTTTACTCGAATATTAACGTTTTTACGTCTCCTAAGCTACCCTGCAGTATACAAAGCCATTCAAACTAGCTGCACCTTTACCAGCTCTGATAACACTTTAATGATCAACAATTATAAAACATATCAGAGATATTATTCAGAAATGGACCAATCAAACAATGACTACTTTTACTGTCGCTACTTTAAGTACATTTAGATGAGAGTACTTTCTACTTTCACTGGAGGAACATTTAGAATACTTTTACTGTGACAGAGTATTCCTACACTCTGGTACTTTTACAGTACAACATCTGAGTACTTCTTCCACCACTGGAAATATATAAAACATTTCATTGAATGTGGGGCCCCCTGGATATATTTACTGATGTATGTCTCTTGACATTTTCAGTAGCAGTAAAGTAAGTTGAATGCTACCTTAAAGTCATTGCTGTTGAGTTTCACTGCAAACTAAAAATCAAAAAGATCACAAGTTAGTCTAAATCTTATCAGGGAAATGTGAGATAGTCAAACCGATTTTCCAATTCCTGAACACAATCATCAGAATTGGAATTGCTTGTTTCGTCCCACAGAGGGGACATTTACATTGTTACAGAAAAGAGACAAAAAGAGCTAAATATTAATAAGGAGGCGTGCATAAAATATTCAAGATAAAAAAAGAAATTACACAAATTACAATTTATAAAAATACACATCCAGGTGGACAACAATAAATAGTATTTAAAATAAATAAGAGTAGCATGTATAAAGTAGTGTGATAACTACGAAAAATGTGTTGGAATTCAACAGGCACTGGAATGGCTTTCATACATGTAGAGATACAGATTTAAGAAAAAATTGGAGTGGTTACTTTTTCCGCGGCTGTATATGTATATATTGCACATATGTGGGATTGCACAACAGATGTGTTATAGTCTTTGTTGTTAATGTGCCATGTGTTTATCATGTTTATTTATTTATATACATTTTTGCCTTTAGAGGGGAGGGACAGGATGCATTAAAGGCTGCGGGACAACACCGCTTATTTATATTCACTGCTCCAACACTTGGCTGGGTTTATTTAGATCAAAGATCACTGATGTGAAAATAAGAGTCTCCTACATACATATCAAGGATCAATGTATCAGGCCCACACATTTTGAGTAGTAGCTGTATGAGGCACCTGCAAGTTTCCACACAGTAATGTGGCTGTGTTAAAGATCCAAACAGGAAATACTTTTAAAACCCATTG
Source organism: Eleginops maclovinus (assembly GCF_036324505.1). Lineage (NCBI taxonomy): Eukaryota > Metazoa > Chordata > Actinopteri > Perciformes > Eleginopidae > Eleginops > Eleginops maclovinus. The sequence continues at coordinate 1,063,852 of NC_086349.1, read as the reverse complement.
TGGCAAACACATGGTGACTCACAGAGATACCAACCGAATATCAACCATCACATCAAATAATTTCGAGTCTAGTGTTGACTAGTGTGACTAAAGCTCTCCTCACTTTGATTGGTCTGTTGTAGGAGAGATAAATGCAGGAAAGGGAAGCCATAATGAGATGTGAGTGAAAGCCACAGACATGCTGAGCGCTCTCACTTTCTTCTGAATTCCTGGGGCTGTACAACACATGGGATGTTGCCTGTTTGTTTTATTCCTAAGATACACAGACCCCAAATCTCTGATGTGACAGTAAGCTAGATCAAAGAAAGGACCAGGGGTAGGCCAGCTGCAGCTCTTGGGCCCCTCTGCAGTGGGTCCCTGGCTTGGGATTGAAACCAGCTTTTTACCAAAGTATAATTATATATACAAACCTTAAATAAGTTGCATTATCAAATATGTTTTCCGGCTCCAGACAAACTTAATGTGAGGGCAGAAGGGGCAAAATGGCTCTTTTAAAAGTAAAGGTTGCCCACGATAACCTTTCCAACTAGATCAGTGATCAACATAGTGAACGTAAGAGTGCTTAATGTTTAAAAGATGGAGAATCAATTTAAAAATGAAGAATATGACAGCTTATTGGAACTGAAAGCTGAGTATAACACTTTTCCAGGAAAGATACCATCTGATATGGAAATAGCATCTAGGCATCTTCGACAAACACCTCCGTGGTTACAAGAACACGTCACCGCGCTGCACTAAAGTGAAGCAGCTTCCTCTCACTCACATTCTGTAGACTACTGTGGTGGTGCTGTGTGTGTGTGTGTGTGTGTGTGTGTGTGTGTGTGTGCGTGCGTGCGTGCGTGCGTGTGTGTGTGTGTGTGCGCCAGAAACAACCACAGCCTCCAGAAGTCAGAAGGCTTGCAGCAGGAAATGTTTTGAACCGTGACAGACTTCAGTGTACATAGCTGCAGTGAATGCTGAATGCTGATTGGCTCAAGGTGGTTGCATTATTTTGAGATTAACTCCTATTTACTTAATACTGTACATATAAAATACATACATCAAGGAAATAAATGCTTTAAATAATTAATGTGCATTAATTAATAAAAAAAACCTGATTTAGTCAATACATGCTCATAATCACAGCTGGTGTGATGGAGGCATTCGAAGTGCTAAACCTCATCACTCAGTTAGCATTACACTGCTGTCCCTTAATATCTATGTTTACAGTGTGTCTATGCTCTGTACTAAGTGAATCCTCCCATGTCCGATGGAGGGAGAATAACACACAAACAGACAGGGGAGTGTCACATGTAAAGTTTATTGTCAAAGACTAACCGCGCTTCACTAGAGCCAGGTCCAGTGCGGTAAAGGCAGTATAGAACAATGCTAAGGGTGCATCCATCAATGGGGGGCGCCATAAATAGGGGGGGGGGGGGGGGGAAGACATTACAAATATTCTGTGTGTGGCACTAGAGCCACCGGATACCTGCATTGTTGTTGATAGCATATGGTGCAAGCTAGCTGCGCTAACAGATCTAATAGGCTGTTTCTACAATAAGGTGGAAAACAGCATGGGAGGCTCTGATCACTACAGCTCAGACTGAGAGGCTCTGATAACTACAGCTCAGACTGAGAGGCTCTGATCACTACAGCACTGACTGAGAGGCTCTGATAACTACAGCTCAGACTGAGAGGCTCTGATCACTACATCTCAGACTGAGAAGCTCTGATCACTACAGCTCAGACTGAGAGGCTCTGATAACTACAGCTCAGACTGAGAGGCTCTGATCACTACAGCTCAGACTGAGAGGCTCTGATAACTACAGCTCAGACTGAGAGGCTCTGATCACTACAGCTCAGACTGAGAGGCTCTGATCACTACAGCACTGACTGAGAGGCTCTGATCACTACAGCTCAGACTGAGAGGCTCTGACCACTACAGCTCAGACTGAGAGGCTCTGATCACTACAGCTCAGACTGAGAGGGTCTGATCACTACAGCACTGACTGAGAGGCTCTGATCACTACAGCACTGACTGAGAGGCTCTGATCACTACAGCTCAGACTGAGAGGCTCTGACCACTACAGCTCAGACTGAGAGGCTCTGATCACTACAGCTCAGACTGAGAGGGTCTGATCACTACAGCACTGACTGAGAGGCTCTGATCACTACAGCACTGACTGAGAGGGTCTGATCACTACAGCACTGACTGAGAGGGTCTGATCACTACAGCACTGACTGAGAGGCTCTGATCACTACAGCACTGACTGAGAGGGTCTGATCACTACAGCACTGACTGAGAGGCTCTGATCACTACAGCACTGACTGAGAGGCTCTGATCACTACAGCACTGACTGAGAGGCTCTGATCACTACAGCACTGACTGAGAGGTGTGGTCGAGGTTCCATTATTTGGACCTTCAGGGCTACATATCAGGCCCTAAACCAGCTGCTCCTGTGTCTGTATCAAATGCACACATTGATGCCACCAAATGAGACAATACAAATAAAAGGTATTACAAATAGAACCTCCTTTCTAATAGTAACATTTAACTGGAATTCATTTACATCTTAAATTATTAATATATACATAAAAACTGTTCATAAATATGTAACCTTCAAATTGTTATTTTAAATCAACATTTCTCTGCACTATCCTTAAAACCCTGCTTTGTATTGGTCGGGCGCAATAGAATAGCTTAAAATAATATGGCCAAAAGTATGCTGTAGATTTCACGGTAGAATCATCACCACAGTGATATTATAGGTGTTATCATGAACGATCATAACTCAGCTTTATGCACACACATACATTCAGCATGGATTAGGAAACGGGCTCCGTGTTACAGGACGGGTCGGGTGGTTTGGGGGCAAAGCAGCAGAGTCTGGGTGGGGGGTGCTACAGTGTAAAGTTCCGGATTCACTAAGCTGAAAAACTATAGCCGGTCGCAGAGATCTGCTATTCTAAAATAAAGACACACATATCGACCACTGAATTACTAAGAACCCTAAATATAGTCTATGTTAGGAACGAGAAAAGTTTTCACACATCTATATTTTTTTGTAAACATATGACAAATGTGCGAGGGTGATGTCAGAGCATAGTCCCAATTTGACCCCTGCATGCAAATGAAGAAAAATCTCCAACAACACAGGCAGCATTTAGAAAGCATTCAGCACCTTGAAGAAACATGAGTAGCGTTTACCAGACGCTGCAAGAAGGTGCGTGGGTTGTCAGTGCAGGCTTTGCCTACTACCCGTATCTCTTGACTAAACTACGACCCCTGTTCTAAAAAAAAAACTAAATAAGACATAGGATATATCATAACAATATACATTTAACGTGCAACAAACAGTTATCATTTTTATTGGCATATTGAAGCAGCTTCTACATCTCCAAAAGTTGTTATTCTCTATGCACTACAAACTGTTCAGGGTCCACTAATGCTACTGTCATGAATCTGTTTCATTCAATTCAACATGACCGTCAGGAGGTATTCATCAGGCTGAAATGAGTCAAGTTTCATATTGGTGTGTTTTCTCCCAGTCTTGGAACAGTATGGAAGACATAAGGCAGAAACAGCAGAGGCCCTCAGTTCTGCGCCAGGTACCCCAAACAGCTTCCAGTCAACCCCACGGTACGCACACACCTCAGAGACCTGCGCTCCACAACAGCAACATATTCATCTGATATTACAATTCATTCCATTATTCTAGCAACGCTACTCATCATTCTGTATTTCTTTCAGTATGCACAAAAAAGTTGCCCTTATACAAGTTATGCTGGAGATGAGACATTCTTTCTTGCAATGTAGCGCTTGATGCTATTCATGTACAATTTAGATCAAATGCCTACATCAATGCTATATTCTTGTGCATCCAGAAAATAATGCAGCCATCTTCATTTGCAAGGAAGAGGTGGATGCAAGCTCTCTGCCCCCGTCTTCTTCACCACACATGGGCTCATCCTCTCCCAGGCTGAATCATCACTTCCTTCCAGTGAGGAGAGATGTTCAAGGGCAGAGCTCCTCGGAGGCCAGGCTTCATGATGGGTGACTTTCTCAAATGTCCACTGAATGGTGTCTGAGTGAGACTCAATGTTAGGTTGACAGGTGGATTGGTGCCATTTTAGCAGCGTTGTCGGTTGAGTAAGATAAAGTCATTCTCCTCGAAGCTCCTCGCTGTGTTGAGGACAGTTCCTCTGAAATAAGTTATATCTCATTATTATGCAGTATGAGTTAGTGCCTTCCAAAATTGTAAAATGACCGTCACAAAAATGACACTTAGAACCATAACTGCTGAGCTCTAGAAATGTGAAGACATCACTGGTTTGATTTGGGAAACACTATGGCAGTGTTCATAGGATCAAACATTTGAATGAGATAACAGCTGATATTAACCGCTTATTCATTTTGTGTACCAGAATTCCCAGATCTCACGGTTACCTTAACTTTTTAACTGTTGTTCAGAGACTCAAACTGTGTCAGAGTTAGCCCATATAATTATTTGTCCATCCACCATATCTTTCTAACAAAACAACAGGGAAATTGCAGAAAACAGAAAACATCCAAAGCTTGATGATTATAAAACTGAGCAATGAATTAGGAGCTCCTCCACTGTGGCAGTCAGGTACAACAACCGCACAAGGAGAAACAAACTGAAGCTATGAACAAAGAGCTTGAAAGTCCTTTAACTTTTGTCTCAGCTCGTTCTTAAAGGTCTTTCCTTGTGCCACACTTTAAGCCTGAAAGCGCTGCCGTTATTTCACTGGTTCAGAAATGGTATCACTGAGATATTTCTCTTCACCCCAGCATCTCAGACAGGACCACCGCTCTGTCTGTGGGGGGGCTCTGCCGCTGGCCTGGCTGTGATGTGCTGTCTGAGGATTTCCCCTCTTTCTTAAAGTAAGTAGACTGATGAATCCCACAGTCAAAGAACACTTGGTGTGGTATTTTTGGTAAATGGTTATTTTGAACCTTCAGCAGGTACATATCCTCATCAGTTTACATTACTAACGTAATGTGAATTAACCTAGCAGTATCAAACATTGTTTGGCTCTTTAAAATATTTTTTCAGCACATATGTTATTCCATCTTACCAGAGAACAATAAATCTGACGTTGCACTGTTCAGTCCAGGCAGTACCCTGCACTCATGTTGTGTTGTTTCGAAGCACATTAAGTTTGTAATGGCCTCTTGTTCTCAGTGTTTGTGATAAGTTTGGCTTTATTAACAATGTGAATACTTTGTTCATTAAGTTGGTGTTTGTTGGGGCTAGATACACAAATCCATGGAGGAAAGAACATCATCTTAATATCTGAAATCTATTTTGCAAATAAGCTGGACCGTTAGCTCTGTCCTGTTTTGTGTTCCAGGCACCTCCACTCTGAACACAGCCATGGGGACAGGAGCATCGCTCAGTGGAAGCTCCAGCAACACAATGTCCAGTGCATGGAGAGCCAGGTGGGAACTTGACTATAATATGTTACAAAAGAATGTCTACTCCAAAATGTTTCAGAAAACTGATTTTATGACCCCTTGATGATTGCCAAGGTGGGTTGAAGCTATTATAGATGTTGGAATATTTCTTCTATATATTTCATGGATGTTTCTATAAAGTTTTTTCCCAATGACACATGAAATCCAAATAAATGGAGCGTTGACTTTTAAGGGTGTAACTTAGCCCCCTTGCATTGGTGAGAACCATTCATCTTTACACTGTTTCCATAGTAACACACTGACATTGTCCAACATCACAGAAAAAAAAAGGCCATAAGTTGTTGGCTAGTGATTACCCACAGACAATAGTGAGATGTGTTAGAGTCCGCTACAGGACAATCAAGCTCTAATGTTTGTCACACACCTGTCCCCTGCCAGCGTCACAGAAATGTTAAATAATGACTTACAAACACTGTGTGTGTGTCCTGAAATCACCTTTTGAAGCACAATGTGATGTATATTAACCATGGGTGTTCTCTTTTTCCAGCTCATCCTGGAAAAACAGAAGCTTATTGCAATGCAACTTCATCTACACCTCTCTGAACACAAACACACTGATCTGGTATGTTGGTTCAAAGCGTTTATTGTGTCTACTAGCTTTGTATGCTTTATAAGAATTTAGCTTGGTGTAGCTTGAATAATTCATTCAAAACTTTAGATTGAGCCTTAGTGACTGATGATCTCCCTTGAGAGAAAGCAATGATTGAACGTGTGTTCATGTTCTCCTCCATCCCTGCAGGCAGCTTCTCAGTGGCCATACAGCCTTCCTCTGTTCCTGCCCCAGCCCCTGGGCACAGAGGGAGAAAGAGTGCAACAGTGGGGCATCAAACAGGGGGGGGCCCAGCACGGCCCCAGAGTTCCTGCCTCTGCCCACCTGCTGCCAGGTACGTTTACTACAGATATTTTTTTTCTTACACTTTTTTTTCACACGTTTTTGTAAACTTGGCTCATTTTCTCAAAACCCTTAACACAATTCACAAAACCACACACCAAAGGTGCAAAACACCTCTTTTATATCCTGCACAATGACTAACTGCACTCAAAACTACATCGACACTTGGCACACACTTCATTCAGAGTACCAGATTCTTTGTGTAGGTGGGGGGTGGTTATAGCGCCAGCTGCTGGAGTGGCTCAGCTGGAGGCCAGACAGCTGATCAGAATCAGGTAATAAGTCACTAAATAAAAGTATGCTGGTAACCTGGTTCTGGTCTCTTGCAATTGACTGGGCCTACTGGGTCCATCCTCTCCTTCCGTCATGTCCAGGATTTAGGTCCCTGTTCAGGCGCCACTGTGTGCGTTCTGACTCACGCTTTGGTTAAAAATGACGGAATTAGGGGATGGATTCAAACATAAGTGTTTTTTTACATAAAAGCCACGCAGGCCAAAAATAAACACAAAACGCGCCTGTTGCGGTCTTCCTCGGGTATTGGAGGCGCCAGATTGGTCCAGAGGAGGGATTGGGTATGTGGCAAGGCCCCGCGCCGGATAAACTCTGGGGCCGGATCGCCAATGGAAGGGCACCTCGGCAGGGCCCAGGAGATAAACTGACAGCTCTCCAGTATCAGTCCACACTGCATATTTTTTTGTTCCACTCAGGACCTGAACCGGTGACCCTTCAGTTCAAAGCCGAGGTCCCTACAGACTGAGCCACTGCCGCCCCAAAGTACGGAATATGACTTTTAATTCAAACTCTGCACACTGAGCTCTCATTGGTCAGCAGCCGGTGCTTTAACTCCAGTTGATCTCTTATCTGGAACATAACCTGCCCTGGAGCAGGTTAGGTGTTTAGCATAGGTTACCATGGAGACTTACCCCGGTAAGAGGTGAAACAGCATTGTAGGACTGAAAACCCAGAGTTAACCATGAGGTTACCTCACTAACCCCAAATCCTGCTTCTAGTACAGGCTTCTGGTTTGCCAGTCTTAAAGCTACTATTTTAAAGTCCGTAGTTGGAGCTATCTTCCACTCCCCATACTAACACAAAGGGAGTAGGGCAGCTCAAAAAGTTCTTAATGTACATTCTGCATTTGATTCACCGTAGTGTAAGGAGTGGTGGGTTGCCATTGAGTGAGGCGCCCAGGGAGCAGTGTAGGAACAGCGCCTTGCTGAGCGACACATCGGTAGCCTTGCACTTTCGGGGACTTGAACCGGTGACCTTCTCGTTCTCAAGCCAAGTCCCTACGGACTTCGTCACCACCGCCCTAGTGCTATAGTTTCCCACTAACACACTGTGGTTGGACAGGAAACAACCTTATAAGATCACATGATCCTAATCCCATGTGCTTGTGGACATGAATTGATGATCATTATTTTTTGTTGTACAGATTTGGTTCCAAGTATTGAATGCTACAAATACAACAACATCAGGCCTCCGTACACGTACGCCTACTTGATAAGATGGGTGAGTTCCTGTCTCAGGAGATGCTGTGAGATGTTCTATTATTTGTGAAGAAATGTGTGTGTTTTTAACAGCAGCACAGCAATAATGCAAATCTATTCCATGTAAACATTATCACATTTGAAGAACCATCCGTTATAATTGCACAAAATAAAATATAACATGACATGTAACGCTAACATGATGAAACAGAAACCTGGTTACAGTTTAATACTTACTTTTGTTTCAATGTGCTGTATTTAGTAGGTTTTGCCATAGTGCCTCCGGTTATAAACATCAGACGTAATGTAGTCTGCACCGTCTCTGATCCAGGTACACACTGGATTACAGTCTCTGACACATCTTCTAACTGTCTCACTGTGTGTCTCTCACTGAGTGTCTCACTGTGTGTCTCTCACTGAGTGTCTCACTGTGTGTCTCTCACTGTGTGTCTCTCACTGTGTGTCTCTCACTGAGTGTCTCTCACTGTGTCTCTCTCTGTGTCTCTCTCTCTGTATGTGTGCAGTCTATCCTGGAGTCTCCTGACAAACAGTGCACGTTGAATGAGATTTACAACTGGTTCACCACCATGTTCTTCTACTTCAGACACAACACTGCTACCTGGAAGGTTTGAACACACACATGACTCATTCCTTCTACTCAGAAGTATTTACGATGGATAGAGCCTAACTGCAAATGTTGCTTGCTAAATCATGTATATACACTGAAATGCAAATGCATCGTGTACCCACTGAGAAATGTTCACACTAGTTAATATTACTTCCAGTCGGGTGAACATAATACACAGAAGACCTCGGTCATTTTTGACCTGCTCTTATCGTTGGTATGATGGTAGTGCTGCAACCACTGATAACTAGCTGATGTGACTCATACTGGGTTTTAACTTTCTGAGGTCAGGCAAGGCAAGGCAATGATAGGCCAGGCAGGCAAGTTTACTTATATAGCACCTTTCAAGGCAATTAAGAGCATTAAAGAATAGTGCAGCATAAACAAATTATGAAAAGGCATTTAAAAACAGTCATTTAAGAGCAAAGATAATGAAATAAACACAACAGGTATAAAATACATGAATAAAAGTTACAGTGCAGAATAAAAGTCACAGTGCAATGTTAGATAAGAACAGTTCATTTAAAAGCAGCGGCAAAAAAGAAAATGTTTTCAGCCTGGATTTAAAAGTAGTAAGAGTTGCAGTGGCCCTGCAGTTTTCTGGGAGTTTGTTCCACAGATTTGGAACATAATAACTGAACGCTGCTTCTCTTTGTTTAGTTCTGACTCTGGGGACAGAAAGCTGACCCGTCCTAGAAGACCTGAGAGTTCTGGATGGTTCATAATGTAGCAGGAGATCACTAATGTATTTTGGGTGTAAACCATTCAATGCAGCAGAAGTTTGAAATCAATTCTTTGACAAACAGGAAGCCAGTGTAATGGTAATGGTGTCTGACACACATTTCCAAAGAGCACGCACCGAGATGCTGTTTGCTTCCACTCGAAAAATGATGATTTAACAAACAATAAACTCCATTAATTGTCAAAGATAAGGTGACAAAAGGAATGTGCTAAATAGTGCGGGAAAATAATTTAAACAATATGCCAGATAATGTGGTCGGAAAACCTCCGTCATCTAACCAAAAACACACAGGTGTCTCGTCAATCTAAAACCTCGAACACCCCAGGTGGAGGCTGACCTCACACAACCACAAAAGAGTGCCTGTATATAAACATTAGATAGACATAAATATCAGTTCTAAAAATGATATCCCATTAACAATGCTGTTACATATTTTCATCGTAAATCATAAAGCGATTAATACCGTTATAAGTGACTGTCTTATTCTCATAGCAACATCCATCCAGCTATATGCATTAAACAAGGCAACAGTAAAAATGGAAATGAGGCCTAAATGAAACTACATTTTGATTTATTTCAGCCAATAAGATATATTAGAGTTCTCAGTAAAAGAATCAAGATTTTCATCATGATTACAAATGCACTCTTTAGAACCTGGAAGCTGGCAATCACGTTAACTCCATGACTGGAAGACTGAATAATGGTTAAACCAACAGGAAAATCATAGGAAATTGTGAGCATAATTTCTTTTTAAATCAACAAGAGAAACATTTCCATCTACTAAATCACATTTACATTTCCTCCCAGAATGCAGTGCGGCACAACCTCAGCCTACACAAGTGTTTTGTGCGTGTTGAGGGAGGAAAGGGAGCCGTGTGGACAGTGGATGAGACAGAGTACCAGAGGAGGAAAGGACAAAAGTATCACAGGTACAAACACTGAGGACATGTCCTCATTCACCGCTCAATACAGGAAGGTACAGATATATATTTCAAAGTCACAAGGAGAAGGAGAGGTAAGCAAAGCTGAAAGGGAAATGGTAAGAAAAGGTGAAGGTAAAAAAGAAACTTAAAATTCTAATCATCATGAAATGTCTGCATAAATTGATAGTTAAAAATCATGGCCGTAGCGATAAAGCGGTTTCTTAGTGGTGTTTGAAGCTTCTTTTTTTTACAACAACTGTGTGTGTTTTCAGGGACTGTGCAGTGAAGTGGATCACGCCATACTCCCATTACTGTGTGGAGGAGCCCTGATAAGCAGCAGGTAGCAGCACTGAGAGCCGCTAGGGTCCCGCAACTGGAGTTACAGTCACATGCAAGAGAACTGCTTGAGACACAGAAGAGTCTGTTGCATCTTATCACTTTGCTTTATTTTCTAATGAATTATTGAAATACATGTTTTATGTGTAGGTTTAAGATGTGTTGTACAAAGTTCTGAACTCTCTGATTTCTAATTGTCAACAGTGTTGCAAAACCAATGAAGCAGACATTGTGTTGTTTTTCTTCGGCATGATTTTACCCACTCAGTCAGTAGGTCAGAGCTCAAATGTCTCTTTCCCTGGTTCAAATAATTTCCCATAGAGAGAGAACACCCCCCTATTCCGTTGTCCTGTGAACTTGAGGCCCTTGCGCTGTGTTTCTGTGATTTCACAAGGCACAGCAAACCTCTTTCCCCGTCTGTTTATGTTCCTGCAGAAAGCAATGTAAAAATGAATTATTCTTTAGTTTAAAAATGCATTCAAAACTATATAAAAAGTGTTGTAAAAAACAAATGTCTCATAGTAAATATTCACTAAATCAGGGATACAAACTCATCAGGTATGAAAAAGGTGACAATGATCCGAACATCCCATACTTTTACTCCACTAAATTAATTTAATCCCTTTAGTTACTTTACAGATCTGGATTAATGATGGTAAATATAATCAGCCCTTAAATCAGACTTTAGTTCACCTGCAGTAAATCCAGCAGCTACCCTGCAGTATACAAAGCCATTCAAACTAGCTGCACCTTTACCAGCTCTGAGAACACTTTAATGATCAATAATTATAAAACATATCAGAGATATTATTCTGAAATGGACCAATCAAACAATGACTACTTTTACTTAAGTACAAGATCTGAGTTATTCTACCACCTCTGTTTAAATCCTTAAAATAGGATTTAATACATATCAATATTGACATGTGATAGTGTGTAACATTATGCCAAATGAAAAAAAAATCAATTAGAAAAAGGAAGGCTAAAGCTAACATTAGGAGTTAATGACAAAGTATGCTAGTTAGCTAGCTAGCTTAAGGATATTAAATTATTTGCGGAAAAGAAACTTGGAAAAATTCACTGCACATCACACTCTGCCGCTCTGGGAGTCTCGGGAGTTCAGCTCTGAATGCCTGGACGGCCCGTTCTAACTGTGCTCCGGGTTCATCACCGGTCCATTTCTCTGAAAGATTGACTCCGGGGGGCACAGTGACTATTAACGAACGCACCTGTATTACATAGCTGCCTGAAGTTAGACCGTCACCCCGGAGCAGCAGATTTCAGCCGAGAGGAAGACTTGCGCACACAGTTTGCGCACCATTAAACAAATAACACCCTGTGCGTCATGATGGCAGATTACTACGACGGAGTATTAGGGCCACATATGAAGAAAAAAAATATTTTTGCCGTGACGACATTAAAGTCGACACGGCGACTTTAAAGTCAACATGTCGACATTAAACTCGAAATGTCGAGAATAAAGTTGAAATATTATGTCGAGTTTAATCTCGACATGTCGAGAATAATCTCGACTTTATGTCAATTGACACTGAAAACTATTCAGAGAGAAAGCAACCGCTCCACAGGTGCAGTTTGAGTCACGCATGGTTCTTACACTAATCACCACACTGTGGTTCTGCGCTAAAACAGCGAGGATGTCTTTATTGTTAAATCCAATTCGGAAGTATAATTTCACCAAATGATCTACACAAGCCATTTCGGATTCAGTGCAGGACCTGTGGGAGCGGTTGCTATGTCTCCCAACTAATTTCAACTATATTCTCGACATTTCGAGTTTAATGTCGACATGTTGACTTTAAAGTCGCCGTGTCGACTTTAAAGTCGCCGTGTCGACTTTAATCTCGTCACGGCAAAAATATTTTTTTTCTTCATATGTGGCCCTAATACTCCGTCGTAGATTACCCATATCAACAGAAATCCACTCCGCGTTTTTTTTTTTTTAACACACAGCAGCAGCAACATCACGCGCGCGGAACGCTGCTTGATGCGCATATTCAAAACATTCACTGTTGAGAATCGGATCACGAGATGGACATACGGAATTTTTTTTCGAAGAAGAGGAAAGTAAGTCTGAGTTTTCCCTTGAGTGGCCAAACAGCTAAATTGCATTCTTCCATGGTCAAACACAGCCAGCTTTTCTAATGAGAATGTTAGCACCCTTATGAGACATTCTCTGTCTATATTAGCAATATAATTAGCATACTAGCTAGTCAGTCACAAAGATCCTTCAGCGCAGCGCCCATATATATATATATATCAGAGGCGGCTGGCCCATAGGGGGCGCTGGGGCTCTGCCCCACCAGCTGTTGAGGGGAAAAAATATTTTTTGTATATATTTTTTTAAATCAATGTCAGTTTTACTTAATAGTGTGTGTGCCTACATGCAATTTAAATCATTTAAACAACATTTCCACCAACTAACACTCATTAAACAGTGAATTTCCACTGACAGACAGTGTATCATTCTCTCATGGGGCGATCGGCAAAGTGCCCCTGACCGGCAGCTAAACAGCCAATCCGGTTATGGTTGCTAGGGGGAAATTATGAATAATTGGCCTATCAACGTCGCCAAATTTAACGCTGGTGGGGCGCTGGAAATTTAGCCCCAACTGCTACGTAAAATGCGTGAAGGTTTAGGATTGCTGTAGCTACATAAGGAGCCAGCGATAGTTTTTTTTTCGTAGTGCGACTCCCAGGACTCTGTCCTACGCTACGTGGGGAAAAAATACGCGCGACGACGAAGAGAGATGATGGCGATGGCGGTGACAACTGGAGTTCAAGAGCAGCTTCCACCAAATTCGGTGAAATCGTTAATAATATACCCTTTTGCAAGACGGACGACGGAGGAAAAACTTCTCGTTAAGGAGCTGGGACCCGACAAGCCTGAAATCAGCATTTCCCAGCAAATCAAGCTGAAAGATAAATCTTACAAACTGAGTTTTTGTCGGAGCTGGTTCAACCGTAAGACGTGGCTGGCAGGTTGTGGAGCAGCCAATGCACTTTTCTGTTTCCCCTGTATCCTCTTCAGAAGTGACAAATGTGATTCGACTTGGACAAAGACTGGACTAACTGACTTAAAACACCTCTCTGAACGGATCAAGAAGCACGATCGATCCAAAGTTCACATGGAAAACTGCGTAAAGCTAGCTGTGTTCGGAAAGATTAGCATAGCAACGCAGCTCGATGATGGGCACCCGCATCGCTGTAAGAAGACACAATGAAGAGGTAGATAAAAACCGCAATATTTTATCTAAGATCATCGATTGTGTACATTTTTGTGGTGCTTTTGAGAGGAACAGAGAGGAACAGACACACTCAGAGGAACAGACAGGAACAAACACACAGAGGAACAGACAGAGAGGAACAGACACACAGAGGAACAGAGAGGAACAGACACACACAGGAACAGACACACAGAGAGGAACAGGCACAGAGAGTGTCTTTTATGTTTATTTTACATTCAATGGGCAATATGTAATAATATTATAGTATGTAATTGTAATATAGTTGTGGAGAATGCTTTGTTGTTTCTCTCAGGCTGTGACATGCAATGACAACTGTATGGCACTGATGCTGTTTTCTCCAAGTAAATGCATTTTTCCTTGAGAGAGGGTATTAAAATAATCTGTTTATGTAAAAATTTTTGAAAATAACTTGGTTCTAAATTCTTTGTATATGTTACATTTTAATAGGAAAGTTCTGTTTCATTCTCTCTTCTCAACCCACACTCACTCATTCACTCACTCACTGTTGATTTGTATAGATTCAGCTGAGAAATCATACCCCTTGTTGTTAATTTATCCCTTGATTGTATTGTATAGTATTTGATAGCATAAAGTCTAATATAGGCCTAGCTGTAAATTGTTACTTTTTCCTGTGAAGCTGGAAACTGTGAATTAAATTATATTGTGGAACTGTAGTCATTTTCCGACTGTTCATTTGAATGCTTATGCTAGATTAGGCAGGGAAATCTGTTGGCACACTAGCCCACCCAAGATTTTTTTTCACCAGCCGCCACTGATATATATATATATATATATATATATATCGCACTAGCAGTTTTGTTTTAGCCATTCCATTTCTTTTAACAGCCATTCCATTGCTAAAACGTTGATTGTATTTCTATGTTAAATGTTCTATTAGAGAAAAACAATATGAAAGAATGCTCAATGTCTCCTGATGTAGGCGGTTGAGATTGAGAGTGCGTCAGAGGCAGGGTCAGCATGCAGGTGCAGGGGAGACAGCTCTGTTGCTTAGGAAAATTTCACATTGCTTATTGGGAGTTTAATATTTTCAAATCTTCTAATGCTGTTGTGTCTCGTCAAATGTGTTAGTTATGTTTATTTATTATGTCTATCGTTTCATGTCAAGTCAGGTTTTCATGTTATTCACGTCATGTCTAGTCTAGTCACCGTGTTTCATGTCATGTCTCGTTACCATTTCCTGTTTTATTTTGTACTTAAGCCTATGTACCAGAGTGTTTGCTAATTTTTCAAAAGCCTGATTCATGCTCCTGAGTTTCTCTACTAGTAAGTTTAGTTCCTCATGTTATGAGTGATTTTCAGTTTTGTTCCTCATGTTATGAGTGATTTTCAGTTTTGCTCCTCATGTTATGAGTGATTTTCAGTTTTGTTCCTCATGTTATGAGTGATTTTCAGTTTTGTTCCTCATTTTCAGTTTTGTTCCTCATGTTATGAGTGATTTTCCGTTTGGTTCCTCATGTTATGAGTGATTTTCAGTTTTGTTCCTCATGTTATGAGTGATTTTCAGTTTTGCTCCTCATGTTATGAGTGATTTTCAGTTGATACTTTTTGATTTGTACTTTTACCTCATCAAGAGTGTTGATCCTTTTTTGTGACCATTTTGAAAATGAAAGTATTTTTTTATACTTTGCCTCTGTCTCCTGGGGTCGTGCATTTGAGTCCTACTACCTTGTGTTTTCAAGTTCGTGACAAATGCCCAGTGCCTCACTATATGTATACCAACTATTGCAAAGGCATAAACTAGCATGCCTTAAGTTTACTGTGAAATTATGAAAATGAATAATGAAATGATAGACAATTTCATTCTTATTTTAATTTCTAGGAACAGGAGACATTAGATAGGGAAGAGAGAGAGGGAAACATTGAGAGCGAAGAGAGAGAGACCCATTCTGAGAGAGATACAAGAGAGAGGGATGTTGAAAGAGACAAGGGCGAGAGAAGCCAGTCTGAGAGAGACGAGGGTGAGAGAAGCCAGTCTGAGAGAGACGAGGGTGAGAGGAGCCAGTCTGAGAGAGACGAGGGTGAGAGGAGCCAGTCTGAGAGAGATGACCGAGAGGATGTGTACCACAAGCCAAATCAACCTGACCCAAGAGTCCTTCCCCCCCAGCATCTGCTGAACAAGACTCTTACCTTTCAGGAAAAATGGTTTTTAGGGACTTTCCTTGGGTTCATTATGTGCCAAATGCTGGGGGGGTGTTTTGTTTCTATTGTAAAGAAGCATTCAAAAGGCAAGTAAGCCCCCTTGCTAAAAATGCTGATCTAGCCTTTGTGTTTTCTGGTTTTAAAAACTGGAAAAAAGCCATTGAGAAATTTCGAGCACATGAAAACAGTCACGCACACAAAGTTGCTATCACAACACACACACACCTTCACAGAAGCATTGAAACGCAGTTATCCATTAAGACCCAAGCAGCAAAGCGGGCCAGTTTAAATGTTTGTGAAAAATAAAACTTTTTCCGTTTGTTTTTTTTTTTTTTTTTTTTCCTTTTTTTTTTTTTTTTTTTTTTGCCCCCGACCCCAAGGGTTTTTTTTTTTTTTTTTTTTAACCCCCCCCTTTTTTTTTTTTTTTTTTTTTTTTTTTTTTTTTTTTTTTTAAACCCTTTTTTTTTTTTTTTTTTTTTTTTTTGGAACAAATGAGAGTGATGGGGGAAACTTTGTTCAGCTACTAAAGCTTAGAGCAGAGGATGATGTTCTAAAGCGTTGGCTCAGTAAGCCCTGTAACCATTACACAAGTCCAGAAGTGCAGAATGAGATGCTAAATATTATGGGCAACTCCGTTGTGCGAAAAAATATCAAAGGAAATACATGAGGTGTCCACACTCATGTACTCCATCATAATTGATGGAGTACAAGATTTGTCTGGGAATGAACAAGAGGCCATATGCCTACGCTATGTAGATAGTGATTTGCTACCTCATGAGGACTTTGTAGGCCTCTATCAAGTCTCCTCAACAGCAGGGAAAGAGTTGGCTCGGATGGCAGCTATCCAGGCAGTTGTAGATCAATATGAAAAGATTTTGGTCAGTCTTGAGGAAATGGCATCTGGTTCCTCTGACACTTGCATAACTGCCAAGGGGGCTTCTGGAGAGGTTTCAGAAGGGGCACATTTTGCTCAGCCTGATTATGGCCCTTGATGTTCTAAAAGAACTTGAATGTCTCAACCGCTCCCTTCAGAGCAAGACAGTGAGTGTCTCAGGGATGCTGGCTGCGGTTGATTGTGTGAAAAACACAATTCAAGTAAAGAGATCTGATGAAACATTTCATCGTATATATACCCAAGCCTGTGATATGATCCAGGAGTTGGACATTGAGGCTATCCAGACTCCTCATATCCGGAGACCCCCAAAGCGCTTCACAGGAAATGCACCTGCATTTAGACCTACTTCCCCTGAGGAGTTCTACAGAATAGAATTCTTTAAAATGTTTCAAGGTTTCAAGGTTTCAAGGTTTTATTTGTCATATGCACAGCAGATACAGCGTATATGTTGGCAATGAAAATCTTATGTCGCGTGCTCCTCCAACAACTCCACATACATGGTGCAAATAACATAAATAAAATAGTGCAAAAGAGAGAAGAATATTTACAATATCAACAATAAAGATTTGAGGATGTGAAATATATACATATTTGGAATACATTGAGAGTATTTAAACACTTTACACTGCAGGAGGTATGGACTGATGCATATATTATGTATAACAGATGTATATGGCAGATATGTATAATATATAGATATGTGTACTATAAACAGATATGTATGGCAGATGTGTATAATATATATATATATGTATGTGTGTACTATAAACAGATGTGAGTAGACATCCACACAGCTCAGGAGTTCAGTAGTCTTATAGCCTGTGGTATAAAACTGTCCCTGAGTCTGGTGGTCTTGGTCCGGATGCTGCGGTACCGTCTGCCAGACGGCAGCAGACAGAACAGATTGTTGCTGGGGTGATGGGGGTCCTTTAATATCCTACCGGCCTTCTTCCTACACCGCTGGGTGTAGAGGTCCTCCATGGATGGCAGCTCCGTCCTGGTGAAGTGCTGAGCAGTTTTCACCACCCTCTGTAGAGTCTTACGGTTGAGGGCGGTGCAACTGCCATACCAGGCGGTGATGCAGCCAGTCAGGATACTCTCGATGGTGCACCTGTAGAAGTTGCAGAGTATCCTGGAGTCCATGTTGAACTTCCGCAGCCTGCGGAGGAAGAAGAGCCGCTGTCGAGCCGTCTTGGATATGACCCTGGTGTGATGTGTCCATGTCAGGTCCTCACTGATGTTTACCCCGAGGAACCTGAAGCTGCTGACTCTCTCCACAGGAGTCCCGTCGATGGTGATGGGTGTGTGTGCCTCTCTCTGCCTCTTCCTGTAGTCCACAATCAGCTCCTTTGTTTTGCTGACGTTGAGATGGAGGTTGTTGTCCTGGCACCAAGATGTCAGGGCTCTGACCTCCTCTCTGTACGCCGTCTCGTCGCCGTCTGTGATCAGGCCGATGACGGTCGTGTCGTCAGCAAACTTGATGATGGTGTTGGAGCTGTGTGTGGCCACGCAGTCGTGCGTGAACAGGGAGTAGAGGAGAGGGCTGAGCACACAACCCTGTGGGGCTCCGGTGTTGAGGGTCAAGGTGGAGGATGTGATGTTCCCCATCCGCACTGCCTGGGATCTGCCCGTCAGGAAGCTCATGATCCAGTCACAGAGGGCGCTGTTGAGCCCAAGGTCCCTGAGCTTAATGATGAGCTTGGAGGGCACAATGGTGTTGAATGCTGAACTGTAGTCAATGAACAGCATTCTCACATAAGTGTTCCTCTGGTCCAGGTGGGAGAGGGCAGTGTGGAGGGTGAGGGAGATGGCATCATCCGTGGACCTGTTTGCTCTGTAGGCAAACTGCAGGGGGTCCAGTGAGTCAGGGAGGGAGGAGGTGATAAAAGTTTTGACTAACCGCTCAAAGCACTTCATGATGATGGAGGTGAGTGCAACTGGGCGGTAGTCATTGAGGCAGATGGGTTTTGTCTTTTTGGGGACAGGGACAATGATGGACTCTTTAAAACATGTGGGGACTACAGACTGGAGCAGTGACCTATTGAAAATGTCTGTGAACACATCTGCCAGCTGAACTGCACACACCTTGAGAGCACGGCCAGGGATGCCATCAGGTCCAGGAGCCCTGTGTGCGTTGATCCTTTTCAGAGATCTACACACATCTGCACTGGTTAAAACCAGTGAGCAGGGATCCTGGGCCTTTTGTGCCTCCACAGCCGGGGGCTTCTCAAAGCGTGCATAAAATGTGTTCAGTTCATCTGGGAGAGATGCAGACACTTCCTCAGCACCACTCGTTGTCCTTTTGTAGTCTGTTATTGTTTTTAGTCCAGACCACATATTTCTGGCGTTGGAGCCCTTGTAGTTCGACTCCACCTTGTCCCTGTATTGTCTTTTCGCACTGCTAATAGCTCTCCGGAGTGCATACCTGGAATTCCTGTACTCATCCAAATCACCGCCGCTGTGCGCGATGGCCCGTGCTTTAAGTTTAGCTCGGACCTCGCCGTTTATCCAGGCTTCTCATTTGGGAATGTCCGTACAGTAATCCGCGGCACGACGTCATCGATGCATTTGCCGATGTAGCAAATGACCGCGTCAGTGTGTGTGTTTATATCGTCCTCCTCAAACACACACCACTCCGTGATGCCAAAGCAGTGGCGGAGAGCAGAGTCAGACTGCTCGGACCAACGCTGCACTGTCCTTGTCACAGGTCGGTCCCTCTTCAGTCTCTGCCGGTAAACGGGGAGCAGAAGAAGGGATATGTGGTCTGACTTGCCGAAGGGGGGGGCGGGGGAGGGCTTTATATCCATGCCGGAAAGGAGTGTAAACATGGTCCAGTGTATTTCCACCGCGCGTGGGGCAGCTGACGTGCTGATAGTATTTCGGCAGGACTTTCTTCATGTTGGCTCTGTTAAAATCCCCGGCCACAATAAATGCGGCCTCTGGCCGAGAAGTCTCTGTCCTGTCGATAATCCCATACAGCTCCTCCAGCGCTGTGTTGTTGTCAGCGTGCGGCGGAACATACACTGCTGTTAGAACAACAGATGTGAACTCCCTCGGCAGATAAAAAGGCCGGCATCCGATCATGATGTGCTCTAGGCTGGGAGAACAGTCCGAAGAAATGATCTCCACATCTGAGCACCAGTTGTTGTTAATCATGAAGCAGACACCTCCTCCCTTGCTCTTCCCTGAGTTTATTGTCCGGTCCTGGCGATGAATGGAGAATCCGTGTGGAGCAATGGCGGCGTCCGGTATCGTGGGGTCGAGCCAAGTCTCCGTGAAAACCAAAACATTACAGGTCTTAATGTCCCGTTGAAATGCCACCCTGCTACGGAGTTCGTCCAGCTTATTATCCAGGGATTGGACATTTGCCAGAAGTAAACTCGGTAGAGGAGGCCTGTTTTCACGTTTCCTCAGCCTGACCAGGACCCCGGCCCGGGAACCTCGTGGTCTCTTCCTCCTGCGCTCCACAGGTAGAGCTCCAGCAGGTAAACACGGAGACTCTCCATTGTTTGCAGGTCGTCGTGGATTATTGCTGTCCACCAGCGACCTGATGTGTAAAAGTTGTTCTCTATCATATTGGATGATAGGGCTCGCTTGGGCGGTTTGCATGTTGCGAAAAAAAAGTTAAAAACAACCAACAAAGTAAAACAATAAAAACACTAAGATGTGGAGTTGGTGAGGAGCTCGAGACACGGCAGCCATCCTCGGCGCCATCTTGTCTTTCTTTTGTTGGATGTAGTTGAGGTCCAGTTGACAAAGCGCTTTGACCAGAGCAGCTTCCAAACACTCAACATACTGGAAAGGGTGTTAATAACTGGAAAGGTGGAGGATGTGGATGTGGTCAGTTCTTACCCAGAACTAGACCAGCATTCTTTGGAGGTACAGCTGGCAATGTTCAAACTTCAGTATCCCTGCAGCACGGTCATTGAAGTGGTGGATACCCTGAGAGCTATGCTGCCAGAGGTTCGAGGTTTGTTCACTCAAGTAGAAGTGTTGGTCAGGCTTCTTCTTGTTGTGCCATGCTCCTCAGCAGAAGCTGAGAGAAGTTTTAGTGCCTTGAGAAGGCTTAAGACGTGGCTGCGCTCTTCAATGTCTCAAAAGCGCTTGAACAATGTGGCTGTTTGCCACATCCACCAGCAGCATCTTGACAAACTTGACTTAGGGGAGATTTGCCAGTCATTTGTGTCTGCAAATGACAAAAGAGGTCACACTTTTGGAGCCTTTGTATGATCTCTTACTTCTGTTCTAAGTGTAAAAATCCTGCTGTAGGCATGATACAGATAATAGGGGAGAAATATGATTATAGGAGAAGATATAGAACATTTAATGAAAGGACAAAAAAAAGGGAAATCAACTATTTTGGGGAAAGGATGGAGATAGTAAAAGCAAGTCTTTAACAGGTTGTAAGGTTGTATTGAGTTATAGTTTTATGTTCTGCAGGGCGCTGAAGAGGGCTAAGTTTGATTGTAATAGGCTCTGAGTAGCCTAGGTACGCATTTTATGTTTCCTCATAACTTTTTTTTCAAGAGATTTTTTGTTGCATGACATTAAAATAGGGCTATATGTTGCCTCAAATTTACCTCATTCTTTTCTAATTCACTTTTCATTTTTTAAAATCCTCATATTTTGCTGTCATTAAAAGAAAATAAAGTGCCAAAAAAGTTGTCAGTGTCAGTCCTCTGTGTATTACACCAAAACATAATAGTAGTCAGTAATTGCAGACCATGCCGGCTCCAAGGAAAAACAATGAAAGAGGGAGATCATTTTGAATGTAAAATGCACCAGAATGCGGGAAATTGAATCTACTTCTTTCAAAATGTTATGGGGGAGGACCCCCAGACCCCCCGCAAAAATGTGTCCCCTCCACATTCAAAAAACTGCTGACGCCCTTGTCATCACCACAGGACTGTTTAAACATTTCCCAGTCTGTGCAGTCGAAACAGTCTTGTAAGCATAATACAGATTCATCGGTCCAGTCTTTAATTTCTCTAGTTTGAGCTTTCTGTCTTTTTAGGACAGTTTTGTATGTTGGCAACAAATGCACACAATTATGGTCCGCTGAATCCAGCGGTGGTAATGGCAGTGATTTGTAGGCGTCTTTTATAGATCCATAGCAGAGGTCCAGGGTTTTGTCCCGTCTGGTAGGACATGAGACATACTGGTAAAAGTTTGTCAGTGTTTTCTTGAGACATACATGATTAAAATCACCCAGTATGAAGTGTGGCGCCTCGGGTGAGAGTGATTGCATTTTCTGCACGGCATCAAAAATGGTGTTGGAAGCCGACGCAGCGTTCGCCCTTGGGTGAATGTAGACTGTTGTTATGAGAAGTTGTGGAAACTCACAGGGCAGGTAAAATGGTCGTAGCGATACTGATAAAAGTTCAACATCTGGTGTACAGATACGTTTTCTTACAGTCACAGAAGTGCAGTATCGTTTGTTGAAATATAGACATACCCCGCCCCCTTGAGATTTCAGCGTTACCTCTGCCTCTCGGTCGAGTCGATAAGGTGTCCCGAATCCATCAATTGCGAAATCGGTGTCCTGATCTTTCTTCGTCAGCCAGGTTTCTGTGAAAGCCAGGACACAACAGTCCCTGAAGTCCTTCAGAAAGCGGACGTTTCCCTGGAGCTCATCCATTTTGTTCCTCAGTAGTCCAGCGGCATAGTAAAAAATACGAAACCAATTGTTCAAATTGTTCTAAAAGCACCAAAATTGGCACACATGTAGATTAATACATTCTGAACAATTTTGGATATGGAGGCATTCAAGATTCTCCCCGTAGCACATTTGGCGGCCATTTTTCAAAATGGCCGCTATTTACCATTAGCGTCATTGAATATGTACCATAATTTGTCTTTTTGTGGATGCTAGAGGTGATAAGTGTGCTAGAGGTGATAAGTATTGTACAATTACACATACTTGTGTGCTTACCAAATAGAATGGCTACCATTTTACAAGAAAAATTTGTTTTACTGTTTTACTGCAGCGGCAGCGGTGGTGGCAGTGACGGCGGCTGCAGTAATAGTATAGTGTTGAGTTTGCAGGTGGTGCAGCAGCAGCAGCAGCAGCCACCTTACAGCAGCAGCAGCAGCAGCACCACCTGACATCAGAGACGCGTTGTTCCAGACTGCAGCCATGGCAAAGAAGTTCCAACTGGTCGATACTTTTGAGCGACGTACTCCCACAACACCTACTGAGACAAACTGGAAGCTGTGTCTTGTATGTCAAGAGGAGACATCAGAGTCACTTGTCTGCCCAGTACTGTCTAAACGCCGAGACCCTGGGAGTGGATACACGACAATGGCTGCAAACTTGGTCAAGTTTGATGAACTAGGAAAACTGCCAAGAACTGTTCGGTTACAGAGACTAGATGAAGGACAAGGTGTTGAGGCGACAATGGTTGCCCACCAGGCCAAGTGGCATAAAACATGTATGCTCAAATACAATAACACAATGCTACGAAGAGCAGAGAAGAGACTCATCGCAAGCAGCTCAGCATTTGGTAGTACTGACAATGTCCCAGGCAAGCGCGCCAGAACACACTCTTCAGAAGCTACTACCAGCGACACCTCCTGCTTTTTCTGTGGAAAGTCTGGCACAGAGACCCTACATGAAGTAGCAACCTTCCAGGTGGACACACGGGTACGGAAGTGTGCAGCGCAAGTTGGGGACAATGAACTCATGGCCAGGCTCAGCATGGGTGATATGGTGGCTCTGGAGGCCAAGTACCATTCCAAGTGTTTGTTGGCTCTTTACTATCGTGCAAAGACCACTGTAGAAGCCGAGCAGAAAACTGACCATGAAGGTGTGATGTCAAGAATCGTACTGGCTGAACTGGTCCTGTATATCGAGGAAACCCACCTAGAAGAGGGCACCGCCCCAGTCTTCAGACTCGCAGATCTTGCAAAGCTATACACGACAAGAATGGAACAGCTCTGGGTTGCTTTGTGCAAGAAAGTTAATAGCACAAGGCTGAAAGAGCGCCTGTTAGCCCAGTTACCAGGCCTGAGATCCCAGAGTAAAGGCCGGGATGTTTTACTAGCGTTTGATGAAGACATTGGTGAAGCGCTAGGCAAAGCCTGCGAGCAAGACTGTGACACTGAGGCAGTTCACCTTGCGCGTGCTGCACAGATAGTTCGTCGATATATGTTTGAAGACACTGGCCGATTCCGTGGATCATTCCCGGGCGGTTGTCAGGAGGACTCTGTGCCAAACGTACTAGTTGCAATGGTAAATATGGTGCTGGATGGCCCCAGCATCAAGAACCAAAGCCATTCCTCTTCGACACAAGCAGCTCTTTCCATTGCGCAGCTTCTCAAGTTCAACAGTGTCAAACAAAGTCGGAAGCAGGGAGCAACCAAGACACAGGAGCCTCCATCTGTCAGACACAGTTCGTCTCAAGAAACTCCTCTTCCAACCTATGTTGGGCTGATGCTGCATGCTGAAACACGCAAGAGAGGTCTTGTGGACAAGCTCTTCTCTCTGGGCCTAAGCATCTCATATGACAGAGTCCTGCGTCTTTCTGCACAGATGGGAAACAGCGTGTGTCAGCTGTACCGCATAGAGCAAGTGGTCTGCCCGCCTACCCTGCGTAGCAATGTGTTCACAACTGCGGCTGTGGACAACATTGACCACAACCCAAGTGCCACCACAGCCAAGAATTCATTCCATGGAACTGGAATCTCGCTTGTGCAACACCCAACGTGTGCAGATGAGGGAGTGGATCTTTGCAAAG
Organism: Eleginops maclovinus; assembly: GCF_036324505.1. Taxonomy (NCBI): domain Eukaryota; kingdom Metazoa; phylum Chordata; class Actinopteri; order Perciformes; family Eleginopidae; genus Eleginops; species Eleginops maclovinus. The sequence goes on along the minus strand of NC_086349.1, from coordinate 1,039,308 downwards.
AAGAGCTCTGTTCAGAACATCCCGCCAACCTACGCTGCTCTGGAGCAGCATGTGAAGAGATCTGCCCTTCAGGGTGGTCATGTCTGGGGCCAGGCATTGGTACCAGAGCCCGTGCTCCCTCCACCAACAGACTGGGGCTGGCATCGGAGTGATGATGGGCCCTACACACCACTCTGGACCACACTCCCTGAGGCATCCAAGACCTGCTATGAGCTGGTGTCTTGCGGATGCAAGAAAGGCTGCAGAAAACGCTGCAAGTGCAAGAACGCTTCACTGCAATGCACTGGTCTGTGTTTCTGTGAAGGCGAATGCCAGTAGATTAGGACAGAAAACTTGTTAGCCAACATTATGATCTGTAGACATTCATAATCCTGGTGACCAGATTTGAAAAGTTCAGAATCATAATTAACATAGTGTGGCAAAATCTACGTTATTGTATTACATGTATGTACTGCAGGATTACACAATACTGAAAGTTATTGTATTGGCAACTGTTTATTGTGTCCTCTTCTTGAAGCCACTTAGATTTGTTCATTTATATTAGATCTATCCATAAATGTATAACTGTAAGTACTGTGCCTAGAGACGGCTTCTGGTCGACTATGTAACTACAATTAGACCATACTGTAAACTCCCCGTACTCTGTGTATTATTTTGACTACCATTCCATTGCAATTTTGCCAGCAATTTGAAAAAAAAAATTGAACTTTGAAATAAAGTATTGAAATCTTCATCAAATGTCCACTTTTTCCACAAAATGGCGGCAAGTTTGGGGGACATTTTTGAGAAGATTCATCTAAATATCTGTTAAACACTTATTGATGTTAATTCTGATGTAAAAAAAAGGAATTTTGGCCCATCTAGCACCATACTAACGACACATAATGAAGTCTATGTAATGACGCTAATGGTAAATGGCGGCCATTTTGAACAATGGCCGCCATATCTTCCACATGGCTAATCTTGAATGCCTCCATATCCAAAAATGTTTAGAATATATTAATCTACATGTGTGCCAATTTTGGTGCTTTTAGAACAATTTGAACAATTGGTCTGCTATGCCGCAGGACTACAGGGACTGGACGTTCCCGAGGAATCCGAGAAAGCCGCTATTTTCGGAAGCGTTGCCTGACGCCTCCCCGCTTGCCTCTCTTCCTCCTCGCTGCCGCTGTTTTTCCCCTTGGGTTTTTCAGGATAAAACCTGGCAGTTGTGGCATATCAGTCATGCACGTTATCCCACAGCTCAGTTGCAGCAGTGTAGTTTTGGTGTACTGCAGCCTGCCATGGCTGACAGCTCCGTTGACAGAGTCGGAGATAATTAATCCATACAGTAGCATCCAAAAGGCGAAACAGGTTATAATGTCCATTGTGGACAAGTGCATATACAGTGGTATGCAAAAGTTTGGGCACCCCTCTGAGATTTCATGACAATTTGCTTTTCCTTTATAATAGAAGATCACAGCAACAACATTTGTTTTCCTACAAAGATGTAGACGTTTTAGTGTTTTCCAGACCAAAATTCTTAGGGTAGCATTACATAGTTTTATTATAATAAAATAAAATGCAAAAAATGGGATGTGCAAAAGTTTGGGCACCCTTATAAATAGCATTCATTTCAACACCTGTACGGATTTATAGCTGACAGGTTGCTGCACAAAATTGCTTTGATTAGCTCATTAGACCTTCAATTACAAAGACAGGTGGAACCAATCATGAAAAAGGCTATTTAACATAGGTAATAGCTGGCTGTGCCTGGCCTAGGTTCTTTCTTAGGGAGTGGCAAGATGGGGACCTCAAAACAACTCTCCACTGACCTGAAAGCTAAGATAATCCAACATTATAAATTAGGAGAAGGGTACAAAAAATTATCTGACAGGTTTAAACTGTCTGTCTCCACAGTCAGAAACGTAGTTGTGAAATGGAAGGCCACAGGAACAGTCCGTGTGAAGGAAAGATGTGGTAGGCCGACAAAAATAGGGGAAAGGCACAGGCGAAGGATGGTGAAAATGGTCACAGAGAAGCCACAGACCACCTCCAGAGAACTACAACAACATCTGGCTGCTGATGGTGTAGTTGTTCACCGTTCCACAATCCAGCGTACTTTGCACCAGGAAGAGCTCATTGGAAGGGTGATGTGCAAAAAGCCTTTCCTGAGTGTTAATCACAAGAAGAGTCGCATGAGGTATGCAAAAGCACATCTGGACAAGCCAGAAGCATTTTGGAACAAAATACTGTGGTCAGATGAGACCAAGATTGAGTTATTTGGTCATAACATGAACAGGTATGCATGGCGAAAAAAACACACTGCATTCAATGAAAAGAACTTGTTGCCCACTGTAAAATTTGGTGGAGGATCTATCATGTTATGGGGCTGTGTGGCTAGCACAGGTACTGGAAAACTTGTTAAAGTTGAGGGCCACATGAATTCCTTACAGTACCAGGAGATTCTTGACAAGAATGTTCTAGAGTCAGTCACAAAGTTGAAGCTACGCCGGGGTTGGATTTTTCAGCAGGACAATGATCCTAAGCACCGATCAAAATCCACCAAGGAATTCATGCAGAAGCACAGGTACAATGTTCTGGAATGGCCATCCCAGTCCCCAGACCTTAACATCATTGAAAATGTATGGATTTATTTGAAGAAGGCTGTCCATGCACGGAGGCCAAGAAACCTGACTGAACTGGAGACGTTTTGTGTGGAAGAATGGGCCAAAATACCACCTGCCAGGCTTAAGGGACTTGTCTGTGGCTACAGGAGGCGTCTACAGGCCGTTATTGCAGCAAAAGGAGGCAATACTAAATATTAATGGAACTATTTCTTAGGGGTGCCCAAATTTATGCACATGCCTATTTTTGTTTGAATGCACATAAACATGTTTCTGTTTGACCAATAAAAGTTATTTCACTACTGAGATGTTTCTGTTACCATAAGGTATAACATATGTTAAAATGAAGTTGCTGCTTCAAAAGCTCAGCAAGTGACAAACTGATGCAGTGGTTTTCCTAAGGGGTGCCCAAACTTTTGCATACCACTGTACATACAGTAAACGCGAAGAACTTTGCCGAATAAATAAGATAAGAAAACACAAACACCAAACTTTCACGCCAAACTTTCTCTCACTAGCTCTCACTGCCGGTCGCTGCGTGCGCATGCGCCCAGGCGAAGCATCTGATGCCCGGGCGCATGGATCAACACGTTGCAACGATGTCAGTTTGTCCTTGGGCAAAGGCCGGAAATCAGACAGCTCGGAAGGCAGAAGAGACTGAGTGAGCTGCGGCAAGCAGAACGCATGAGAGTGCAAGCAGTGTCTTTCTAGGGCAGCGGTTCCCAAACTTTTTTTGCGGCGCACCCCCTTCTACTTCCCAACCGGGTTGACGCACCCCCCAAAAAAAACCCCCAAAAAACCGCGACACAGCTTTGTTTTATAGCCATATAAATAACTTTGTCATGAGACGTTCCAGCGGCTGTCTTCTACGTTTCTATCAAAAACTAATAAATTATAGCCTAAGGAAAAATCCCACTTAAAAAACAAAACTGTAATATTTTTATACCAGACCACCATTACATGTTTTCATCTTGCGCACCCCCTGGTGGCAGCTCGCGCACCCCACAGTCAGGTTCTAGGGCATTCGCTTGCTCCAGAAGTGCACCATAGGGGACTGTCGTGAGCCGATGGAAAACGCTAGGGTGCACAAAAGGCTCACGGCTGAGGGCATCTGCCGCCACATTTTGAGGACCAGGAATGTACCTGATGTCAAAGTCGTACGGGGCCAGTTTCGACACCCACCTCTGCTCACAGTCGTCCAGTTTTGGTTTACTGAGAATGTAAGTGAGCGGGTTATTGTTGGTCCATACAGTGAATTGCTGGCTTCTCAGCCAGTGGCTGAACTTGTCGCACACAGCCCACTTAAGTGCGAGGAATTCCAGCCTGTGAGCTGGGTAGCAAGACTGGGCATATTTCAGCGACTTGCTGACAAATGCGATGGGCCTAGCAACATCATCACCAGCTCAGAAAGCACTGCCCCGAGGCCGTTGGAGGAGGCATCAACCGACAGGGGAAAAGGCCTACTGAAGTCGGGGTGAGCAAGAGTGACATTGTTTAGCAAAGCCTGTTTCAGCTTTTTGAAAGCCTCGCTGCATGCAGGAGTCCAATCAGCAGAAGAAAGTTCCTGAGACACAGGCTGGATCTTCTTACCCTTAGTACGTTGCGGTCTTTTCACACCAGACGTCAGCGTGAACAAAGGCTTGCTAATACCAGAGTACCGCTCGAAAAACTGCTGATAAAATCCAACCATCCCAAGGAAGGATCTGATCTTGGTCAGTTGAAATCCCCTCCTTTGTAACAATATGCCCTAGAAACGTCACTGAAGGCCTCATGAAGTGACATTTTTTGGGAGCTAGCTTCAGGTTGTGCGCCTTTAACCTCTCGAACACCATCTCCAATCTCTGCAATGCCAGCCGTTCATTGGGGGCAAACACAAGGATGTCCTCAAGATAACACAGGAGGCTCAGAAAGTTTTGATCACCGAAAATAGCCATCACCATCCTCATAAACGTGGCTGGGCTGTTGCAAAGTCCTTGCGGGAGCCTGTTGTACTCAGTACAACAGTTTACCAGTACCCACCTCATCAGGACACTCAGCCCCTCTCCATGTCTCCACAGTGGTCAACAACTAAAGCAGGTTCCTGTCCTCCACCGGAACCTGATCGGAAGGAGACGCTCTCTCCCAGAAGTCTCCAGAGTGCTTCAGCAACCGAATGAGGTGTTTCATGACATTGCTGCCAAGAATGAGATCTACACTTTGGCCCTCCACGATGAGCGTTGGAACCGAGAAGCAACAGCCAAACACCCTCATCTGCAACTCACACACACCGACAGGGTTTGATCTGGAACCTCCACACCTGACAAGGACAACTGAAGTGGGGTAAATAGAGAAACAACATTGTTCTGCCTCAGGAGAGGGAGCACACGAGAGCTCAAGGAACAGGCCATAGAGCCGCTGTCAAGCATAGCTCGAAGTTTTACAGTGTCTTGGATCAGTGTGAAAAAGGTCATCAGTTGCAGGCAGTCTTTGTGTATTTTGAATAATCACAGTGGAGTTATCACCTGCTAAGGAGCAGAACTGTGAGTATACTGACTCAAGATCAACATCATCTGGATCTCGTGGGGACATGTCCTCAGGCCCTACACCAGTGGCGGTGCGTCAATAGTGGGCGCTTGGGCGCCGCCCACCCTGACTTTTTGAGTTAAAAAACGTTATATATACAACATAATTGAAATAAGAAATGTACCGTGTTTATGGGTTAAATGTGTATGGGAGACCACTGTCAAGAACCGCTAAAATGTGTCCGGACATAATATATTGCCATTCGCCTTTTCTGAGAATAGGCAGGTCGGCTACCGTCCGTGGGCGCCGATAACATGGGAGTCTATAGGAGAGCTTATACTTTTCTCAGTCATTTTAGCAAGGATAGCTTTTCATTGGGGGATGAAACTTAGATCTGTGGGCGCAAGCCAATGGCATTGTTTCTTAGTTCAATGTGACATTCTTAGATACGCGATTGGACTATTTCGGCGAATCAGCATCGTTATCATACCCTAACCACAAGCGTAAAGAGCAGCACCGTAGCTAGCTGAAACTTAGATTGAGTGAATATGGCGACATCGATGGCTGAGAACTCCGTGCAAGCTCTACTTAAAACACCGTTTCATCGACTATCAGATGTCGAAAAGAAGAAATTGAAAGACTTGGGACCCGAGCGTCCGGATTTAAACATTCAACAGACGACCACTGATCGCGGGAGAACCTACACTCGGACTTTCTCCTCAAACTTGTATGCTAAGCGGAATTGGTTAGCTGGTTGTACAGTGAGCAATGCCTTTTTTTGTTTCCCTTGTCTGTTATTTCAAAGTCCTGGGACTGAAACACTTTGGACTACAACCGGGATGAAGGATCTAAAGCACTTCACACAAAAATGTAAGAAGCACGAATGTGGCCGCAGCCACCTAACCAACTGTCTTAAGCTAAACCTCTTTGGAAGACTGAGCATTGCCGAGCAGCTGGATGAAGGATACCGAATTGGCATTCGGAAACATAATGAAGAGGTGAGAAAAAACCGACACATCCTCTCCAGAATAATAGACTGTGTGAAGTTCTGTGGTGCCTTTGAGTTGGCCCTTCGTGGCCATGACGAGAGCGAAAACCCGGAGAACCCAGGGATTTTTCGTGGCTTGGTGGACGTCGTTGCATCACTGGACGGTGTACTGAAAGAGCATCTGGAGAGCGCAACTGTCTTTAAGGGAACATCCAAAACAGTCCAGAATGAACTTCTTGACTGTATGCTGTCTGTTGTGAGGGAAAAGATCATCAGTGAAGTTCAAAGCAGCGATTTTCTATCGATCCAAGCAGATGAAACCACGGACATTAGCACACAAGCCCAACTTGTGCTTGTGCTTCGCTACATCAACGATAAGAATCTGGTGGAAAGATTCTTTGAGTTCATCCCTCTGCAGTCGGCTACAGCAGAGACCATTGCCGATGCTTTAAAAGAACGCCTTGCTGCCATCCTCCCAGGTGAGCAGAAAAGTAAACTCATCTGCCAGGCATATGACGGTGCTAGTGTAATGAGGGGTGCCACTTCAGGAGTTCAGAAGAGAATCCGGGATGACTACCCAACAGCCCACTATATCCACTGCTATGCCCATCAGCTCAATCTTATCATGCAACAGGCTACCTCCCACGTAGTCAAAGTCAAAAACTTTTTTTCCGACCTGGGTGGATTTTCTGCGTTTTTTTCAAGATCCCCCAAGCGGACCAGTGTGCTTGATGAGGTAGTGGCCCATAGACTACCAACAGCCAGCACTGTGAGATGGAACTTTCACAGCCGTGCCGTCAATACTGTGTTTGAGCAAAGAGAACACCTCGTTGAATGCTTTGAAAGAATTCGAGCATCAGGTGGCTTTGATGACAAGACCAGCCAAGAAGCAGGAGGCTACATCAGGCTACTGGAGGATCCTCAGTTCAACTTCTTCCTGCAACTGTTTCATAAAATAATGCCACACGTGGACGTCCTCTATGCCAAGCTCCAGAAGAGAGACATAGATTCAGTCCATATAGAAAGATGCATCCAGCAGTTCCAAGAGGACATACAAAAAATCAGGTAATCTCATTGTTATTCTGTAAGCTTAGTCAGTGCATTCTTTCACTTGTACCATAGTTATAAGATAAACATGATTTGTAAATTATTGTTATTTTTATTTACAGAGATTCTCTCCATGCAATGGTGGTGGAGCAAAGCAGTGGCTCTCAGCAGCCGAGGAAGCGCCGGGCTGTGTCGGAAGATGAGCTTAGAAGGATTGCTGCTGAGGTGAGTGTCAAAATCAGCAGATGCCTGTGTTACAGTTAAATCCATGCAAATAGGTTTGATATACAGTATATTTGAGTTAATAACATGGCTGGAGTTCAATATTTAGAGACTGAAATACTGAGTTCTTTGGTGGTAGGGGGTGTGCTTGACCATAGGGGTATGGCCATACAAATGTTAATGTCATGGCTTCAGACATAGGCCAACCATCAGGGTCTGATTGCTCTGGCACCTAGACCAACAAAAGCCAGGAACCAAATCTGATAGCTCTGGTTCTTAGACACACAAAAGCAAAGAACCAAGTCTGATAGGTTTAAACATAAACAAAAGGCTAAGCTTGATTGCTCTGACCTGGTGCTATGCAAACTAAGAGTGTGGGTCTATTTGAGATGTAGTTTGGTGTGTAAGATTATGGTCTGATTTAAATAAATCATCTAAACTTAACCCAGACTAAGACTTGGCTTTAAGTGATCTGATATAGATATTTCCCACAACTTATCTGTCTCTCCTCTCTCTCTCTCTATATATATATTTATCTGTAGGTATGAGACACCATACTTGGACACACCAAGGAACGCTTTGCCTTCAAAGACCACCTCATCAGTGCCACCTTACTGCAGGGCAACCAGTTTGAATGCTACCTCAAGGTATTCCCTGAAGTTGCTTTGGCCACCACATTGAAGGCCTATCCAATTCTGGATGGAGGCAAGCTGAAGACAGAGCTTGGCCTCATCTATGGCACAGACGAATTCAGATCCTGCCGTAGTGCTGTGGATCTTTTCCAGTTGTTCATGGAAAACAATCTATCTGAGGTATTTTCAGAGACAGTTACACTGCTGAAAATCATGATCACAACTCCCATGACCACTGCTGAGGCTGAGAGGTGTTTTTCAACTCTGAAAAGGATTAAAACCTTCCTCAGGAACACCATGAGTCAGGAGAGACTGAATGCCTTAGCCATGCTCTCAATGGAAAAAAGGCTGGTCACAGACATGATTGACTTTAACCAGAGAGTTATTGAGGAATTTGCCAGCTTGAAAGAGAGGAGGGCTAAATTTCTTTACAAGTAGTGGGGCCTACTCTGGCACATAAATGTCAAATGTGATGAATATGTGTCTGAATACTAATCTAAACCTAGTTCCAATGTTTGTAATGAGCAGTGTGTTTTTGTTTAATAAATCTTTGTTTTTCAATATATTCTACTGAATCTCTTTTGTGGGTTATTTTCTCATTGCGGAGTGCTATTTCAACCGTGCCGCCCAACTGCGCCCCCCCAAAAAAAATGTTCACCAGCCGCCACTGCCCTACACTACTCCCCTGCTCATGTGGGCCAACTAGTTTCCCTGCTGGTTGGAACCACCAGGCTGAGCAGCAGGTAAGTCAGAAGGAGGAGCACTATGACAGGTCACAGCCTGATGTCCCGTAGCATAGCAGCGAAAACAAAGCCGCTCTCTCCTGCAGTGAGACATGGTGTCATGCTCGTCCCCCCCACAAATGGAACACGGACCCCGAGACCTGCCGCGGCCGCCAGCACCCGGCCTGGGCGACCTGGAATGCCGGGAAGCCTCTCGCTGCAGCAACCGCTCAAGGAGAGTGATAACATGGTCAGGCGACCGCCCCTCAGACTGCGACGTTCTGCCGGCTGCAACCGGTTGAGGGGCCGGGGCCCCCCATGCAGACTAGGCATGGCACGGCAAAACGTTCACAGCCTGGCTGGTTTGCAGGCTTCCAGCCAGGTGGGACGATTGACGCTGCTGGAGGCGGTTCTTCTGGTGGTGTTCATCCAACCTCACCGGGACATTAGTGGCAGTCCATTCCTCCAGTGGTTTGCAGCCGAAGACTAGAGACAGCTCAGTATCCGGGCAGTGAGTTATAAACATGACTGTCACTTCACGAGAAGGATTGTCGAGAGTCTTTCCCTGTCTCTGTAGTCCATCTACAGCAGTGTCAAAGCTTTTGTTAAGCCGAATCCAATAGTCAACAGCAGTCTCAGTGGGCCGAGGCTTTGTGTCATAAAAGTCCGCAAGAGGTATAAAAGAGGTCACAGAGTCACTGAAGTGCTGCCTAAGTATGAGTACACAGGTTGAGGGCCTGACTTTAAGTCTAAGGAGGGTCGACTGCGAAGCCCAATGGCCACCACATCACACGCCCTCCCCTTAGCTTGCCCAAAACTTCATCCATCTGGCAACAGAGCTCAATGCCCCCCCTACTCAGGTAAAGACTCATAGCTTCCTCCCACTCAGAGACTGAAATTTGATCAGTGTTATCTCCCCTGAAAGGATGCGGCTCATAACTATCATGCTTAATTGTCAAGTTAACCTTATTAAAATCAGCTGTGGTTGACTGAGACATGTTAGCATCGTTAGCTGGAATGGACTTAAGACATGAAACAATGTTCTCACCTATACTGGTCCCTATCTGTTTCACCAGGTCACTGAGAACATGGACATCTTGACCAGAAAGTGCAGACTCACCATCCACCCCAGCATCTGCAGTGGCACATGCAGTATCCCTCCCAAGATGACTGTGAGGAGTAGATGTAACATGTCTGTCTTCACTAAGCCCACCCAGAGTAGGAAACTGACTGAACCACAGTTTAGAACCCCTACCAACACACGCATTATGTTCATCCATTGTCATAGAAAAAAACAGAAAATATAAAAATAAACAGCAAAGATTTACCCTATGCAGCTTTAAAATAAACTTTCTTCCTCTTCTTTGTTGACAGTTATCCCAAGTTGAGAGAAAAAAATTACCTTGGTGGATTAACACATTCATTGGCCCACAAATATGAGAAAAGAGGAGAAAAAAAAACGTCCTCAACAGTTCACATTATAACAGATCAATCGCATGTTTACTATTACAATCCACAATTACACTTTTTTCTGTGACAGAGACTGGCCACAATATAACAGAAAGCTCAGTCCAAAACCGGGTTCTATGCTTCAATTGAACTCACGATACAAAGGGAGTGAATAAAGCACCGGCGAAGCAGTCAAGTGAAGAGTCATAGGTCCCACGATCAGACTCGAGTCATGAATTTGATGACTTTAGACTTGACTTGACTAAATCTAAAAAGACTTGCACTTTGACTTTGACTTTAACATCAGTGACTCGCATTTGGACTGGACTTGCCCCTTTTGACTCGAAAAGACTTGCTACTTTCCCCAAACCCAAAGATTACAAAGTATGTTGACATGGACCGCGCTATCTCTCTTTGCACCTGTGTGCATCTGTGTGCGTAACGTGTGTGGCACAACATCCAATCAAATTAGAACCACCTTGTTTTGATTTGACAGCATCCAACCAATCAAAGTACTGGACAACCAATGAGGCGGGACAAACTATAAGGCGCCAAGTAGGTAAAAATGATCCACGGGTAGTTTCGTTTGCATTTAAAAACTTTGAGGTGGTCAACAAAAAAAGAACTGCAGTCTGTAAAACATGCGGGACGAAGATAACAGACAGAGACGCGACAACTTCTAACTTCGTTGGACATTTGAAGTTGCACAAAGAACGGTAAGTTTTGAATGAAAGCCAACACTAGCTTATTGGCTAATTGCTAGCTAGCTACATATCAATGAGACTGTAAACGTCACCTTGGCTTACGAACACGCTAAACGGTATCTCCTGTGGGTTCAATAATGGATAAGTTCACTATGTTGCACTTTGAGCCTCCTTTCTGGGTCGTCTTGGATGAAATAGAAGTGTTGAAGATTGGTCCAGTCTCCAGCTTTTGGCTAATTTGGAATCACCCCCTGCTTCAGAATGGTTGGCTACAGGCATTCATAACATTGTCCTTAAAACAACCCTAAACATTCGTTTTCAAGGATGAGCAACTCACCGAGTGGTGAGTTGTTTTAAAAAAATATATCGGCGAAATATTTGGTTTCCATCCGTGTTATTTGCTATTGTGGAACTAGCTATGTTTTGAGATACCTCACTGAGTAGGCTATTAACTTCCGCTTGATGTTTGGAATACAAAATGGCAAATTAAACACGACAGAAACTGTATTTCGCTAAGACACTCGTTTTGGAGCATCACCACTAACCAGTGAGCACTCGGTGAGTTGCACATCTTTGAAAACGAACATTTAAGGTTGATTTAAGGACCGCTTTATGAATGCACGTACATGAAGCATGGGGGACCAATCGTTAAAATGTCGGTGTCAAACACACTATTTCATCCTAGACAAACCAGAAATGGGGCTCTAAGTGCAAAATAGTGAACTTATCCATACTCATATTGTAAAAGGATAGTTTAGGATTTTTTGAAGCGAGATTGTATGTACTTAGCAGCTATAAGTGGATCATACTCAGTAGACTGCTGCCAGCAGCAAAACTAAAGCAAGCCTTATCAAATCAAGGTCAGTTTAATGTACTTTATATTATTAATATGTGTACCATTTGAGCTTGCTGCCAGACGATTTTTTCCGATAGGAAAACTAAGTATATCTCACTCTCTCCAGCACACCAGATTCCATTGAAAAAAATGGCTATTTTGCTTTGCAGCACAAAGGAGTTGCTAGTCTACTGCTGCCTCCTTGAGGTCGTTTATGTAATTTAGGTAAATCACAACAAAGCTGAACTATCAACGAAGACATAGAATAGCACAATTAAACTTATTAATTGAGCCAGCAGTAGACCAGCAATTTCTGTGTGATGCAGGTAAAACTGCTGTTTTTGCCAATGGAATCAGGTGTGCTGGAGAGAGTGAATTAACAAGCATACTTCAGTTTCCTGTCGGAAAGGGCTGCTTGATGGCAAGGTAAAGCAGGAAAGATATAACTTAATATAGTTAGTGTACACTGAAAATGGAAATGTATTTTATCAATGGTAAGACAAACACAATCTTACAGTATACTATACAATTCATAATAACAAATAAATATTAACACAATGTTAGGATTGATATATGAGGAGATAGTTTCAAATGCAATTCATGTGTGGCTACAAGGGACTTTCTGACATCTGTTTTATATGCTTACCTGTTACAGATTTGAAGAATACCAGATGAGTAGAAGCATCATAGATGAAACACAACAGCCTTCAATCTCACAATTCTTGGACAGCAGTGAAGCGCATTACAGCATGAGTCATCCACAGCAGAAGGCTATCAGTAACGCAATACTGTCCGACTTGATTATTGATTGCAACCTTCCCCTGTCTATTGTGGAACACGAGAGTTTTCGGCACTTTCTGAAAGTAATTGACAGTAAGTACAGCCCAGTGTGTCGCAGAACGTTGACATCAAAAACAGAGAGCCTTGCTGGGGAGAGACGTTCAAGATTAAAAACTCAATTGAGCAACACTGAGCAAGTTTCAGTCACTGGACATTTGGTCTGACCGAAAGATGAGGGGATTCTTTGGTGTCACTGTCCACTGGATAGAGAAAGAGACAGCTAAAGAGAGGATACAGCTAAATACAAATATCTTGGCCTGCAATCGCTTCAAAGGCTCACACACAGCTGAACGAATCTGTGACCAATTTGAGTCAATATGCGATGAATACAACATCAAAGATAAATTGGACTACATTATTAGTGACAATGCTGCTAACATGCGAAAGGCATGCACTGTGTGTTTCCCCAGTGAGCAAGAGGATGATGACAGAGATCATCTTGATGACCCTGATCTCTGGTGTGACTTAACCCTGGAAGAACAGCAAACGGTAGATGCTGCTATGGCAAAGAAACAGCTCCTGCAGTGTTTTGCGCATACTCTTCAGCTGGTGGTGGGAGACGGTTTGGAAGAAACAAAAGTGGCATGTCCTTCTCTTTCCAAGTTATCAAAACTTAGCTCATTGCTGCACACAAGCACAACATTCAAAGATGTGTTTGATAGTGAATTTGGGGAACAGAAAGGCATCCCTGCTGCAGTCAACACAATATGGAACTGAACACTGAGGCAAGTAAAGGCAGTTCTCCAGTGTGATCATCTAAAGCTCTGTGCCATTCTAGAAAAGGCTGGGCATAAGGAGTTGTCATTCACACCACAAGAGTGGAATCTGTTGAAGGAGTTGGTGGACATCTTGAAGCCGTTTGGAGAAGCAACTGATTTGACACAGGGAGAGAAGGTCGTCACAATCAGTGCAGTTGTTCACTCTGTCTTGTCCCTCAATCATCACCTTGAGAAGCTGAAGACTCAAGTTCGTTTCCTGGGCGGCCTGGTCGGAAGTCTCCAGGCATCCCTGAACAAAAGATTTCTTGGGATCTTCATTAACGTGAAAATGGCCAGGACTCAAGATGGGATCACTGCCCCCTTTTCAGACCCAGTCTACCTCAAAGCAGCCGCCTTGGATCCAGCCTTTTCTCTGCTGTGGGTGGAGCACCATGTACTGGTCAATCGTGACATCAAGGCAGAGGTGGCACAACAAGTTAAAGGTAAATATTATTGACTTCAATGCAACTTTTTTTCTCGTCGTCTGATCTTATTGACAGCATCAATAGTTGCATTGTTCAGTCTAACACTGTATCACCAACACCAATGGTAATAAGGGCTCTTTTGTTTCTGCTGTTGTTAAATGTTTTTCCAGAATTGATCCTGCAAGATGCTGCAGAGACTGAGCAACCTGTGCCTCTGGTTGATGAAAAAGAGCAAGAGGACCTTGGACAAGGAGAAGGGCTGTTTGCTGCATACCATAAGAGGCAGAAGAAGAATGTTGGGATCACTCCAGCACTACAGCTAAGTCACTACCTAGACACAGCCAAAGGACAGAAGGCCCTTTTGTTCTGGGCACTGAACATGCAGTCTCTTCCGAGTGGCCACTAGATTCTTGGCAGTGCCTGCCTCTAGTGCTCCAGTGGAGCGAGTTTTCAGCCATGGTGGCATCACTACGTCCCCATCGTGCACAAATGACTGACAGACTTTTGGCCAATTTGATCTTTTGCAAATGCAATGCAGTATAGGGCCGACATAGAAAAGCACAACGCTGTTCATTGTCATGTTCGTGACGCTTCACATCTAGTCCCCTTCCACACACACACATACTGGTTTTTGTTTGCATTGGGGACCAAGTTTCTGATCATCACCTGCGGGGACCACCCTTTCCAGAGGTCCTAGAGGTATGAAAAAAATCAGCCATTGCCTAGTTAACTCATACAAGCGTTAAAATCTGTAAAATGATGAAGTAATGTTTTCCCCATGCCTAATGGGGACTCAGGATATAACCAGTAGATATGGTTATAGGGGACCGAATTTAAATATAATTTGCATACATTTACATACACACAGACTTTTGGGGACTTGTCTGAGTATATATTTTATGCAACATAACCCTGAGATGATTGCAATATGATAGTTTCATTAAAGAAAAAAATATTAATTTAGCTTTAAAAAACACTGCCAGTGTTTTGGATTGTTATGAAAGGATTCCTAACTAGAGGTGGATATAGTTAAGAATGAACCAAATGTTAAAATACTCAATTTGCTATGATCATATTACATACAAGTTACTTATTCCAGAACCTTTAGACTTTTCTAATGGTGGAAATAAATTAGCATTTATAAAAGAAACAGTGATTCTGTATTTTTTGTGTGGTAATCTCTTTGATATTAGGGGTCACCCAAGTACCAAACATTTTGTGAATCATTGACCAGAAACCTTGTCCAAACCTTTACCTTTCTTACTGTACGCTTTTACATCTCACACAGCAGGGGTGGGCAATTCATTTTTACCGGGGGCCGCATTAGCAACCCGAGCACTGCTCGAGGGCCACATCGACAATATTTCAATTAAATTCTGCTCAATATTATTTTTGATATACTGTAAGATAAATAATAATAACAATTTCATTTAACCTAACTTAACTTTATTCAAAAGCAGATTGGTTTTGATGGTTTATTTAAGCTCTTAATCCTATATTAATATTTATATTAGGCTATGTGAAATTAAAATAAGAAAACAAAAACAATCATTGAATCACTGCAATTTATTTTTAACTTGTTCACACTTTAACTTTGTTCCACAAACAAGGAAAAAAAACAACTTAACAAGTTTATAGAAATACTGCAATACAACAAACAATAACTTGTTATGTTTTCCACCTCATTTTACCTCTTCAGTGCGAATAATCCAGTCTGTTCTGGGCTTGAACAAGGGCATTGAAATCTGGCTGAATGTCTGAGGTGGCTATGCGAAGGACAGCTGAGAGGTGATCATCAGTGATAGAGGATCTGTGTTTGGATTTGTTGAACTTCATTACTGAGAATGTCTGTTCACAAACGTAGGTGGATCCAAAGAGGACTAGAATCCTCTGAGCACGCCTCCTCAGGTGTGGAAAGTTCTCCTCTTTGAGGGAGGAGTAAAAGTCCAGCAGTGAGACTGACCTGAAGTGCTCTGCCAGAAGTAGGTCAGACTGCAGGTCAATGAGCTCCATCTGAATATCGCTTGGTGCATTGTCCACACTGCAGTTGAAGGGAGAAGAAACCATGTGCATGTCAGTCTCAAGAGTTTTGAAATCTTGAAATCGCCTCGAAAACTCTCCATGCAATGCTTCTAACTTGCTTGAGTACTTGTGGAGGTGATCGGCTGATCTTGTGGCTTCCTTTAGTGTTGGCAAGTGGGTCAGAATGTTGTCCTTCACTTGGCTTGAGAGAGGCTGCAACTTTCTCATGAAAGCCGTCACTGCACTGTACATCTCATGCACAAAAAGGCCCTTGCACTGCAGTTTGACATTCAGTTCGTTCATGAGTGCAGTCACATCCACAGCGAATCCGAGGTCTGCCACCCAGTCTTCATCTGAAAGTTCTGGGATGTCATGTCCTTTCTTCCCACAGAAATACTGAATCTGTTCTCTCAGGTCCCAGACACTTTTCAATACTTTGCCCAGGCTGAGCCACCTGACGTTGCAGTGGTAGCTTATGTCACCATGTTCACTCTCATTTTCCTCCAAAAGTGCAACAAATTGCCGATGATTTAACGCTCTCGCTCTGATAAAGTTAACTGTTTTAGTTACAGCATCAACAACATGGTTCATTTTTAACACTGTCTTACACAACACTTCCTGATGTATAATACAATGCAAAAATGTCAATTTCTGCACAGGGTTAATTTCTGTCACTTTATCCTGCATCCTCTTTAAAAGTCCAACATTTTTCCCGGTCAGATTTGGACAACCATCTGTTGTCACACCTGCCAGCTTGCCCCATTTCAGTCCTAACATGTCCAAGTCATTACCTGTGGTTGTCCCTTTAATTGACTGCATGGCTGCCAGCTCCTCCGTGATTTGAAAGTCTGCAGTTATCCCACGTAAGAAGATGAGCAGCTGGGTGGTGTCACGTACATCGCAGCTCTCATCCAAAGCCAGAGAAAAACAGTCAAAGTCGCCCGCTCTGTTCTTCAGCTGAAGCTCCAAGTTTCCAGCGATGGCCTCAACCCGCCTCGTTACAGTGCGTCGAGAGAGTGACACGTTCTCAAACGCGCCCTTTTTCTCCGGGCATATCAGCGCAACAGAGTCCAATAAGCACTCCTTAATAAACTCTCCGTCAGAAAACGCCTTACTTTTTCTGGCGATTTTGTGAGAAATTACATAACTTGTCCTGACGGCTGCATCTCTGGGGGTGTGAAGTTTGGTAAAAAGTCCTTGTTGGGTTTGCAGTTTTTCCATCAACGCATCAGCCTCCCTTGCGCGCTCTTCATCAGACAGATTCCGGTATTTATCCTCGTGCTTGGTCGTGTAGTGGCGATTCAAATTATAATCTTTAAACACAGCGACCTGTGTACCACAAATTAAGCACACGGCTTTACCTTTAATTTCTGTAAAGAAATACTTGGCAGTCCATGTCTTGTTGAAAACACGGCATTCGTTATCAACTTTTCTTTTTTTAGCGTGGGCGGACATCTTGGGGGTAACCCGGCATCACTTGTCGCTGTGCACCTCCACTCACAGGTTACGCGCCACATACGTCCATAAATAACACTTTTCAAAATACGCACCACATAGATGTTTTTTTAAAATTTATTTTGTAATTTGTAATTGCTGCTGTTCACCTTCACTTACAATCACGCAGGCGCATACGTCCACACGGAAGTAATACAAATAACGCCTTTTAAAACAAAAGCAGCATCGTTGTATTGCACACTCGACATAGATATTTTTTAAATGTATTTTGTAATTTATGATTGGCCTCACGCGGGCCGGACAGGGACGCACAAAGGGCCGGATGTGGCCCGCGAGCTGTAAGATGCCCAGCTCTGCCCTATACACCGATTCGGCGAAGTGACCGGAAGTAGAGCGGCCGCCATTGATGCGGTGTGCGTGCGGTGTGTATTTCGCGGTATTTCCATAGACAGTAAAAGGGATATTTCGCTGGATTTGTGAACGAGATTTGTGAAAAGCAATAATTATGCCCAGACAGTCTGGAAGGGCGTGTGCCGTCATCGGCTGCTTCAATAACAGCCAAAAGCTTCAATTATGGAAGAAGTCTGTGTGCGAGACACACAATTTAAGCGTAAAAGAGGACTGTCCATGTAGTACACCATTTGGTCTACACCGCTTCCCTGGTCGTGTGGAGGATGAAGGTGTTCGGAAGGTGTGGATAGTAAACATCAACAGAAAGAACTTCATCCCAAATAAAAACAGCACGGTAAGTAGGCCTATTCTCAGTATTTTCTTGGTGAAGGTAATTAGCCTAGTTAACCATTGTGAGCCTTTGTTTACAGTGTGAACACATTTTAGGCTATGCTAACGTATGCGAAGGTCCGTGCTAAGGTAATGTTTGGCTAACGTTACATGTCCGTGTTTTTGTTTTTGATCACGTCGCAGCCATATCATGTTAATGAAATGTCATGTAAGCTTGCGTTAGCATGTTAGCTACAACAAACGTCAACACATAGCGATGTGTGTTGACAGTCTATTTTCTTGCTGTATCCTATTTTAATATGTCATACTTATTGCTGAAACAAGTATTTAATTCCAACATTAATAATTACATTATTTTTTAATCACGTGGGCTGTCCTTAAAGATTAAATGCTAGTTAGCATGCTAAGGTCAGTAAGTCAATTCAACGGAAGCTAGCTGTGTTTACATCTCCTTCTACTTTCCGTTTACTAATATTTAATTATATTAATTCATGAATTAATATCAGTAATTTCAGATACCTTCATCAGTAACTGGAGGCCACTGCCTGACATCGTCCAACCAAGTAACTTTATTCATTTGGGGTTATGGCTTTACAGGTGCTACCTGCTCTGTAGCTTCCCCAGACTGAACCCCGTCCCAGGCCAAACCAGCCCCTTTTAACTGTATAGCCCCTCCCACTGGGCTTAACTTTCTCATACCACCAATAGTTTCATCTCGCAAGCGCGCGAGAATTCACTACTTAACCGGGAGAAATGGTGCGCCCCGTCTTGCCAGCCACTCTTGCCGGAAGAGGAGACGGTGGTGCATATGCCTCCCACACTTGAAGAAATGTCCGTCTAAAATCAGGTTTGTGTAAATGTATGCTTAAATGCAACGAGAACGGCCAAGTGTGCACCCATGGTCGCGCTACTAACACAGAGGAGAAAACAGTTATAATAGTGAGGTTTGTCAACCAAGCATGCAAGAACGGAAGGGAACAGGGAATGTGTGTGAATGTGAACGTGTATGTGTATGTGTGTGTATGCGCTGCAGCATGTGACAGAGCCGGTCAGTGACAGAGCCGCTCCGTCACATTATCCCCCTCCTCCCCTAGGTTGGCGATGTGCGGCAACCTGGAAAGGTAATCTGCCACAACATTGGTCTTGCCCGATCGGTGTCAGATGGTGAACTTGAAAGGCTGTAGTGAGAGGTACCATCGGGTAAGGCGGCTGTTGTGGTCCTTCACATGGAGTTGATCCAGGTGAGAGCTCTGTGGTCAGTTTCCAGATCAAACTCCCGCCCAAGCAAGTAGTACTGCAGGCTTTCCAGTGCCCACTTTATGGCCAGGCCCTCTTGTTCCACCGTAGAATACCTGGTCTCGCGTGGCTGCAGCTTGCGGCTTAGGTACAGGATTGGATGTTCCTCTCCAGGGTCCCCTTGGGCCAGGACTG
This sequence comes from Eleginops maclovinus, assembly GCF_036324505.1. Classification (NCBI taxonomy): domain Eukaryota; kingdom Metazoa; phylum Chordata; class Actinopteri; order Perciformes; family Eleginopidae; genus Eleginops; species Eleginops maclovinus. Next base: position 1,019,929 of record NC_086349.1, on the reverse strand, counting down.
CTCCGAGGCCGACTGTGGAGGCGTCCACCTGTACCAGAAATGGTTGGTTGAAGTCCGGACTCTTTAGGACAGGGGAAGAACACAGGTAGGCTTTTAAGGTTTAGAAGGCTGCTTCACAGTCGTCTGACCAGGTTACTGGGTTCCTCTGTTCCTTACAGGTCAGGGCTGTTAGTGGGGCTGCAATGGTTGCAAACTGGGGCACAAACCGTCTGTACCAGCCAGCCAATCCCAGGAAGGACCTTACCTCCTTCTTGGTGCGAGGTCGAGGGCAGTTTTGGATAGCTTCCACCTTATCCACTTGCGGCCGCACCTCTCCTCTTCCGAGTTGGTATCCCAGGTACCGTGTCTCCTGCCGTGCCCACTCACACTTGGAAGGGTTGAGTGTCAACCCAGCCTTCTGAATCCTTCCCAGGACCAGTGATAGGTGCTGGGTATGCTCCGCCCATGTGTTGCTGAAGATCACCACATCATCCAGATAAGCTGCGCTGCAGTTGTCACAACCCTGGAGGACTCTGTTCATCAGTCTCTGGAAGGTGGCTGGGGCTCCATGCAGTCCAAATGGCATCACTGTAAACTGGAAAAGTCCAGCTGGTGTTCTGAACGCTGTGTATGGCCGGCACGATTCCTCCAGCGGCACCTGCCAGTATCCCTTACACAGATCGAGGGTGGTGATGTACTTGGCAGCTCCGATCTTCTCCAGCAAATCATCAATTCTTGGCATGGGGTAGGCGTCAAACTCCGAGATGGCATTGAGCTTCCTGAAATCAATACATATCCGGAGAGACCCATCCTTTTTGAAGACAATGACCACTGGACTGCACCACTCTGAGTTGGAATGCTCAATCACCCCAAGCTTCAACATCTCCGCCACCTCTTTCTCCAGTTTTTCCACCAGCTGTTGTGGGACCCGGTAGGGACGTTGGCGGATTGGTCGTCCATCCTTCAGGCGAATGACATGCTCAACAATGGTGGTTTTCCCTGGACTGGCAGCAAAAAGTGATGGAACTTCCTGAAAGATCCGCAGGAGCCGCGTAGCTTGCTCCGGTGCAAGATGTGCCAGCACAGGAATGGCAGTTGTGGTTAGACTTTCCAACCCCGTCTCCACCTCCTCTTCTGCATCCACCTCCTTCCTTAGACGACCTGGTGGTCCCGGGCTCCCCCAGGAGCACCATACCGATACCGAACTTAGTGCGGACACCCGATCGGCATAGTCACAGCAGCTCAGAACTCCTGAACTCAAACGCTCCTCCAGCCTCAGCCTCCCGGTGACTGGGATTACAGGCGCGCGCCACCGCACCCAGCCACCTCAAAATGTGGTCCAAGTGTCGCATACTCCCCACTTGCCAGTCACTGCTGAGACCTCAAGCACAGTGACGGCAAGTAGCCCAAGACTTTACCTACCAACACCGGCACCCAGGCGTATGCAGCAGTATACCCCATCACCGGCACCTTCTTTCCCGTTTCCCGACGCTAGCGGCAGACCGGGGCAGCCAAGACCAGAGTGGAGGCACTATGCTGAGCCAAAGATTCCGCCATACCAGTTGGGTGAGGACATTGAAAACTATTTGTTGCGGTTTGAGCGCATTGCCAAAACATGGAAATGGCCAGAGAGTGAGTGGGCATGCCGGCTAGTTCCCCTGCTGGCGGGGAAGGCATTGGAGGCCTACATCGCGATGGACGAGGATAGAGCCCACTCATATACGGACCTAAAAGCAGCGCTGCTGATCAAATTTGACATTTCCCCAGAGACATACCGGCAGCAGTTCCGGTCTGCTACGTTACCACAAGGCGAGAATCCCACTTCTGACACCATATGTAGCGGGGTTCTACTTCATACCTCCACAAACACAGGCATAGTCGGAGAAGTAGTGACGTTATTTTATTTTGCCGGTCTCCCAAAGTGAAAAACAACTATTTACAACAAAAAATGAAAATAGTGGAAAAAGACTGGAAACATAAATAGTTTACCCTGTAACACAAGTATTCACAACAAATGGAGTTCCTCATTAACTCTGACATATCATAACGCTTAAACCAACTCTCACTGGGCTTTACAGGTGCTACCTGCTCTGTAGCTTCCCCAGACTGAACCCCGTCCCAGGCCAAACCAGCCCCTTTTAACTGTATAGCCCCTCCCACTGGGCTTAACTTTCTCATACCACCAATAGTTTCATCTCGCAAGCGAGCGAGAATTCACTACTTAACCGGGAGAAATGGTGCGCCCCGTCTTGCCAGCCACTCTTGCCGGAAGAGGAGACGGTGCGGCCGCAAGTGGATAAGGTGGAAGCTATCCAAAACTGCCCTCGACCTCGCACCAAGAAGGAGGTAAGGTCCTTCCTGGGATTGGCTGGCTGGTACAGACGGTTTGTGCCCCAGTTTGCAACCATTGCAGCCCCACTAACAGCCCTGACCTGTAAGGAACATGCTGCAGCGCATACACACACATACACATACACGTTCACATTCACACACATTCCCTGTTCCCTTCCGTTCTTGCATGCTTGGTTGACAAACCTCACTATTATAACTGTTTTCTCCTCTGTGTTAGTAGCGCGACCATGGGTGCACACTTGGCCGTTCTCGTTGCATTTAAGCATACATTTACACAAACCTGATTTTAGACGGACATTTCTTCAAGTGTGGGAGGCATATGCACCACCGTCTCCTCTTCCGGCAAGAGTGGCTGGCAAGACGGGGCGCACCATTTCTCCCGGTTAAGTAGTGAATTCTCGCGCGCTTGCGAGATGAAACTATTGGTGGTATGAGAAAGTTAAGCCCAGTGGGAGGGGCTATACAGTTAAAAGGGGCTGGTTTGGCCTGGGACGGGGTTCAGTCTGGGGAAGCTACAGAGCAGGTAGCACCTGTAAAGCCCAGTGAGAGTTGGTTTAAGTGTGATGATATGTCAGAGTTAATGAGGAACTCCATTTGTGGTGAAGACTTGTGTTACAGGGTAAACTATTTATGTTTCCAGTCTTTTTCCACTATTTTCATTTTTTGTTGTAAATAGTTGTTTTTCACTTTGGGAGACCGGCAAAATAAAATAACGTCACTACTTCTCCGACTATGCCTGTGTTTGTGGAGGTATGAAGTAGAACCCCGCTACAGTTATCTTGCTATTATTGATAGCATCAGTGACTGTTGAATGGATAATGAGTGTAATGATTGAGCACGCACACCGCAGCAATGGCCCCGTCGCTAGATGGCGACATACACAAATCGCTCACCGAATCGTGTATAGCCTACTCTACAGAACTATTCACAAGCATTGTGTGAACCTTCACACTATTTAACACAGCAAAGGATTGTGGACCTTAGATAAAATGGCTAATATTTACTGCCAAGTTTGTCACACTAAATCCATCATTAAAATTCTACACAGGCTTATTAAAAACTGTTGGGCGACCTGCAGTGCTAAGCTACAGGCAAAAGCGCGAAGCAGAGGCTAAGATAGCGCTAACATGGCTAAGATTTTGCAGCTAACATACAATGTCAAAGCAGCGATTTTCGGAGATAATCATCAATTTGGGTGAATAACAAGCACATTTCACTGATTCATCCATATGTTCCCATTAGTTGTGGATGTTTAAAATAACTTAAGACTATCTGCTAACTAGTCTAGCTCATCCACTTGTCTGACAGTCTTGGCAGAATGAGAGTGAGTGTAAACTACCGGTAAGTTAATTCAAGAAACTTGTATGTTCAATATAAATATTAACAGACTAACATGACACCAACATCAGTTTAATTTTAAATGTATTTTACTTTTATAATGCACCACTTACCAATAATCGCAAAGACGGTGCAGTCTGCAGTCTGCAGTCTTCCACTGCAAAGTTGAGAGAGTTGCGGGAAAAAAGTGAGCCGGTGTTCCAGTTTAACTGGATTCCGGTTCAACTGGTTGAGTTTGTTTACGTTTTCCACTCCTTGAGCGTCATATGACGCTGTACGAGCCGAATCATATGTGGTTGCCAGGTTCGTCATTTTCACCTTACTTGTGTGTCTGAAGTGTGACCTGACAATATTTTTTAAAAAACCGTAAGCATCACCAGTTGTAAATGCGCACGTGGAGATCACCTACAGACAACACAAAATATGCTGGCCAAGAAATCTCAGTCTCAGCCATGATCGTTGCTCATTTAAAAAAAATGTTTTAAATGTTTTTATTATAAAAAGTACATATTTACATTTTATTTACTTTTTTTTGTTTAATTGTACATTTTTTATTTTCCACAATCTTACATATCAATATGTATTTTCATTTCCTGCATGGTTCCTTTCATTCTTCTCAGATATTTCCAATAACAAATAAAAACTCGTCATGCAAATTAATGAAATAAACAAAAGATAATCAAAAATCAACAAAATAAAACAAAACATCTTTACAAAAATAAACAATGTATTTTTCTTTGTTCAGAATGAGTCCCCCATTTTCCTTTCAAACCCACAACAAAATAAACATTCCATCATCATTTTCCAAAATTACAGACCAGAATGTCTTCTTCCATTGATAATAAGGAGCTTCCGTTTATAAAGTCTTCCTCAAAAGTTTCTTTCCCCATGTGGCTGTGGAGCATGTTTAGGTCCCTTCTTGTGGTCCTTGCAAAATTGCTCCAGACATTATTTTTCCTCCCCTCATAATGGGCACTGTTCCTCCTCAGTTTTACGCCGTATCTTGCATGGCTCAGAACATACTCAAGCAGAGACACATTGCATCCATCCTTCTTCACAATCGCACCAAACAACCACAACTCCTTCCATTCCATTTCTCTCACATACCATTCATTCCAACATCTGCTAACTAACTCTTCATCCTTCCAAAATACTCAACAAGCTCTCTGCATTCAACAAACTCATGCATACAGGTTTCAACCTGGTCCTTACATACATCACATTCTCTCTTAACTGTTGGATCAAATTGACTAATGACCAGGTTATTAAACACCCTATTGTGCCTTAACATCAAGTCAAAGTGATCCCATTCAATACTGTTCCACTTCACACTCACATTTCTCCACATTCGCCTGCCAGTCAAACCATTCACTACTCTCGTCCATACTCTCTGATGCAGGCCTTCTAATCACATCCCCTCTTAACCATTTATACACATACTTTGTTTTTAAATCAACCAACTTCACATTCACATCTCCCTTCCCCGCGAACAACTCCACCTCACTTTCATTCTCTATGTTACATTCACTCTCAATCATTTTTAACCATTCACTCTGCATTCCCACTTTTATCTTCTCAAGCATACTTTCAGCTGTCCCTAAATCCATTATCTGATCTATTTCCCTAACCTCATCCACTATCACCTGTGCCCTCATAAATCCCGGTACATACTCTAACACTAAGTCCCTAACCCTCCTCAACCCTGCTCTCCACATCGGCAGGTTGAACAAGGAACACTGCTCATGAGTGATCCTTGGATTCAGGAAGAGGGGCTGCTCCCACACCTGCTTCACATTCACGCATTCATACCTAACCACATCCAGAAACTCGCCCCATGCATTCAAGACCTCCCTTTGATAATCACTCATACCACCCAACATTCCTTTCTTATATTTCATGAAAATCCCACTTTCCCCACACCGTCCACATTTTTTGATTTTCTCACCCAGAAATAGTTTCCATATTTGGTCATTTTTGTTTATTAAAACTTTGTCATTACTTTTATCCTCTTTGTTTTTATTTTCCTTCTTAAATGTATTGGTTTCAGTCCCCCGTCCCTACACTCATTCTGTAAAACTTCCCTAGCTATCCTAACCCCTCTCCCATCCCATATAAAGTTACTCACTAATCTATCTATCTCTTTTACTACTCTCTCCGGCACATCTAAGACTGTCATTATATAAACTACTCTACTTATTATTAAACCATTAACCACCACTATCTTACCCCTTAATTTAAGTTTCCTTAACTTCCAAAAATTCAATGTCTTGGCTACACTATTCATTAGTTCCTCATACTGTATATCCCTTCCTTCTATATCCTTAATCCCTAGATTTATGTCTAGCACCCTAAAATATTCTTTGTTCTCCTTCAATCCTATATCAAATCTACTATCCCTCACCTGTCCTATGTACATAACCTCAGACTTATCTATATTAACCCTGGCTCCGGATGCCCTACCATACAATTGAACGGTCCTCAATACTTCCCTAACACTCTCCTTATCTTTAACCGTTATTGTTGTATCATCTGCGTACTGATACACTAAACTAACCCTCCCTCCTGGCACCTCCACTACTCTTATGTACCTATTCCCCATCAGCAGAGTCGCTAGGGGCTCCGCTGATAGGGCATACAACATTGCCGAGAGAGGGCATCCTTGCCGGACTGACCTCTCTAACCTAAACACATTTGTTACCACCCCATCAACCTTAACACAACTAACTGCACTGCTATAAATCCTCCTTACCCACCCTATTAATCTTCTCCCAAATCCTGCCTTCTCTAACACTCTATATAAATAACTATGACTGACCCTATCAAAAGCTTTATTTAAATCTAAAGTCACTACGATCCCCCCTGTTCCCTCCTTCATGTGCCTAATTGTGTCCCTAATACTGCTTATTGTATCACTAATGTCTCTCCCTGGAATGCTATATGCTTGTGATTCCCCAACTACTGTTTTTATAACCCTCTTAATCCTATTGGCTAACACCCGTGTCAAAATGTTATAATCCGTGTTTAACATACTAAGTGGCCTATAATTCTCTAATCTCTTCCTATCACCTTTCTTGTACAATAAGCTTATCACTCCCGTTGATATTCCAGCCGGCAATTCGTCCCTCTCTTCTAGCTCTGTGAATAGTTTGAGGAGCATTGGTGCCAGCCCCTCCCTAAACTCTAAAAAACTCAGAAGTGAGCCCATCTATCCCTGGACTCTTATTCCTACCTAGCCCTGCTATTGCTATCTCTATCTCCCCCTCACACAGTCTTCTACCTTCATCACTCAATCTATTCTCCATGCTGTCTATCACCTGTTCAAAACTCTCTCTATCAAACTCATCTATCTCAAATAATTCCTTATAAAACTCCTCAACTCTCTCTGCTATCCCTACAAAATCTGTAATCACCTCACCATCCTTTCCTAATATCTCCTCAATATAGTTCTTTCCCTGTTTCCTCTTCTCTAACCCCAAGAAAAACGCTGTACTTTTCTCCCCCTCATTTGCATATCTAGCCCTGCTCCTCACTATAGCTCCTCTACATTTTCTTTGCTCTATCTCCCCTAACTCATCTTTCAAACGGCTGTACTCATCAACATCTCTCCCTATTTCTATATCTAACCGTTGTGCCTCTAGAATTAACTCTTCCCCTAACTCTCCTCTCTCTCTCTGTCTTGTTCCTGTTTCTGCTATATCTCATGCTCACCCTCTTCACATCATTTTTGAATCCCTCCCAACACATCCCCACATCCTCTCCATTCACGCTTCCCCATTTTTCCATACATTCTCTCACTTTACCCTTGTATCCATCCTCATTCAACAAGCAGGCATTTAAGCACCACACCCCTCCTCCCTTTCCATGGACAACTGTTCCCAGGCAGAAGTCCATGATGTTATGATCACTCATGGCCACTCCACACTAAATGTATTCTACTCTGCTTCAAAATCCCTCCCGCCATTTGATTCCTTGAAAAAACCGGGCCCTACTATTTCTTTCCCTCCACACACTCTTCATCCCATTTGCCTCCATTATTGGTTTTAGAACATCACGTGATGAATCATTCCTAAACCTCATATTCATTGACACATCCATCCTTCCACACCATAAGTTAAAATCACAGACAATCATACAGTTCCCCCCACATTTTCCATCCAATCCCTCAAAAAACTCCCTCCTCCCCCTTTCCTCATTCAGTGCATATACATTCAGTAATCTAAACACCTCTCCCATACACTCGAACAGTATCCCAATCATTCTCCCATCACCATCATCCTCAACCTTCCTTGCATTCATTACCGCCCCAGTTTTAATTAATATTGCCACCCCTCTAGCTTTCATACTCCCATTATTAACAAACATTTCTCCCACCCATTCTTTCCTTACATTCTCCATACAACTTTCATCCCAATGTGTCTCTTGCAGGCATATTATGTCTGAGCCACAGTATCAGGGCCCATTAAAGGAGGACAGTGTCACCATTATGAGGGAGGCAGTGAGTATTATACAATACATGTACATATACATATACTCACCTCTGCGGATAGTTCCCTGTAAATCCCCTTGATTTACTCCTTCTCTTCATTTCCTTCTGTTTTTACTAATAGTCTCTTCAACTTTCTTTGTTCCAAAGAAACATCCACTCCCTCTTTTAATCCTCTGCCTCTTTTCTGCGCAGCCAGAGGATCCACACACACTGTCTCTTTCTCCTTTCGTACCGCCACCTCCATCCCTTCTCCGTCCGCCACGCCGCCCCCTTCCTCTACTTCCTCTTCCATCTCTGACATGTCCGTGGATTCCTCCTCAGCAGCCTCACGTTCCCCCTCCTCCTCGTCGCTGCCATCTCCTTCATCCTCGTCGTCCGTGGTTGGATCCGCCGCATCCGCCTCCATTCTGCCTCGAGCCATCAGCAGTGAAGCACCCTCAGATATCTGCAGTGGCACGGCAACATGATCAGCTGTCACTCCCTCCGCCGCAGCAGCCATCACCTCAGCAGACCCCAGAGCAGCATTCACAGCATCAGCATCAGGCATGTCAGCAACTGAGATCCTCTCCTTCGCGCTGCTCACCGCTCTTCTCTCCTTCCTTCCTGCCCCGTCTGTCTCCTCCGCTTCAGATATTTCACTCGTCCCCTCTGCTTCATTGACAAATCCAGAGGCCCCTCCCCCTTTTCCTGCTTCACAGTCCCGTGCAAAGTGCCCTTGCTCTCCACATTTGAAACACCTAAACTCAGGGCATTCTTTGAAAATATGGCGCGGTTTAATACACTGCCTGCATACAGGTATTTGTCCATCGTGCATCACTCGGAAATATTCCGTACCCGCCTCTGATATGAATTTTGTTGAGTACGGGAGGGAGCGGACTTCCTCGTTAAATCTTACCCGTAGGAAACGCGTACTATCCGCTACATCCGTACCTGGCCATACTCTTCTTTTTATTGTTGACACCGGCATAACTCCCCATTCCTCAAATCTCTTTTTTATGGTTTCATCCCTCGTACACACCGGGATGTTCAGGAATGAGACAGTCAGCTCTTTTATTGCGCTGTCTCTTCCCTGTACTAGAGCTCCGTTGACACGGAGCCCCTCAATTAACTTCTTCTTTCCATTTGTATCCGCCATTGTCACTTCATACGTTTTTTCACCTTTTATTCTGCATCCCCTCACGGTTCCGCAATCCTTCTTTAATCCTTACAGAAGGTCCATCACAGACACTTTGTGTCTCGCCGCGTCCACCACTACCTCCACTGTCAGTTCCCTTGAAAACTTCTCTACTTCTTCATTCCTTATTAGCAGAGTAGTTTTTTCGGTACTTCTGTTGTTATCTCAACTTTTTGTCCATTTACTTTTGTATTTACGGCCTTATTTTTCACAGAATCACTATTTCTTATTAGTTGCTGCGTCGCCATCTCCGTCACCCTTACCTCACCTGTGCGCTGAACACCACCAACCCCTTTCCCTTCTCCCTCCTTTTTTTTTGTTCACTCCCTCCTGATTTTCTGTATAGTCCGTTTGTTTTGCCGTTTTCGTTGTCCTTTCCTGTGTCATTCACTGTGTTTCGGTCCCTCTCCACACTCCTCGTCTCCTGCTAGAGGTGGGGGAGACTAACACGAAAACAATATGGGTATCACAGAAAAAGAACGAAAAACAAGGGAAAACAGCACAAGGGCTCGAAATGTTTGTAGGGTGCGTGTTGCCGTCAGATCTGCGATGCCACTCTGGTAACAAAAGTGGGCGTTACTCATTACACCACCGACCGGCTCAAGCAACGCCGTGCTTGAGCCATATACATCTTGTCAGCTCTTGTCAGCTGTTTACAAATTACCGCTTAACATGGATGAAATAAACTCCACCCATGTTAACTGGTGATATTCACAATATGACACAGGCAGACGCTGCCAACGCAAGCCTCAAAAACGAATGCAAAAGCCATGTGTTACGGACAAAACACTAGCATGGCTAGGGATGGGAATTGATAAGATTTTTACGATTCTGATTCCCTTATCGATTCTGTGAAACGATTCAATTCCTTATCGATTCTCTTATCGATTCCAATTTGGGGGAAAAAGGAGAATAAACAGTTTGATGTAACATTTATCTTTGTTTTAATGAAAAATATTCTATTGTGACAGTTACTTATTAATCTCTAATAACAAGTGTGTGTGTGTGTGTGTGTGTGTGTGTGTGTGTGTGTGTGTGTGTGTGTGTGTGTGTGTGTGTGTGTGTGTGTGTGTGTGTGTGTGTTCTTTTGCAGATGAACATATCTGCTTTTCTGTACAAGAAAATGTAACAAATAACAACAAATAACAAATACTGAATCATGTAATTACAAGAACAATGTAATCACAAGCACTGTGTGTGTGTGTGTGTGTGTGTGTGTGTGTGTGTGTGTGTGTGTGTGTGTGTGTGTGTGTGTGTGTGTGAGTGTGAGTGTGTGTGCACTCAAGTAGTAGTAGGGAAAATTAACAGTTCTTTTGCAGAAATATGAGCATATCTGCTTTTTCTGGAAGGATACGGGATCTTTCGGGGCTTATGGTGTCTCCAGCCGTGGAGAACACCCTCTCAGATGGGGTGGAGGAAGCCTGCACACAGAGGTAGTTTTCAGCCAGTCCAGATAGCAAGGGCAGCGTATCCTGCTTGTTCCACCACCACAGTGCGGCGCTATCCCTGCAGGGGATGGAGGGCAGGCTTTTGTAGAACTGGATTTCCTGATCCACCTTCTGAGCCAGGGAAAGACAGGGGCTGTGATTCACGGATTGACTGCAGCTCGTTGTTCCTCCTCCTCGAATAGTTCTTCCAAGGCTGTCTTTTTTGATGGTGGTGGCAGTGCCTGAAATTAAATGAACATGAAGTAAAAAAATAAAAAAATACATATATAAGTCAATAATCATGACAAAACAGCATCCAAAGGTCATTACAAATGAATGAGTTAACTTACATAGTGTTCCTCTACTTCTTCCTCCTCCCCATCTTCGCAGCCTTCCCTCTGTGTCTCTCCTTCCCCTGGGAGCTTGAGAAGTGATGTAAACACATTAATAACTTTTAACACAGAGCCGTAGAAGGTCTCACTCACAATGGAATCAAATGCAATGATAAGACAAACAGAATTTAAACAGAAATTAAAATACCTCATCTCTTGCTGCCACTGTATTTGCTGTTATTGCAGCTTCCCTGATCCTGTCCCAGACTGCATCACTTTTCACTTTGTATTTAAATCTGGGGTCCAAGATGGTGGCTTCCTCCAGGAATCTCTGAATGTCAGTTCCCTTCAATTTCAAAAAGGAGGATAGGATGACATTAGACTAGTGGTACAAATTGGCCTAAAGCATCAAGGTAAGATTAAATGTAGTTGTGCTTACCTGGTAGCGTTTGGAGAGATCCTTCCAAATGTTCTCCTTGATGCTCCTTGTGAACGCAGAGTCACCTTCCTGCACAGTGTACTGTTGCTCCAGCTTCTGCAAGATGGGCAAAATCTCACCGCAGGTTGCACTTTTGTCGCTGGAGACGGCCAGTGTGGAGGTGTAATGCTTCCGCATGAGATGCACAAACTCCTCTGCTTTCCTTAAGTCCTCGTTGCCTATTCTGTCCAACCTACAATGTAAATAAAAACAGAAAAAGATGTATGTAGCACAAATAAACAAAAACAAAACCAGTCAAAGTTTAAAAAAAAGTTTAAGTCATATTATCATTTAAAATATATATCACCTTTCCTTCTCCATGGGCCTTCTTATGCGTGGATCTATGGCTGCAGCCTGGATAGCAGGGAACTGCTCGGTGAATCTCTCCATCATCAAATAGAGGGAATTCCATCTGGTCCTTACATCCAGGAGGAGCATGTGCTTGGGCAGCTCTGAGGGTTCACATATACACAACACAATGTAAATATTTATTATCTAATAGTTTACATACACATACCTATACATGTATATTTTCATGTACATATAGTATAATGCTTGCAATGTACTGTAAGGAGAGTATCTTACTGAGCAAGTCTTGTTTCTCTTTAAGAACAACTTTTGCCATGTGGGACCTCTTCATCCAGACAACAACTGCTCGAACTCGTGCTGCCCAATTGGATATGGCAGTGCAGTTGTACAGCTTTTGCGCTCCCAGGTTCAGCGTATGAGCGAAGCATGGAAATTTGACAATTTGCAGCTGTTTGATGGCTACATCCATGTTCGCTGCATTGTCTACAGTTGCTGCCACAACCTTTTCCCGTACACCATATTCTTCTAAAATGTAATCAATCTCCTCTGCTACAGCTGAGCCTGTCTGAGATTGGTACACGGCTTTGGTTTTTAGGACCTTTTCCTTTACCTGGCCATTGCTCACGTAGTGCAGAGTAACCGTGAGATAATGATCCTGACAAAAGCTTGTCCACCCATCAGCCGTGATAGCTGCCTTTGACACTGTTTTCAGTTCAGAGATCACATTTCCCTTTTCCACACCATACCAAGCAGGGATTAAGTGGTTGGTTAAGCTTTCCCTGCTGGGGGCTTTGTATTTTGGATTGAGAACCTTTGTCATCTCCCTAGAAAACATATGAAAATGAATGAGTGTAAACATCTGTTTAATGAGGAGGAAAATATTCTATTCTATTCTATTCTAATCTGACATTTGATAATCTGACAACAACCTCACATTCACCTACCGAAATTCAGGGGCGTCTACTGTAGAAAATGGGTGCAAACCCTTAACAACAAATTTGGTAGCTGCCCGGTGACATTCTTCTACCTTTGCCTGGGACATTTTATTTCTGCCTGCCTCGACGAAAATAGAAGCCAGAGGTAAACGGGAGCAAGTGCTGCTAGCCTCTGAGTCAGCCAGACTACCCGTCTCGTCCCGGTCATCATCTTGTTCTAAATCTAACGAAGAAGGCATTCGTTTGATGAAAAAGCAATACTGTACAATTTCGGGAAATAAACTAATTTCCCACCTCCCTTTGATTTAAATAAATGAGCGTCACCTTTTTCTGGCTCCCTGAATCGGCGGCACAACTTACTAGCATGTTTCATTAACTACATAGCAACAGCTAGAATTCTTCCCTAGAACTACGGATGCCTTGCCATCAAGTAAGCTAATTAAACATGCTAGCAAGGAACGGCTTGATTAACCAGAAACATAAACTCCCTTAATTACCCCAAGGAGAGGTAGGAAATGGGTTTATTTCCAGAAATGGCGTGGTACATAATTTACTAGGAATCACATTAAGGATTAGTCAGTGGGATAGCTACTTACCACCAGAGTTGCCTTCGGTGTTAGCCCCCAAGGTCACGGTGGTCGTAGAAGCTTGGCTGCTGTCACTCCGAAGGGCATCAAAAACGCGACACTCGTTAAAGTTTATCCCGTGTTGTGTGCGCAGATGTTTATGCATATTTGAAGTATTCCCTCCCGCCGATGTTATCAACAATTTGCAGTGGTTGCAAAATGCCCTGTTGCCATCCTTATGTAATGTGAAATGAAGCCACACTTTGGACCGTTTTAACCTTAGGGGTGCCATTTCAGACTTGTAAAAAGTATCACGAGCTTCACCTGCGTAACCAAGCAACTACGCCACGTCAAGCCGGGCTTACTGAATCATTCGTGTGTACCTTGCTGCGTAAATAACGTTACATAAACCGTGCGGTCTGGAATCTATAAGAGAATCGTTTAACGAGCTGCCAAACGGTTCCATGGAATTGAAACACAAGGAACCGGTTCTCAACAGGAACCGGTTCTCGATTCCCATCCCTAAGCATGGCCACCTCAAAGGATATTGCTTTGTTTTTTCGCCTTGAAAAATGCATATAGTGACCATTACAAAGCACATATCAGACGCTATGAAAATAGCCGCTGTGAGATACGAACCCAGTCATGCTTTCAAAAGGTATTAATCCACTGCCTTACCGCTTAATGGCCTGAGCTACTGTTCAGATGTTGAAAGAACCAGGTGAATATTTATTATTGACTATTTACTTGTAGCTGTTCCCAACAATTGGAAAAACAGTAACAATGACATTGAAATTGATCACTGGATGATGTCAATTAGCTAATTAGGTGGCAAAGGATATATATATATACATATATACAGTGGGGCAAAAAAGTATTTAGTCAGCCACCAATTGTGCAAGTTCTCCCATTTAAAAAGATGAGAGAGGCCTGTAATTTTCATCATATGTATACCTCAACTATGAGAGACAGAATGAGAAACAAAAATCCAGGAAATCACATTGTAGGATTTTTAATGAATTAATTGGTAAATTCCTCGGTAAAATAAGTATTTGGTCACCTACAAACAAGCACGATTTCTGGCTCTCACAGACCTGTAACTTCTTCTTTAAGAGGCTCCTCTGTCCTCCACTCGTTACCTGTATTAATGGCACCTTTTTGAACTCGTTATCAGTATAAAAGACACCTGTCCACAACCTCAAACAGTCATACTCCAAACTCCACTATGGCCAAGACCAAAGAGCTGTCAAAGGAGACCAGAGACAAAATTGTAGACCTGCACCAGGCTGGGAAAACTGTATCTGCAATAGGTAAGCAGCTTGGTGTGAAGAAATCAACTGTGGGAGCAATTATTAGAAAATGGAAGACATACAAGACCACTGCTAATCTCCCTCGATCTGGGGCTCCACGCAAGATCTCACCCCGTGGGGTCAAAATGATCACAAGAACGGTGAGCAAAAATCCCAGAACCACACGGGGGGACCTAGTGAATGACCTGCAGAGAGCTGGGACCAAAGTAACAGAGGCTACCATCAGTAACACACTACGCCGCCAGGGACTTAAATCCTGCAGTTCCAGACGTGTCCCCCTGCTTAAGCCAGTACATGTCCAGGCCCGTCTGAAGTTTGCTAGAGGGCATTTGGATGATCCAGAAGAGGATTGGGAGAATGTCATATGGTCAGATGAAACCAAAATAGAACTTTTTGGCAAAAACTCAACTCGTCGTGTTTGGAGGAGAAAGAATGCAGAGTTGCATCCAAAGAACACCATACCTACTGTGAAGCATGGGGGTGGAAACATCATGCTTTGGGGCTGTTTTTCTGCAAAGGGACCAGGACGACTGATCCGTGTAAAGGAAAGAATGAATGGGGCCATGTATCGTGAGATGTTGAGTGAAAACCTCCTTCCATCAGCAAGGGCACTGAAGATGAAGCGTGGCTGGGTCTTTCAGCATGACAATGATCCCAAACACACCGCCAGGGCAACGAAGGAGTGGCTTCGTAAGAAGCATTTCAAGGTCCTGGAGTGGCCTAGCCAGTCTCCAGATCTCAACCCCATAGAAAATCTTTGGAGGGAGTTGAAAGTCCGTGTTGCCCAGCGACAGCCCCAAAACATCACTGCTTTAGAGGAGATCTGCATGGAGGAATGGGCCAAAATACCAGCAACAGTGTGTGAAAACCTTGTGAAGACTTACAGAACACGTTTGACCTCTGTCACTGCCAACAAAGGGTACATAACAAAGTATTGAGATGAACTTTTGTTATTGACCAAATACTTATTTTCCACAATAATTTGAAAATAAATTCATTAAAAATCCTACAATGTGATTTCCTGGATTTTATTTTCTCATTCTGTCTCTCATAGTTGAGGTATACCTATGATAAAAATTACAGGCCTCTCTCATCTTTTTAAATGGGAGAACTTGCACAATTGGTGGCTGACTAAATACTTTTTTGCCCCACTGTATACATATATACAGGGTGCGATTTGTAGGGGGGGATGGTGAGGATTTCCCCCCCTCTGGTTTTCCTATCCCTACCTCTGCTAAATTATTTTTATCTCCGGTGGGGACAAGGATTTCCCCCCCTTGATAGCGATGAATGCAACTTAACTGCTAGACTACTTAAACTCTTGAAATCTAACGATCTTCAGTGTCAGAGTAGGCTATTCAGCAGCCTTCTGGCAGACTGCGCATATTTTGGAACGTCATCGAAAACAAAAACATTGTAACATTTTAGTGCGGGAACTTTGCAGGAAAAACAGCGCTGATGCAAACATGAAACGCGTTCAGAGCAGCATATCGTCCTACTTTACGGGACCAAATAATAAAACTACGAAATTAACACCTGAGAGTGATAGCGCAAGAAATTCGCTGGAGGTTGGCGTTCATGTGGGCCTGCAGGACGATTCCCAGCCACTTGATGAAAGAAACGCCGATGTTGCTAGCGACTCTGAAACGCATGTGGTAGGAGGGTGCATTGAGCCGGGGCGCTTTGCTAAATGGAGAGAGGGTCGTGAGTGGCTAGCTGTCAGCACAGACGGGTCAGTCAAGTGCCAAGCTTGTTCCGACGTCAGGGATTTAGGCCCACACACACAGGAAAGGCTTCATATAGACTCTGCCTTCATTAAAGGCATAAAAGCCAAAACGGCAAAAAAATTAAATGACAAAATCAGCAATCACGGAAAATGTCAAAGCCATATCAAATGTATTGAAATTGTACAAAAAAGACAAGACGCCGCAATTGAAAAGGCAAATGAGAACAGTGCAGCTCTGTGGCGAAAGCATCATGAGCATAGTTTAAAAACCACAGAGTACTGCATTCGCACAGCTTACATGATCTGCTACACTGACCTGTCATTCAAAATGCAGCCTCACCTGGTTGAACTGCAACAACTCAACGATGTTAACCTCGGTAACATGCTGCATTCTGACAAGGCATGTCGGAATATGCTGATGTTTATTGCAGAGAAAATGACAGTGCATCTGGTGGACTTCCTTAAAAGCTCACCCGACAAGTTCAGCATTCTCATTGATGAGAGCACAACAGTTTCAAATAAAACATGTCTGATCATTTACATTAGAATTCCATTTGAAGGGGAGTGTTGCAATTTCTTCTTCCAACTTGCTGAGTTGCAGTCGTGCACTGGATCGGCGATCCGTGACACTGTGCTTCAGTGCCTTGAGAAGCAGGGTATCTCAAAAGACATGTTGCGCTCCCGACTAATTGGGTTCGCGACGGATGGGGCCGCCGCTATGTTGGGCCGATACAAGGGGGTCGCCACACTCCTACGTGAGGAGATTAACCCCAACCTGATTGTCATTCACTGCATGAATCACAAACTAGAACTTGCCGTCCATGACTCTGTCAAACAAATTACAGATGCAAGTCATTTCCAGATGTTCACTGACTCCCTGTACGCCTTCTTCTCTCAAAGTCCAAAGAACATGCGAGAGCTAGAGCTTGTCGCTTCCAATTTGGAGATGCAAGCTCGCAGGATAGGAAGGGTGTTTGACGTGCGCTGGCTATCCTCGTCTTGCACATCTGTGACGGCTCTTTGGCAAAGCTATCCAGCCCTGGTCAAACTCTTCGCGTCACTGGCCGAAGACACATCACGATCAACCAAAGACAGGGCCAAATGTAAGGGAATGCATGCTAAGATGACTCAGTGGCTTTTCGTGGTGGAGATGGCATTCGTAAAAGACGCGCTCGAAACGATGCAGGCCCTGTCCCTCTTTCTTCAGAGACGAGATGCCACAGCAATCACCGCTACTGCTGAGGTGGGCGTTGCCGTGCGGACACTGAGGGCTATGAGGAATGCCGATGGAGTGAACATACGATGTCTGAAGGAGGAATTGGGCAGTAAGCAAACATTTAAGGGGGTTAATGTGTCTCAGCCGAGTGACGGAGAACAGCGGAAGGCAGAGACCTTTCGTGAGCGTTTTTTCATCTCCTTGGCCGATAACATCCAGAGCAGGCTCGATGACAACGGCATTTTTTCTGCGGCGGCTGCGCTGAACCCCTCAAATTGGCCCTCCGATGAAGATGAACGGTTGCTTTATGGGGATGACAAACTTCTGACCATTCATAAAAGCCTTGCTATAGCAGACACAAATATGCCCACACTCCTCAAAGAATTTCATGAACTGAAATGCAATGGTGTCACTGGGGAGACTTTGAAAAAAGTGCTCATCGCTGTCTCCACGCTCCCTGTGTCAACGGCTGAGTGCGAGCGTGGCTTTAGTGCGATGAACCACATCCTCACGGAAGAACGAAACAGAATGCACGTCTCCACTTTGAATGGCCTACTGTTCATTGGTGTCAATGGTCCAGAGGTGGCATCCTTTCCTGCGCACACATTTGCAGAATTGTGGATAAAAGAGGGCCGAAATGCTGCAGACAATGCCCCGACAGGAAAACCGAAAAAGCCACCACAAATTCGTCACCAGAGCCGACTGTTTACCTAGTCTAGTTTTCCAGACCTGTCCCTGAATTGTTGACAACACGTTTTGCTATTTTAGTGAATTATTTAGTGAACAGGTGTATATATATAGCCTACCTTTTGCGTTTTTTTCTCCCTATGCAAGTTAAAAGTCCAATGTTCTTGTCTATGAATAAAAAACAAAAAACATCCCCCCCTCTGTTTTTTTGTCAAATCGCACCCTGCATATATATATATATGTATAGCTGTTAAGACACGTTTGACTTGTAGCGAATTTGGTGATTCAGAGAGAGACAGAGAGAGAGAGCTAGATAGAGAGAGAGTGAGATACAGATAGAGAGAGAGAGGTCAATAACAGCGTACAGAAACAGAACATCACGCATAATGATATAAGAACTACCACCATGACTTGAACCAATGCTGCTCCTAGCGGTCCGAATTTGTCCTGCAACCAAGCATTTGCAGACCATCCTGCTCCTTGTGATGGGCCAAACGCATCCCTTATATGCTTCAATGCGTCTATCACACTAGTTATATTGTCCGAACTATCTGGAATTAACGTGTAACAAGCGTCTCCAGTTAAATTCAACGCCACACATAGGCCACCTTGTTTGGCCAAAATATAGTCCAGCGCCATATCATGATTTAACAATGTCAACCTATGGCTCTTTTGAGTATTGGATAAGAAGTCAAACCCCCTTATGGTTTCATTAGCAAACCCCTGCAAGGCATAAGTGATATTATCAATGTGATCCGCCAAAAATGTCACCCCATACCATGGAAATAGACCTATACCCAATTTTTCTCCTATACTGATCCTCCAATGGTAGGACTCCAATTTAGAGACCAACAGAGACTATTAGGTTGATTCCTATCATGTGTTCCCTCCTTCTGCATAAAAAAGATCTCATATGGGAGTTTCAATGTTGCCATGTAACAACATCCTGTCCACCCGTACGGTAGAAATATATATGCCTTCTTGCCGCAGACCCACCAAAGGTCCTTGAAATTCCCTATAGTCACATTACCAGGCAAAAGCTGATCCTTCACCAACACCGTTCTATGCTGTTTGCGGTGTGGAACATAGAATTTCACCTCATATTGTCCATTGCTGACCGTAAGGTCACGCCTCTCCAAGGTCATCAAATACTCATCGCAGTCAGATATTCCCATAAACATGCTGTAACATGTTTTGTACATGTCGAATATATATAGTTCCAGACAGGAGCCAACTAGTAGTCCAGTTCACTTTATTAACTGTATTACAACTTAACCTGCCTACTTCCTGTATGTCCGTCTCCTAATATGTTCCCTATACAACAGGTACACATCTGCTCTCGCTACATCTCCCCCCTTAGTACTTGTCAGATTCTTAAAAGAACTTCTTTTGTTTTTACTGTACCTGTAGATAAACTTGACCAGTATAACATATTGACATATTAAACCATTAAACATTCAAGTCCCCAGCATTACTTTTCCTTTCCTGTTTTTTTTTCTTCTTTTCAGTAGTGCATAACATCTCCTGTTAACATTAAACATACAGTAGAACACATAATCATTTTCCATTAAGAAATTCTTTCTTCCTTTTTTTTTTTTTTCAAAACTCTTTCTTCTCTAGGGGTCGGCGTGGACTACCCGGGTCCCCAAGCTGTGCAGGGTTTATTCTGCCCTGTGAACCAAACCACAGCTTTCTAGCTAGTCTACAAATTCAGCCTGTTTGGTGGTCTTATGGTCCGGCCCAATCTAGTCTCTCTGGTAGTCTCTGGAATGACCCGGATGTGAGATCTGTTCCGCCTGAGAGTTCCTGAGGGCAGGTCTATGTTGTAAGACCTAGGTGTCTGAGCTGAACCACTGACAGTCCCTGTTTCTTTTGTGTTCTTCACCCAGACCTTTTGTCCTGGTCTGAGCTCTTGTCTTGTCTTTGTGTTGTGTCGTTTGTTGAACCAGGAGGCCTGTTGTTCTTTTAAGTCCTGGTCCTTCTTTCTGAAATCCTGGAGGTCAGGCCATCCAGGTTGTAGTTTCTCTTGACTGACCGGCAGGGGTGTCCTGATGTTGCGGCCCATTAGCAGCTGTGCAGGGGATGAGCCGTGTGTCAAAGGAGTGGCCCTGTAGGCCATGAGAGCCTTGTGTGGATCTTCCCCCTTTTTCAGGAGATATTTCACCGTCCTCACTGCCCTCTCAGCCTCTCCGTTACTTTGAGGGTAGCGGGGGCTGCTGGTTGTGTGCGTGAAGTCATAGTCCCTGGCGAAGGCTGCAAACTCCGCTGCAGAGAACTGGGGGCCATTGTCCGAGATGACAGTCTCCGGGACTCCATGACGGGCAAAGATAGACTTCAGCTTTCCTGTCACGTGGGCTGTGGTGGTGGAGGTAAGGTTAGCCACTTCTATGTAGCGCGAATAGTAGTCAATAACCACAAGGTACATGGCATTGTCCCACTGGAAAAGATCCACTGCCACACGCTGCCATGGCCTCTCCGGCAACGTAGTGGTCAGCAGTGGCTCTGGCGCGTTGTGAGCCTCTCGTGCACAGGTTGCACAGTTTTCCACTCTCTGTTTGATCTGTTTGGTCAGACCTGGCCACCACATTGACTGCTGCGCTCTGGCAACACACTTTGTCATGCCTTGGTGACCTTCATGTATTTTGTTAATCATGTCCTCTTGCATTGTGACTGGGATGACGAGTCTTTCGCCTTTCATCAGTAGTCCGTCTACAACGAGCAGGTCCTGTTGATACTGCCAGTACAGCTGCAGTTGTGGTGGAAGAGCTTTTCTGTTCTGAGGCCAACCTGTTTGCACCATGCCTTTCAGCCTTTTGCAGACATCATCTGAATCTTGTGCTGTCTTGATCTGCACCAACCTCTGCTCTGACGCTGGGAAGTGCTCCATTATTAGGTTGATGGAGACACACACATCCTCTTCCAGCTGCTCGTCCTCTGGTGTAGGCGGGGCTTGAATCGGTGCCCTGGACAGTGCATCCGCTGTGATCAATTTCTTCCCCGGCACATGTTCAATTTTGTACGTGAAGCGAAGCAGCCGCAGCCTGAACCTCAGAATGCGAGGTGGCAAGTCATCTAGTGCTCTACTGCCTAGCAGTGAAATGAGAGGTTTGTGGTTAGTTTGTATCAAAAAGTCCATCCCTATCAGGTAAGACTGAAACCGTTCACACGCCCAGGTCAGTGCAAGCGCTTCCTTCTCTATCTGGGCGTATCTACGCTCCGTGATTGTCATGCTGCGTGATATGAAGGCAACTGGCCTCCATTCTCCAGACAGCTGCTTCTGAGACAATACTCCACCCAGCCCAAAGGACGAAGCGTCTGCTGCAACTATTGTCTCTCTGTGTAGGCAGTACTGTGCCAGTACTGTTGGTGAGCTCAGTTCCTTACGCAGCTCGTCAAACGCTCTCTGCTGTGCACTCCCCCACACCCAGTCTGTGTCTGTTTTGAGCAGTTCTCTTAGCGGTTGTGTGAGCTCTGATATCCGTGGAGAGAATTTCCCCACGTAGTTGACCATGCCAACAAACCTTTTCACGTCTGCAGCGTCTTTTGGCGTGGGCATCTCTGTGATTGCCTTAATTTTTCCTGGATCTGCTTCAATGCCTCCTGCACTGACAATGTGGCCCAGGAACATGACCTTGTTGACCGCAAACTGACACTTGTCGTTATTGAGAGTCAGGCCCTCTTCCTGGAGCCGCCCTAACACTCTGTGCAGCCTGTGGTCATGTTGTTCACGTGTTGTTCCAAACACGAGAATGTCATCAGCATGGCATACAGTCCCCTCTAACCCTGTCAGCATCTGTGTGAGCCTCTTTTGAAAATGCTCAGGTGCGGATGAAATCCCGAATGGGAGTCTCTTGTAGCAGTATCGCCCGAACGGGGTGATAAATGTGGTCAGCGGGACTGATTTTTGATGTAGGGGTACCTGCCAGAATCCGGCTGTAGCATCTAGCTTAGTAAAGACCGTTGCACCTGCAAGCTTGGCCAGGGTTTCGTCAACGGCCGGCAAGATGAGTCTTTCTCTGCAAACATACTCATTCAGATGGGTCATATCAGAGCAGATTCTGATTTTTCCTTTGGGCTTTGGTGCCACCACCATGCCTGCACACCAGTCTGTAGGCTCTTCAATGGGCACAATCACACCCATTTTTTCCATTCTTTGGAGCTCCTCTTTGACTTTGTCATGCAGCGGTAGAGGTACACGTCGTGGCAGTGATAATGCGAAGGGCTTGACGTCTTGCTTCAACTTGATTCTGTACTCCCCTGTAAGGCAGCCCAGTCCTGTGAAGACTTTGGGATATTGTTTCTTCATGTCAGCCTCTAGCTCTATTACACTGTCGACTAAATGCAGTAGTTTTAGATCTGAGATTGCTGGCAGACCCAGTAGAGGAGTAGCTAGCTTTTGTACTACATACACTGGTTGTGTTGTTGTTCTCTCTTTATATTTCATGACACCATGAAACTGACCTCTCACCTTTAGAGGTTCATTGCTGGGTCCACACAATGGTATGGATGCTTTGGTGAGTGGGCCGTGCCATTTTTCTGAGTAGGCATTACCTGGGATGACTGTTGCGTCCGCCCCTGTATCCAGCTTGAAGGTAATGTCTTGACCATTCACTCTTAGTGTTTTTTTCCATGTTTCAGATTTCTTTCCTGTGGACACTGCTCCCAGGAAAAGAGTATCCTCTTCTTCTGCCTCGAAAACTGCCCCTACTCTCCCTGATTTACAAACAGCTGCAAAATGTCCTCTCTTCTGACACTTTCGGCATTCAGCATCCCTTGCAGCACAGTTATTTAGAGAGTGTGGTGGTCCTTTTCCACATCGTCCACAGTTTTTCTGTCCTTTCTGGAAATCCTTTTGTCCCTTTCCGTAGGACGTCTTCCCTGTCTGGTACTCTCTGTTTGACTTTTTCTTGAATTTCAGAAAGTCCACATTGGCCTCTCTTTGTTCTGTAGGTTTTGTTTCTCTCACTGTTGGTTGCTGTTTTTTAATTTCTTCATGTTGCCTAATTTTAGTAACAGCCTTTTCCAGTGTTAATTCACTGTCCATTTGCAGCTTTTCAGACAGGGTGTGATGCCTTATTCCTACCACTAGTCTGTCTCTGATCATTTCATCTTGCAGCGGGCCATATTGACAGTGCTCAGATAACTTATAAACTGCAGAGATGAAGGCTTCAGCAGTTTCCCCTGGCTCTTGGCTTCTCTTATTGAAACGAGCCCTCTCATATATTACATTGTATTTGCTTATGAAGTATTTATTAAAGGCTTCTTTAACCTCTTTGTATTTCTTTGCATCTTCAGCACTTAAGCCTAGCGTGGACAGAACATCATCTGCTTTATCGCCCATTGCATGTACTAATGAATTCACCTGATAATCTTCATCTTTCTTGTCCAGTCCAGCTGCAACTCGGAACCTTTCAAACCGACGAATCCAATTGGGCCAGTTAGCAAAGTCCGAAAAGTCAAAGTTTTCTGGTGGGCTTATGGAGAAAAGGGAATCCATTGTTTCTTTCCTTGTATCGTTGTCTGGCTTCTCTGCGTTGTCTCTTAACGTCCCGTGCCGACAGGCTCCCTCTTTGTCTGTCTAACTAGCTTGCTGCACAGTTTCTAACTGCTGGCTAGCGTTAGCCTAGTTTTTGAACCTACCGCGATTTACGCGCTAATTAATTATTTACCGCAACTTGACGGGCAATTTCTTCCAAGCGACCGTCTGAGGCGGGATTCAGCACGCTTCTGACACCATGTAACATGTTTTGTACGTGTCGAATATATATAGTTCCAGACAGGAGCCAACTAGTAGTCCAGTTCACTTTATTAACTGTATTACAACTACCTGCATACTTCCTGTATGTCCGTCTCCTAATATGTTCCCTATACAACAGGTACACATCTGCTCTCGCTACACATGCCTGGTCCATCATAAGTTTTGTTTGAACAAAAACAGGTGCTGGCCCTCACAGAGGTCACCTCCATTGCCTCAGGGACCGTTGTTAACCTATTTTCCTGCTGAGCAAGCAGATCCATGTACGGTAAATCTCTTAACCAAAAACAATCTGATCTGGGCCAAAATCGATTCTGTGACAATGCCATCACCGTATCTGCTTCTGATTGCTGCTATCACAACAACCATGATAAGGCATAAGATTGACATTTAGCAGTTAAAGGTTGAGGCACTGTCTCTAAAATCGAAAGCCATGTGCCTGGTGGAGGAACTC
The DNA here is from genome assembly GCF_036324505.1 of Eleginops maclovinus. NCBI lineage: Eukaryota > Metazoa > Chordata > Actinopteri > Perciformes > Eleginopidae > Eleginops > Eleginops maclovinus. The sequence continues at coordinate 995,405 of NC_086349.1, read as the reverse complement.
TCACCACACATGGAGAATTAAATCCTCTAACTGATCTTATGGAATGAGTCAACTGCTGGAACCATAAGTTCCTACTTGCCCACTTATCTTTAATTTGTAACACTGAAGAATCAAATCCATATGCCTCCCATGTCGCGTCTCTCTTTTGTACTGCATGATATTGATCAGTCCGATCTCCTAGTAACCTATCAAAATCAACAAACTCCTCTCCCAGATCTAGACTAACCTCCTGAGCTGTCACAGCTGAATCAACCTCATTCTCCTCCCTCATCTGTTCTCCAACTCCAAAAGTCTCCTCTTGAGTTTCCTCTGAAGTTACACTCACGGGCAAAATGGCCACACTGTCCACAATTATAGCATGCTTCTGAAGATGGTTGGAAATATGGCTCGAATCTTCCTCCTCTTCCTCCTAAATTTCCTCTAACTCTTCCTCTCCAGGTCTGCATCTGACCGGCTGGGACCACTAATGTTGGCTGGGCTGGTTGAAACTGAAGTTGGTTCGGCTGCGGTTGTGGTAGCTGTTGATTCAATAGAGACTGACTCGGTATCACCAGAGCATGCATCTTCTCCTTCTTCTTAGTATCCATCAACTGCACTTGGTTTAGTTTTCGGAGGATCTCCTGATCCTGCTCTTTCTGATCGCTTTCCTTCTTCCTGTATAGCTCCACCTGATGAGCTATATGGTCCATATAAACACTGTTCGTCATGCTTCCAAGGCCAACCACTTCGGCTAGTTTACTCCTCACTGGTTGAGGAAGCCCCTTCAGTATTTTGGCTCGTAAAATTGACTGCTCCATTCGACCTAAATCCGGGTCATTTGCAGTAATGTTTCTCCACTTTTGAATGGCTCTTGACACATAGGCACTTGGATTTTCTTCTTGCCCCAGTGGTTCAATAAGAACATTGTCGGGGTGTACATTTGTTGGAAATGTATCTCTCAGTGCTCTCCACACTCAAGCTCTATTTGCCGAAAACAGCTCTGGATCATTCACAGCAGTTCCCACATATTGGTTAAGTCCATCTCTCTGTAGAATCTCTTCCATAGCTGGAACCCCAAGAAGATTAGCTAACAATCTCTTAATATCCCCCATGGCAAATTGTGTTCCCAAATTGAAGTTGCAGGTCTTTGTTTGGCAAAGACAAGCTCAATAGATAACCAGCGTTTGTAGATTACTTCAAAAAGTTACTTTATAGTCCTGCATAGGCATATAAATATCTCAAATGATCTCTTTTCTGGGGGCTCATACACTTTAACCAATTTAAAAATGTTCCCTTAACAGAGACTCATCATTTGTAGCAGATTCGAAAATGTTCCCCAGAAAGCTCATCAGTTTTAGCCAAATAAAAGTCCTCTGAGAAAAAGTTCATATATATATATTTACATATATATTTTACTGTTTCAAAATGTCCTCTCCTTGGAGGCTCATATCTTTTACTAGTACGAAATCAAAACATCTTCTTCAAAGAGGCTCATATCTTTTAACAGTACACAGAATCCTTTTCCTGGATTTTACTGAATCTCTTCTCTCCTCCCTATCTCTCCCTCAAATGTTGGGCTATTTCTAGCCCTTCACACACACAGATGCAGCAGATCCCAGCTCCGTCCAGCACCCCATAAATTCACCATTCTTCCAACACAGTAGGCATTCAATCCTAACTTTCACCCAGAGATCTCGTTCATACATTTCCCTATAGCATGCTTTTCCTTGCCGCTCCTATTATCCCTTTATTTCTAAATTTCTGCTACCTTAGTAGGTGTAAAATACTCAAATGACTAATCCCGACATTTGTTCGTCAACAAATGCCAAATAGAAACCAATGAATTTCTTATTCTACACCCAGTTCCCAGAACAGACCCAAAAAATCAACCTAGTAACTTTTCAGGATTTTTAGGCCCATCTAACATCGCCTCTTCTGAGGGCTTTATCCAAATCCGAACCAGAGCAACACACACACATCCAACCCAACAAATGCTCACCCGACTGTGACGCCTTGGCAGTAGAGGTGTTGTAGATGCCTGAAGATCGCAAGACGGCCAAGTTTGTGACGCCAAGTCTGAAGTATATCTTGTAGCGATGTTTGTGAAGATGATGAAGAAGTCTCCGGAGACACCAGCTTGTATATATTAAGGTTTATTACAACAGCATAGTATCATACACCAACACGGGCAAAGTTCCCGGAGCCAATTGTGGAAGTCCCCTGAACGTTCTTTGTACAAGCCATTTAAAGAGGAAAAAAGAGTGTGTGCACCTAAAGTGTGTGTGTTGACATAAGGTAGGCAATAACCCTATGTGTCCCACTAAGGTGACCTAGGTCAGTTCCTAGGGGAACCCTAACGTATTCCAGATGTTGTTTTTCACTCTTCTTCCACCCAACATTCCTCTGGCCTCAGAGAGTATCTACCTTTGTATATCTCCAGATTTAATACACCACAAGAGCCCTCGCATTTGCAGCCCAGTAATAATGCCTAAATACAGGGAGGCCGAGGCCACCCCTGTTTACAGTCTTCTGTAAGTGTGCTTTAGAGATGCGAAAGGGGTTAATTCGCCCAGACAAACGAAAAGATAGCTGAATCGAGTTGTTTAAAGAAATACAATGGTAGATAAATAGGAAGGTTTTGGAAAAGGTAAAAAAACCTTGGAAGTGCAACCATTTTTACCACATTGATGCAGCCAATCATTGAGAGGGGGAGCAACTTCCAGTTCCTGATGTTAGCTTTTAGTCTACCATATCCAAGAAATTCAGTTTCAGTAAAAGTTTGGGGTTTTTGGAAATCTTAAGTCCAAGATAGGTAATGTGGGTAGTGACCAATTTAAATGGCAGAGATTTCAAGAATGCAGGGCTCAGATCCTTTGACAGAGGCATGAATTCACTTTTATCCCAGTTAATCGTATACCCTGACAGTCCACTAAACGATTAAATGTAGCTCAGGAGGCTGGGAACTAAAACTAATGGATCAGATAAACAAATCAGTAAATCATCAGCATATAAATTCACAAGGCTCTCAATATCACCAAATGTTACACCATGGATACCTGGGTGGCTCCTGATTCCCATTGCAAGAGGCTCCAAAGCAATATCAAAAAGGAGGGGGGAAAGGGGATCACCCTGCCTCTTGCCTTACCCTTTGCAAATCAAAAGATTGAGATTGTCTGAATTAGTGAGAATAGAAGACACTGGGCCAGAGTAAATTATTTTGATCCAGTCTATAAAATCCATCCCGAACCCAACTTGTTTCAGGGTTTCAAACATATAAGGCCATTCGATCTGATCGAATGCCTTTTGGGCATCAAGAGATAGGATGGCAGCTTGTGTGTCCTCTTCATGAACTGAATACAACATATTTAGGAGCAGACGAACATTACTAAATGAGAACCTACCAGGGATACATCCGGTCTGATCGGGATGCACAATTTTTGAGATATGATTACACCAACTTTGTGGCCAGGACTTTAGTTATTACCTTCTGATCAGAATTTAGAAGTGCAATAGGTCTGTAACTTGCAGGGTCGGTCTCTTCCTTTCCCTTTTTTAGAAGCAGGCAAATATTCGCTTTGTAGAGCGAGCCGGGGAGTCTCTTATTCTTCATTGAATCATTCACCATCCTTAACATGAGAGGGACTATTTTTTCATGAAATGCCTTGTAGAATTCACAGCCAAAGCCATCTGGGCTTGCTGCTTTTCCAGAAGGGAAAGCTCGAATAGCATCTAAAAGGTCAGTCTTAGAGATTGGGGTGTCAATATCATCTCTTGAGGTACCCTCTAATTGGGGAATATTTAGGTTAGCAAAAAAGTGATCAAAATCTATTTCAGAGGCTTTTACTTTACTGGAATATAATTCCTTGTAGAAGTCCCTGAAACAAGCATTAATCCCCTTTGGGTCAGCAACCAAATTACCTGAGTTAGATCTAATCCTTTGGATGGCTTGATCAGCCTGCTCACCTCTGAGCTGACTTGCTAATAAATTCTCTGGTTTATCTCCGAGTTCAAAATGTTTTCGTTTGAGTTTCAGTAAGAGTCGGCTGACGCGTTTGCTGAGGATAGTGTTATATTCATACTTCAGTTTTAAGATCTTATTGTAGTCGGGCTGTAAGAGGGAGGATCTATTAGGGCTGTAGCGATACACTCATCTCACGATACGATACGATACACGATATTCAGCTCACAATACGATATATATGACGATATTCAGCCAACGATACGATTCGATACGATTCGATATAATTCGATACACTTACATCATTTTCTGAAAGATTTTAAAGGGACAGTGGGATTTTGGTGACATCTTTGGTGGGTGTTCCATTGACTTGGATTAAATTAATTCAACTGAAAACTGAAAGCATCAATTACACAATATATGGCTCTGACTAGACAGAGTCTACAGCTTGCAAATGCTGGACAAAATGAATCAAAATATGTGGTGAGAAAATTTGTTTCATTTATTGAAACAGTGCAAACTGTAGCTTACAAGCCTTTGAAACATAAGTACATAAAGTGCAGTATCACAATGGACAATTAAAAGGTGCAGCAGGTGGCCTGTTCTGAACAGATGATTTTACAGCATTTTTAGCTTAACACAGAATATGAGGTAGCCAATAATTCAAGTCACTAAGAACAACATTTAATGTAAAATGTACCTGCCAATAATTCAAGTCCAAAGGAGTAACATTTAAGCCAAAAACACTAAACAGAAAGGCTCCTCTCTACATAACTGCATCTACATTCTCTTCAGATTTTTGTTCAGGAATAGAATCTGATCAACGTGGTCTGGGAGAAGTGCACTTCTCTGAGCAGTAAGGATATCTCCGGCGGTAGAGAAGACCCTCTCCGAGGAGACACTAGTGCCAGGGATGCACAGGTACCTTTTAGCCAGGTGTGACAAGAGTGGATACTCATACTGGTGCTCCTTCCACCAGACCAGTGGATCTTCTTTCACTTCCAAGAGATCTGCCTCCTTGTAGCGGGTCATCTGCTCCTTGGCCTGGTCCTCTTGGGTATTTGTCTTGGGTTGTGCTCCACCACCGTATCGTTCACCACCAAGAAGGGCAGCCAGTGGACAAGACGGCTTTGGATTCCTGGGTGGAGGATGCTCACCTTCAAATAAATAAACAATAAAAACAAAAACACATTTATAGTTAATCACATTCCATAATTCCTGCTCAGAGGTTCAGACAACACAGTGTGCTTCACTGGATAACAATGGGTGATACTGACCTTGACTGCTCTCTCCTTCCTTGAAACGCACACCATCATCTACAGTCTCTTCTTCGGATGCCATCCCCTCATCATCAGCGCTACCATTTCCTGTGCCCTCTTCGACCACTCTCCAAAGTGACAACTAAATGAAATAGGTCAACATGAAATGAAATTCATGAGCTTTCACTGTAATAAATCTTTTAATAAGTGTCAAGTGTTCCGTCTTTTTCTTGGCTGTGCTTAACCCCCACTTGATAGGGAGGCACCAATTCTGAATGTTTTAACTGGGTTTCACTCAATGACCAGGCTTCTTATATCTTTATCCGATTTATTCCTTTTGTAGCCCAGACAGTACAGGTGAAAAACCTTAAAAACCAGAGAACACCAACCATTTACAAATCTCTTATAAAAATAGGCACAGGAATCAACAATGATCAATTATCAAAATGTTTGACCTGACACACACATATAAATAACCACATATATATATATATAAATAAACACATTTGTTAAGTTAATCATTTTAGCTTGAATCCATCACAGATATTAAATTAGCCTACATTTTCTAACTACGAGAACCACAATGAGTGACTGATCAACCACATGGATCACTAAACAGTTAAATTGTTAGCAGCATGTTTAGCACACCATTTTTTCCCATATAAATATTTACAATACATATTTACTCCCACCAAGTTACAATGTGCAATTTCAGCAATTCATTTTAGACAAACTTCATATGATCTAGGACTATGCACGTTTTAAACCCATGGCTTTATGCCAATCCATCACAGCAGTATTCCATATCAAAGAGCTAAATCACTGAATTAAGCAAACTACAATAAAACTGACTAACCAACGTTTCCACAATACATTCTGCACTACCCGTGAATATTTACAACACAAAAGCAGATACTACCGTGCACAAACACAAATGACTTTCCCGCGGCAGCATTCAAATGCGTCGTCGGCGTCCATCAAACAATCAACAAGTGGCACTCGCAACAAAGTCTTAACGTAGCGATCTTACCGGCTGTCTGTTCAGTCTTTGAATAATTGGTACCAGATTCAGCACAACTTCGGAAGAGCTCGATGAGAATGCCGCCTCTTACTCTCCTCGTGCTTTACTGACGTTTGTCTTTTTAAACAGATATTAAGCCGGAACTGCGTGCGTCTTCTTTTCCTGCTCGAGTGTTCCCATGCGAGTGATAATTAGTTCCGCTTGACTGCCGACGACGAAAAAGGGGCATTCACCGTGACAATAAGTGTATTTAAAATCTATGCCTTTAAAACTGTTAACATTATAGTATTTATGCTTTTTAAACTATTTAATATTTATGCATTTTAAACTGTTAACGTTGTAGGATTTGCCTTTTAAACTTTGAACAATGTATTATTTAGGCCTATGCTTGCCCTCACCAGGAGATGTTACATAGGATACAAGGCCAAGGGTTAAACATAGCAGTACCATCATTGCCTTACCTCTGATGGCATTGGCTGATCCTGAGCCTCTGCAATCAGTCCATCATAAACTTCCTGTCTTTGGTTCTCAGTCAGGAAGGGAAGACTTTTGAATCTTGGATCCATTGCTGAACATGCATGGAGAATTGCCTTGAGGTCGATGTACCTCTTCTGAAGATCCCCAGACATGGCAGCCTTCATCTCTTTTATGACTGCAGATTCACCTTCGATCGGTTTCAGTCCATTGATCAGTGTGTCCTGGAGGGGTGCGATTACTGACAGCGTGGGGGTCTTCTCCTTGGACATGTACTGTGTAGCCTCCTTCATGGGCTTCAGCGCGCTGACTACTTCTTCAGCTGTTGTCACGTCTGACTCAGTCAGTGTGCACAGATCCTTGTCGGTCTTCCTCACCTCACTCGAGAGCAGGGCTGCACAGATGGCCGGTTGTTGCTCAAGGAATCTTTCTAGCATGTCGTGTGCACTGTTCCACCTGTAGTTAAATAAAAGTAAGAAACTTTATTTATAGACCTATATTGCCCTTCACAGCATGGATGCACAGAATGCTGCTTTACATTAATGACAAAATAAATTAGTAATACAAACAAAATAAACAATTGAAAAGTAACTATGCACAAACCTTGTAACCACGTCCGTCATCAGCTTGTGCTCTGGTAGTTGTAGAAGCCTCTGTTTCTCTTTCAGCATGTGGTTGGCTGTGGTGCTTCGTCTGAAGAAGTTCACAATGCGTCTCACTCTTCCCAACAGGCGTGCGACTGCTGTGATTTTGAGGGCACGTTGTGCAGCCAGATTTAGGGTGTGTGCATAGCATTTGACGTGAAGTGTGAACGCTGCCTCCTCAGCTGCTATTGTCATATTTGACGCGTTGTCGGTGACAATTACTGGATCCTTTTCTGTTATTTCCCACTCAGCGAGGGCCTTTCTTAGATGTTCTGCCAGGTTGTGTCCGGTGTGGCTCTCGGGCATGTCCCTGGTTTGTAATACATACGTAACAAGCTCCCATTCCTCATTGATAAAGTGGGCCGTGATGGTGACATATGCTTCAGTTGTTCGCGAGGTCCACCCGTCGCACGTCAGGGCAACTCTCTCCGCTTTGCCCAGGGAGGCTTTGACGTGTGCCTTTGTCTGAGCATACAGCCTGGGAATGCAAACCTTGGTGAGGTGTTGGCGGGTTGGAACATGATAGCGGGGCTCCATTGCGTTCACCATGCGCCGAAAGCCTATGTTTTCCACCACGGAATAAGGTCTCAAATCCTGACAAATAAAGTAGGCAATGGACTCTGTAATCTTCTCCGACCTTGGTGAAGTAGATGGGAACTTGTAGGAACAACCGCCATCGCTGTCCAGCACGGTTTGTTTTGGGTCACGCCGCGGCCGCAGCTTCTTGAGTTTCTCAGTTAGCATTACCTTGTCCGGGTGGTGACGTTGTAGGTGGGTTCGTAGGTTAGTGGTATTTCCAGAATATTTCACGTTTGTGTGACACAGCTTGCAAACCGCAATAGTTTTATCTAAATTGTCACTTTCCTTCTTCTTTTTAAACCCGAAGTGCTCCCACACATCTGCTTTTAAGCGCGGAGGTGCTGGGTTAATGTCTGCCGCCATTCTCCTGAACCGCTTCGCACTCACCGCGAGAAGAAGACACACTAGATCTGTGTATCTAGAAATGCTCTACAGCGACACTAGCGGCTGGCTGACGTAATGGGCAGCGAGCAGAGTGCCAGGCGGAACACGGGGGATTTGAATGGGACTTAATGTATCGATACTCGCGGCTGAAATATCGATACTTTCACGGGAAACAAAATATCGATATATATCGCAGGATCGATTAAATTGCACAGCCCTAGGATCTATAGGCCTCTTCAAGTAACGGAAGCATTTTTTCAATATCCATAAGACGACCATTAAGTTCCCTTTTTTTAGATGCTTCAAATGAAATAATGTGGCCCCTCGTCACAACCTTAAAGGCCTCCCACAGTGTAGAGTCAGAAACCTCCCCATTATCATTAGTGGTAAGAAACTCATCTATACGTTCAGTCATATACTCAATGAAAGAGTGGTCTACAAGGAGGAGAGGGTTAAAGCGCCAGCTGTACTTTTGTTTAGACAGGATATTCTTAAACTGTAATTCAGAAGATATCAAGAAATAGACAATCCTTGTGTAAAACTTATGAACATGAGAGTAGAAAGAGAAATGTTTGCCAACCAATACGAGAATACGAGACCGGAAGGACCAGAGAGTAGAAATGCCTGATGTAAACAGAAGATCGAGGCCTTTCCTCCACGCTGCTGGTAGACAGCTAACTGCTTAAACGTGGTCTGTGGATCAGTGGTTTGAGGGAGGACCACAGCTGTGTTTCACTTGTGGATTTACTGAGCCGTTATGTTAATAAATATTGTTATACTTTACAGAGAAGCTTCTTGGTCTATTTTAAGATCAACTCTTGGTCCTCAAACAAAGAATATTCTTAACAGTACATACAGGTTGTGGAGCGACATATGCTCAAACCCGGTTCCAGAACAAAATTACTTGGTTCATCTGAGATTACAAGGATTGTACCAGTAGGTTTACGTTAGCGGTTAGCAACAGTGGCCGGCAACAGCAATGAAAAAAATAGCATTGATGTTACGGACGAGTTAACGGGATAGAGAAGACGGAGAGAACACTGAGGGGAGAGACGAGTTAGGGGAGAGAGAGAGAGAGAAGACGGAGAGAACAGTGAGGGGAGAGACGAGTTAGGGGAGAGAGAAGACGGAGAGAACAGTGAGGGGAGAGACGAGTTAGGGGAGAGAGAAGACGGAGAGAACAGTGAGGGGAGGGACGAGTTAGGGGAGAGAGAAGACGGAGAGAACAGTGAGGGGAGAGACGAGTTAGGGGAGAGAGAAGACGGAGAGAACAGTGAGGGGAGAGACGAGTTAGCGGGAGACAGACAGCGAAGGCGGTGAGTGGAGCAGCAATGAGCACCTTCATATGTGTGTGAGAATGGTCCGGACACCATTTCAGCCCCGATTTAAAATCCTGGCCGGACAGGCTAGAGCTCAGTCCTCTCACTGAACAAAAGACAGTTAGGGAGGGAGTGGAATATAAGAGGGAGAGAAAGACAAACCTTAAAACTGTTCCATTGTTATGATGTGTTCGGACTGATATGTTCTATCATTGGCTGAAACTGTTAACATGTGAAACGGTTAAAGAGAAAGGGAAACTCAAGCTGCTGCTGCTGCACTTTATTTAATCTTTCTAACATTAAGCTTTTTTAAGATGCACACTTTTTCAAAAGCTATTTTATTTATTTTCTGTTTTTTATTTTAAATGCAGCCCGAGTGGAACATTACAAATATCTACAGTATTATACTGTATATCTGTATAGTTCAAGGGACAATAAATATTGTTGTTATTGAGTTGCACTTTGTTTGTTTGATGAGACAGTCAGCTGTTGATTATATGCAGACGTTGATACAGCTATAGGTCACAGCTAATGTATATCACACTCATTCATAACGCCAGTTAGACATTTTGATGTTCCGGACCTTTGCTTGAGGAAATGTTCTCTCACTGGACCTTGTTGAATTTTAGTTGAATACCCCTGTTATAGATGTATTATTAACAAGCCAGGTAGAGGAAATTCTCTTCTCTTCCCTCTTTTTACGATCACTGAGGAGACCCGAACGCAGGAGTGACACAGAGAGTGGAGTTGGTTAACAAAAAGATGTATTGAAAGGACCAGGTTGAGTCGGGAACCAGGAGGGACAGCCCCGCTCACGCCAACAGAAACAAACAGAAGGAAAGGAACAAGGATGGGGAGGAGAAAACACACAAACAAACACAAGCAGGGTTGCCGCGGGGTAGTGAAAGGTAGTAAAAGGTAGTAAATGAAATTAGGCCGAATTAAGGCCGGTAAAAAGTAGTGAAAAGTAGTAAACGTCATCTGACGAGGTAGTAAATTTTCGAACACCAATCCAGCTGGGCGTATGATTTTTTCTATTTGTGTAATTTACGTGCAGGCCTATCTCCTTAAATTACTAAACTTGCGTGGATTTATTTTCATGTTGCAAGTAGCAGGGCCGCGGGAAGTAATTTTGAGCAGGGGGTGCTGAAGTTCGCCAAGCCACGCCCCCCTTAGTTATTGTTGCTAAGTCCAACAACATTTTCGCGGCTATTCAATGATGTCACACTCTCAAAAAGGATGTGTTGGAAACAACACATTTTTAACACATCGATGTGTTTAGGTAAGGACAACACATTTTGTGTTATTTTTTGTGTTAAACCCATCTAACACAGTTACTGTGTTGGAGTTTTAACACATCATTGTGTTAAAGTTTACACAATTTGTGTCAATTTGTTAGTTACTTATATTTTGTTTATGGTTATGCTTTTGCATAACAACAAGACCAACTTAAATTTAACAGGGAGCAAATTAAGATGTTGGTCAGACTATAATAAGGATAATAGCAATAATGTCAATGTCAATTCAATCAATAGCCTAATGTAATAAACAATATCAAAATAATAGCAGTAATAGTACGACTACATTGTTTTTTTTTATTAATGTCAAATCAATGACAGCCTAATGAACTGAGTGAATGTTGTCATTTAATTGATATTTTTTAACATATGTATGGTTCTTAACAGATAAGGCAATTATGAAAATTATTTAAACCAAATAGTGTGTGCAATAAAAATGAATTCCAGACAGTCTAATGTACAATTATGTATTATTTATTACAAAGAGTGTACAAAACATTACACAAATTCATAGCGAGGGTTAACAAACATATTATTCTTAAAAAAGATCAGATGCATTGGTCTAAAATCAAGTAACTCTTTTATACTAATCAGTTTAAATTCCTCTGTTCTTTTGACTGCAAAAGCGTGGAAATGGTTGTCGAAAAACATTGTCAGAAGTATCCTTACAAAAAACAGAACATTTTGATTGTCACTTTCGGGCAAAATATGCATGACTTCCCCAAACACCAGCTCCCCTTTTTCGTTGTGGGTTAGGGGTAAAACACAAGAAGTCTGGTATTTCTGGCCAAACATAGTCACAGAGTGTGCAACATGCACATTGCTGCATTGTCCAACATCATCATGGCCAATTGCTTTTAGGTTATTAATTAAGTGAACATTTTCTTTTAAAGAACCAATTAAGACCGAAAAACTATTTGAAACTGTACATTTATCTTGAAGTGGACTACCTAATTTCCAGCTAAACATTGATTGCACTTGCTGCTTATAGGCTAATGTTTTTGAAATATTTATGAAGTTACAAACAACTTGTGCCTGTCGTTTCAGTGGAGCATGCTTACCTTCAAAGCGCATACACCAAAGCTTACCAAGTGGTCCAAAATACACCATCATACGCCAATAATGCGTCATAAAATGGTGCTTCGGTATCAGAGGCCTGTCATATAGACTCTTGAACAAAGTGTGGTGATCAATGACTAACTGCTTCAAAAACATCGCTAATCCTTTCGTTGCAACAGGTACAAATATTATATCACATATCTGCCTAAGTAAAATAAATAATTGCCAGTGTTTGTTTCCGTCATCAATAAAATCTCCAATAAGGAATGGTAAAAAAAGCAACAAACACCACATCTGACTTGCATTTTGCCTAATGGGATTCTCTGATGTTCTTAAATTAATAATGGCAGGTTTGTTTTTCATATTGTTTAAACCATAGTCAAAGCCAGCTATCCGGCTGTTAAGCTGGTCTTCTGTGAAAAGTTGTTCATTGTATACAAAATGTCTTAGCATAAGTTTCAATTCCAGCGGGGCTACTCCCTCCAACACGTCATGCATCACGTCGCCACAAACATTTTCAGTGATATGAAAAAAATTCAAAGAGTTAAGACAGGAGTCTTCTTTAATGCCGGTTAAAGGAGGATTGCTAAATTCAACATGTTCACTGTAATTTTCTCTATTACGTAATTCCACGTGGTCATCGTCAAATATATGCTGGGCATTCTGTTTGTTAACCAGACAGATATGGCAGAACTTATTGGCGGCAAAGCTCTCACAAAAACCCCCAACAGAATGACACGCCAAGTTATCTGCGGTAAACAAGCACAGTGTACCATGTAGCAAAGTGTTCTTGCCATCTATCTGCACTTCTACCCCTCTAGTCTCGAGAGTGCGTAAATCATCTAACAAAGGTTTGAATATTGAGTTGAACCCATAAACGTCCCTGTCAATGGAATTGAAAAGTAAACATAAATGAATATTTTCAAGAGAAGAGTTAAAACGAGCAGGTATGTTCCTGAGGCAAAAATACACAGCACCCAATTTATGCACCTTGGTTTTGGACCCAAGAGGGTTTGTTGTCTCTAAATCATCAAAGTAAAGTTGTACTTGTAAAGCATTTGGAAATTTCTTGTAGAATTCATTATCTCTGAATCGAATGCCATCACAGTAATCAGACATTCTTCCATCACCGCTTTTATTGGTCTTAGAACAAAGCTCTTGCATTTGTTCATTTTCAAATAGAAACCTCAGGGTATCAATAACTGATATGTACTGAAATGTATCTGCTATTAGTGCTTGTTTTAATACACCCTGCCTTCTTTCTGTGTCACTTCGATATCCCAAGAAAATTTCTTTTGGCTTCACTAGAGACAGATTTTCAGAAAAATATTTGCTAATTTTGTAGGTGGTATCTAACCCATCAAACATATTCCTCCCACTTTCAAATTCCTCCATCAAACATTGGACATCTGAATCATTACAAAGCATATCATGACTATTAAGTACAGATACAGTCTTTTCTTGCAACTTATCCAATACCCTGCTGAGTAGCTCTTTAGAGCATGTCATGTTTCTTTGCATATCAGCAAGGGTGCAGTTGGAAGATGAGTACATTTTAGCAGCAAATTCTGCTGCACACTTTTCATAGTTATAGTTCATAGTTCTGTCTTCTGAAATGTCAATATCAGTTTCAGAACAATCATCAGCATTCGAGCATGATGGTGGTGACAAGTCCGGCAAAGTCTCAATGAAATTTAAATTTCGAGTATCAGGATGGTCTCTCCTGAGATGTCTGGCATATGAGTTAAAGTTATGGTATGTTCGTTGACAAAGGTTTTGACTGCAAATAATTGTGTAATCCTGTCCATCAGATAATGCATGCACATGTCTAAGATGATTGATGAGTTTTCTGACATCTTTCACCTTAATTTTACACCTGGGACAAAGGTACATGTTTGTAAAACTGGCTACATCATAGCTTGGAGCTTTGCCATGAGCTCCACAAATTTAGCTCTCTTCCCACCAGAGAGGGGCACTTCATAAACACTCTCAAAGAAATGAAAGACAGACGTGAGCTGGACAGGATATGTAACATCACACACCCAAATCATTTTGAAAAGTTTGTCAAGGGCACAGGTCAAACCGTTATCCTTCAGAGGAATGGCAAGTTTGTCGTTTTCTGCAACAATGATGTATTGGGCGGAGGTGGAGGGATCTCCAATGCACACCAAGTGGGGCTGGCGATGTTCCACTGGTCTATCAGGAGGATTGTTCAGCACACTGGAAATGCTGTTTCCAGTCTATTATTTAAAGAAAGAACAAGAATATAAACAAGTCATTAAGACGTATGCAGGGTTCCAAGCCATTTACAAATTGACAATACTCATTTTACATTATACCAGATATAACATTACACCATAAAACATATGCAAAACATACAGTATAGGCTTTATGTACTGTTAGCACACAAAAGAAACATATATTATATGAGGGGCCTACCGGCTTTATATCCAACAGGTAGCCCAAAGCTGACTTCACACTGCATTTGGTGTTCCCTTTGCCCCTGCCTGATGCAGTGGGGGGCAGCAGATGGACAAGCTTGTGAAGAGCTCTGTAACATGAAACTATAAAAACAAACACAGTTTAGTAAACTCTTACTTTCTTGTTAAAATCAATTGCATTCATTCACTGTGGCAAAAAAGCTTAACAGAGATAAATCCTCCTACCATCATCCTCAGGAACTGGTGGCAATGCAGCAGCAGGTTCACTTGTGGACATTTTTAGTATCTTTGGGACGATGGTTCCCTCCCATTTTCTGATGAATATGTCCGCTTTTCCAGGAAACATCTTTCCAAATTCTGTGTCAAACTACATAAATGGACAAAATACAGTAGTTTGAATAATTAGAATGAATCAGAGGGGTTAAAGACAATTCATCCAATGTTCATTATTTTCAATCTTCATTTTACAATTTTTATTACAAATGGGTCAGTGTGTGCTTAAAAGTGCTTTCAGGGATGCCACGCATTTAAGCTAAAACAAGCTTTTGGTAATTTACAGAAAACATCACCTCACCATCCATTAACTGCTTGTGTCCTGAATACACTGTAAAAATGTGATCTCAGTGGACAGCCCAGGCTCCAAAAACAACCTGGGCCAACCTAGCCCATAAAACAAGCTGTTCCAGCAAATCCCTGACGAGATGTGCGTTTAGCAGAGTTTCAGTTGCACGGGAGGGAGGGGGAGGAAGTAGCAAGCTAGCTCTCTGTTTTGTGTGAACGTCAACAGAAGTGACGTTATCCAGCATCACTTAGAACGCTTTTAAAGTTTGTATAGACATGTGCTAATGAAGTGTTCAAGAGGCCTTTGCTGACAAGACTGTTCTAACCTAGTCCTCTGACAACGTCCCAATACAATATGCACTCACCAAGTATGGCATGTCCACAAAGCGTGGAAACTCTGCAAAAAATTCCTCCAACGTTGGATGTCTAGCAGCAATCCATAACCTTCTGCTAGCATAAGTTTTGTCCATGGCTTCTTTGATGGTGCTGAGGTTTTCCTGACACGGCCTCATTCTTTTTATGACCGTCATCCATTCGATTGGATCATCCCCTTCTGCAGGCATATCCACTGCAATGGACCCTCTAGGGTGGACTGGACTGGACTGGACACGCTTGCGCTGACAACGGCGTTGATCATCTTGAAGATTCCTCCTCAGATTTCTGAGTCGGATCTCAAGGAATCCGCTGTGGGATATGGGGTCATAGAAATGTTCCTGGAAAAGAAAAGGAACATAAATAGTTTTCCATTCTCAAAAATATGTAGAATACTTGCAATGTATACAAATAATAGGAAACCCTAAATGCTTAATCTCTATGCAGATATAGTGGTCATTATGTCTAGCTTTCAATTTTTTTTCTGTCCGTTGAGTCACTCACTCTAAAGTAGATTACCAACTCAGCACAGGGAATAAACATTTAGGGCATTCCTATAATTCTAAACCAGTATGAATGCTCTATAATGTACAATACTATAAAAAAAACTATAATTAAATTAAATTAAGACATAAAACTCATACCAGAATTACAGTACTTTAACTTTCCCACTTTGTTATAACAATGAATGAGCTCTACTTACAAATCCCTCATTCTCCTCTCCCATCTTGATTTTGAGTGACGGGAAAAGTGTTACCATAGATCTGGCCATCTTGGATTTGTCTTCACTTCGTGGATAACTGTCGATTAAAACAAATCAATTCAGTGAAATAGAGTTAAAAGAGTATACAGCTATCTTACAGCCTTATTAAACAGGCTTTCAGTCTATAGCTATACAGTGTGTCACTACTTTCAAAAAGTACTGATATGTAACCTAGAAATCTAGATGCACCCTAGCGGCAGCAAATGTAATTTGCTGCCAGGGTAGTGGGTAGTGCTATCCTATTGCGTAGAGAGAGAATTTGAAAGACAACCCTTTATCCCACCCCTCCGATCGAGCCCTGCCTATGGTGAGTTCCCATACCCTACATCTTGATGCGGGTCTGGCTCATCAGGCTACCTGATATGCATTGTATTGATATTTTCAATGTACAATAGAAGTGACGTATTAATATTGAAACATTTTAAAAGTAGCGCTTTAAGTACCTATAAGCTGAGTGACATGGTAAATGGTGTATTAACTTACAATCCCTTCTTTTCAATCAGTTCACTGACAGCGATTTTTACAAAGAGTTTTCTTGAGGCCTCTGAGAGTGTCCCAGAGGCCTCATAGTCCGCCAGAACACTGGCACCTTTCCTCTCACACACTGCTCTCAAAGTTTCTACATCAATGGGATCCTGCTGATGGGAAGAAAACAAAAAAATAACATCTTAAAGAATTTCTGTGATGTGGGATCCCCGGCCATACAATCTCATGACATACATGAACCATTTCTGATGATTTCAGTGTTCATCTAACATAGAAATCTAGACGCACCCTAGTGGCAGTAAATGTAATTCTGACCAGATGCAAATGTAATTTTGTTGCCAGGGTAGTCTAGCAACTCTCCGTTGACTTGAAAGCAGAAAAAAATTCAACTTCTATCGGGCCATCACATCGTGTATAGAGTCCATGGGTGGGCTTAACATAATAACGACTGACCTGCGACCATAAGTTGCAACAGTTAAGCGTGAATTCCCCATCCTGCTACTTAAAAACAAGATGATTGGTATTTATTTTCTATTAGTATTTTTAATGTTATCACATTAGTTGGTGTACATACCCGGCTGATTTGATTTGTTGTGACAGTTTCAACTGCATCCGATTGTTCATTCTTAAAATGTTACAAGAGACAAATTATTATTATCAAACATCACTTGTATATATTGGGTCATTGTGTCTATACTGAGGCGGTAGTAGTTATTTAGAATAATCATAGTGGCACTTTTCTTGTTTCATTTGTTATATTAAAGAATTATCAATGCAATGAAAATCATACATACCAACACTGACGCTCCACTGGTCTTCAAAAACACCTGGAATTTGTCCATGTGTTGAACATGGTCATGATGCTCAACGTCAATGAATTCATTAAAATCGGAGGAGTATCTGAGAATTCGGTCAAGTTCACTGTTGAGTACTGTTGAATGGGATTTGCAGGCATCTACTATCTCTGAAACATACTCCAGCTGAAATATCTTTTTGGTTATTTCCTTGCCATCAAGAAATATGCTGACAAGCAATTTCGGCACCTCCATGTCTCCTTGTAGCTGCAACAAAATAGATCATAGACACAAAACTTATTTCAACTTCCATACTGTTTACTTTTTTAATTATTCAGCATTTTCCAAAATAACTAGTTAGGCCTACTTTCGGATATTATCAAAACGGCAGCATTGGTTATGGTTTCATTAATGCGTCATATTATTGCTTAACCTGCACCCTAAAAAAGCAAACTAAAAACTCTTTAAATTATAAATGACGTAACGTTATGCATAGATGTAGTTCAACACTGGGTCTAACTGCATGCAATACCATTTTATCAAAGTCGTGTTCACTAGTGTCGCGTTCGGAATACAAATGTGTT
Organism: Eleginops maclovinus; assembly: GCF_036324505.1. Classification (NCBI taxonomy): domain Eukaryota; kingdom Metazoa; phylum Chordata; class Actinopteri; order Perciformes; family Eleginopidae; genus Eleginops; species Eleginops maclovinus. The sequence continues at coordinate 977,430 of NC_086349.1, read as the reverse complement.
CCCTCGGCAGCATGGTGAATGCATTGAGTTCATCATCGCTAACCTGTAGACCTCTTCTACCGTTATGTTGTGGAGCAGAAGACCGCATATAAAAAAGCAGGACTACACTCACTTACTTGACCATGTCATGTCACAGAAAGCTTTCAACCACCAATTGTTCGTAACAAAACTCACTTTATCTATGCAACTAAATTAATTACATCAATAACAGTGGTTATCACGATTCAAAGTAAGCTATACTATAGTGTTGTAACTTATCGTAATGTGTAACGTAGATAGTTTGTAGTATTGACATCCTGAGCCCTCGCATTTCATTCCTTGTTACTTAAGATCATGCCAGTTCCCAAACAAAGCAACGTTTCCCGCCTGTAATCTTAGCAATCATTAGCGTGCGTCGAACGTTAGTTCTAGCATTAGCTGCTTTCCACCTTCTCCTACCTGCTGCGACACCAATGTGGTCACCTTGCTAACGTTAGCTGTCCATAGCTAAAACTTGACCCAAAATGCGGATTTACCCAAATAGTGACACGAGTTGACGTAACGTCAGAATATTTTAGTTTCTACATGTATGGCAGTGTTTTTCAAAGAATATTAATGTAAGGTCAGGATTGACTTAACATCGACTACTAGCATACCGTTTGCTTATTAATAACCTAGCTGCTAGAGCTACTTGGCTAACAATCAATGCTGGACTTTATTTAGCAAAAACCCATTCGACGTTTAACCTTTACAATATTGAAAGTTGGAGCAGTCTTTACATAATATATACGTAATACATACATATTAAATACGTCTGAAGACATGAGTCTACGTTACCTTTTATACAGACGTCTGCATCCACTGTGTGTGCAACTTCTTCCAAGTGCGCGCCAAGATCAAGTGCTGAGAAAATAAGTAACCTCTGGTCTCAGGGTAACGGCTCATCCAGGACACCAGGGATTGGCCAATAATTTAACACATTTTGTGTTGGGCAGTATATCCAGTAATATAACACATTAACAACACAAAATAACACAAATTGTGTTAAAATGGTGATAACACAAAAAATGTGTCATTATTTAACACATCATTTTTGAGAGTGCACATGTACCTCGCGCACTCCCTCAATCATTTTAGGTACGATACAGGGATATATTGAGGCGCATGAAGGACCCGACTTGGCCACCGGGCGAACCGATGAAGAGCGTACGGACATTGAAGACATGCTGGCCGTGGTTAGAGGATATCCTGTAGTGACTGCAGCCCGCCCTGGTCCGGTGGCTGATGACTGAGAAATCTGGAGGGACTCTAAGACACTAAATGCCTCAAGCAATGGGTCTTTCCTTATATAACCTACAGTATTATTCCGATCTTGTTCGAGTTTCTTATTCTTGTTATCTGTTCTACAACAAACTTAGTTAAGACTAACTTCCAATTACGCTACTTCATTTACTACCAATATTAACGGAGATAATCCAATATAAACATATTGATTTAAAAAAAAAAAAAAACATTTTAGGTACCCGGCTAGCTTGCTGTCAAACCTCTTCGCGAGTTCGCCAGTTAAGACATGGGCAAATGCAAATTTTCGGACCTCTGGCTGGAGGAATCGTTGTTTAAAGAATGGCTTAGGCCAGTAGTTGGCAACAGCCAAGAGGCTTATTGCAACGTCTGCAAGAAGACGATAAGCATTACCTGGATGGGGGTGAAGGCGGTGAAATCGCACATGCTATCAAGTAGCCACCAAGCTAGGATGCGTGGACGTAACGCTCAGCTACTGCTGTCACTGTTTTACACTGGCACAACGGCTACATCGACGCCCTCAACCTCAACTGCTCCTTCAACCTCCACTGCTCCCTCAACCTCGCTTGCTCTCCCCCTGCAATACCCTGCCAGTAGTCCTACCACCAGCAACAGGTGCACGACAGACGGTCAGAAGCAGACGCTAGGCACTACCACCTCTACCTTGCAGGCTGAGGTACTGTGGTGTTTAGATGTAGCAATGAAACACCACTCGTTCAACTCGAACGAAGGCATAGGATAGCTGTTCAGAAATATGTTCCCGGACTCCGAAATCGCCAAATCCTTCGCTTTGGGCAAGGATAAAACCGGGTACATAATAAAATTTGGCATCGCACCCTATTTTAAGAGGCAACTGGTTGAGGCCATAAATAATGCGGGACCGTACGTCCTTATGTTCGATGAGAGCCTCAATCAATCGTCAAAGAAAAAACAAATGGACATACACATTCGTTTTTTGGAGGATGGTTGTGTACGCTCGAGGTATTTTGGCTCACAATTCCTGGGACATGGGAGAGCTGACGATCTGTTGCAGCACATCAAAGTAAGTTTATTTTCCTATTATACTTATTGGTTACATAGGGGAGATTGTTTGCACATTTTCATGGATTTTTGATAATTGTATTTATTTAGCTTACTGTTGAATTTCTGTAATATAATATTGTAAAATGTATGCAATTAAAAAGATGTATCAGCCAACAAAGCTTAGGGTGACCACACGTCACAAGACTGTAGGTCAAAGTGTTAGCCGTTATGCTTAAATTCGTTCGTTCGTTCGTAAATTCAATCTGACGCTCTGAAAAATAGAATCGCGCTCTGAGTTTGAAAAAGACGAGCGTTCTTCTGGCCGTGAATTTCCGAACTGTTAAAACGTTTCAGAGTGTGCTCGGAGTGGCAATTTACGAACGCACCCTTAATCTGAAGGTTGAGCATGGCTCTGATAAAGCCAAACCTATATTATAGGGATTTAGTTTATTATAGTGAGCCACATTTGGAGAACCAATGATCTAACTTTGACAAAGCAGTCCTTGACATAGGCCCAGAGGTCGCGTTAACCGACAAATGTCCGTCATTGACGGATATTTTTTAGCTATGACGGAAAAATCTGAAGGCCGTCCGTCATTTTGACAGATTTTTACAATGATCATTACCAATAATAAACACAACAATAAAAATCACAATTGAAATACCAGGCAAGTTGTGACAGTTTTCTTACTCTGCATAAGCTTCATTGCCGACACCAACTTTCAATCTGAGCCGACGTTACGGCTGTTCTGGTGTTCAGTGGGTCGATACATTGTAGCCAGCTGCGCAAGTTCAGCTCCATCGCACTCAAAGCCATGCTCCGATTTAAAACCATTAGCGGTCTGTGCCATTAGCACAGTCTGAGATGTAGCCTATGGCTGCAGTAGTGTAGGCTATCTACCTGTTTCAGTGGGCTGTTTCCCCTTCTCAATCATCTGCAGAAAGCATGTGGGCGTAATTTTGCTATTTAAAAGAGATGCATTGAGTCGTTTGTGTCACTTCGCTGTCTCCTGTACCGCATGCAGAGGGATTTTCTCCCGATGAAGAGAGTGCTGGCAGGGTCGGGAAATCCCTCGTTCAGGGGCTCCTGTCGGCTGCTCATCACTTCGCTAGGGGAAATGTTTCCCGATTTTAGAGCGTTGGCTGAGGTGGCGCTGGTTATCCCAGTGTCTAGTGTTGCAGCTGAGCAGGGGTTCAGCCTTCAAAATAAAATAAAAACCGCCACGTGAAGTCGTCTGTCGGAGGCAAAGGCGCAGCATTTAATGTCAATCGCCTCGGCAGCAGAATCCATTGACACTTTTGATTACACGCAGGCAAGCGCACTGTTCAAATCCATGCGGCCAAGAAGGAAAGTTTGAGCTGCTTGAGCTGTTTGTATTTTCACTATAATTGACTTCGTTCGGCTAAAATAGCGCATCGTTCTAAGGCACAGCCGCTTTTCACAGCTGAAAAAGTTCTGATCGTCAGAAAAGAAATGCATAATAAATAATTATTATTAAAACACGCTTGTTCTGTGAATTATTTTTTTTATGACAATAAGTCAATAAAAAACAATTGAGGCTATTAAATATAAGCATTATGGCTTAGGCCTAATATAACCATTTAAAAGTTAAAATACAATGACAGATAATAATGGACAATGACAGATTTTTTACGACCCTGCCCGTCAAAATGACGGACAATGAAAAAGTCTAGCGCAACCTCTGCATAGGCCTAATATCTATCACTGTGAAATGTATCCCAAGACCTGACTCATGTTTTACTTTAGGATAATAAAGCTAAATGTTTGATTTGAAGCATATACAGTATTACCTTCTGATGTGTATTGAATGTGGTTTACTTAAGCAATACATTCTGTGTGACAATTCACAGGAATGTGTTGCAAAACTCAACATGAGGCAGCTTCTCTCAGTAGGAATGGATGGCCCAAATGTAAATTTCAAACTCCTGGATCTCCTTCAAAAGGAACATGCTGAGCTGCATGGAGGTGCTCAAGTCCTGATGGTTGGGAGCTGTGGACTCCATACCCTCCACAATGCCATGAAGGCAGGCTTTACAGGCTGGCAAATTGACAAACTCCTGCGCGCTCTCCATTACCTCTTCCACAACGTTCCTGCCCGGAGAGAGGACTACACCAACATCACCGGGTCGTCCTGCTTTCCCCTCTCTTTCTGCGGCCACAGATGGGTGGAAAATGTGCCGGTTGCAGAGAGAGTCCTGGAAGTTTGGACCATGATTCAGAAGTTTGTCAATGCTGTTGAGGATAAGAAGGTCACAAAACCAAACACGGCCTCTCATGATGCCATCCTGGCAGCACAAGGGGATCCACTCTTAATCCCAAAGCTTCAATTCTTCCTCGCCATTGCGAGAAGTTTTAACCCATTTCTCAAGAAGTACCAAACAGACGAGCCAGTGTTGCCTTTTTTGGCAGAAGATTTAACTGAGCTCCTGTTGGTAAGTATCACTGTAAAGATTTTGATTCATTAATTTGAATGTAAACCTATATTAATGTATATGAATGTCTGGGTAACTATCTTCTTGTTGTTGTTGTCATCATCAGAGTTTACTGCGGCGGTTCATCAAAAGGGAACTCCTACAGGACCAAACCCCCCTGCAGCTGATTAAATTGGACATCTCTGAGGAGAAGAACTGGGTCTCCCTCAAAAGGGTAGATATAGGCTTGGGGGCTGAATCTGCCATCAAGGTAATTTTATTGTTGTTTATTTGTTTTGCGGGGTGAATTTGTGAATTATGATGCTTGCACAAATCAACTAGCAAATACAATTTGTTCAGTATTAATATTATCATCACAATAAGTTATGTAAACATTTCCTTTCAAAGAAAGCATTGACATGAATGTTCCTTAATAGGCACTCCTGGGCAAACCAGGATCAAAGATAGGTGAACTCTCTGTACTCCACCTCAGAAAAGAGTGTTTGCAGGGTCTGATTAAGATCGTAAAGAAACTGCAGGAGAAATCGCCATTGAAATTCCCCATAGTTAGGCAGATCACCTGTTTGGATCCCACAAGGATGGCCAGGGATCCAGAGTGGTGCATCCTACAGATGAAGTCATTAGTGCAGGCTTTCATCCAGGGGCAGCAGCTGGCAGGTGGCATTGCAGCTGGTAAGAACATATTTTATAGGGACAGTAGAAGTGGATAAGTTATTCAAATTGATTAAGGTCTTGTGCGTGGAATCTCTTTTGTGGTTTTCTGCTTTTTTACTGTGACAGGTGTGAAAGTGTCTTGCTTTTACAAAATTAAACTTTATGCTCTCATAGCTCTCTATATCAGGGGTTCTCAACCTTTTGCAAGTTGAGCCCCCCTTTCAAAGGTTAGAATATTGTCCCCCCCCACCAACCTTGATGTCAATGCATGATTTCAAGCACTCAAATTATTCTACTTTTCTTTTCTTTTTTGATAGCCACATCCAGTGTTCTTGTGAGTTATGTGATTTTACTCTATCTGTTTGATGTAGAAGGTGTTTTGGCACCTTGCAAGCAGATTCAGCTAAACAAGTCACCGACGCACAATTGTATCAATTTGTAATTTAGACAAGACCTCCGTGCCCCCAGGTTGAGAACCACTGCTACAGATACTATTATGTGTATCTACGATGTACTGTATGTACTTTTGTCGAATGGATGGTGAAGCAGTTGACTGGAATGTGTTAATGAAATTAATATATCTTAATTTTCGTATCAATGTTGCAGGTGATGTCATCATTCAGCAAGAAAGAGCTGGAGGACCTCCGGAACCGGCGGCAGGTACTCCACAGTGTGTGCCATTCACTCCAAAATGACGCCGACAAATATGCAGAGATGGCCGAGGGAAAGGCAGGAACAAAGATGGCTGAGCTCATCACAAAATCAAACACTTTTCGGAGAAGACACAGGGGAAAAAAAGCAGGACTTCTCCAAGTGGATAAAATGATTGAAGAAAAGGCCACACAGTTGAGGCACTTGTGACCCTGCTGGCTAACTGTTGTTTAAGTTCTCTCTCTCTCTCTCTCGGACAGTTTTTGCGTCCAGTTGAAGTTAAAGTTATTTCTTTGTTAATAAGATATTGTAATTACAGTGAAAGTTGCACTTTATTATTATCTAGTTTATTCTTTTTTTTCAAGGCCCTAATTTAACCACTTGAAATTAGTTTTTGTTATGCAATTGTTACTTTTTGACATTTTGAGTAAAAACTATGGACCAAGGCCTGTTGCGTCATCTTGATTAATCCAACTCCTATGGTAGAGTTCCTTCTTACTTAAATGTAGCTCACTAGCTTGCTCAAACAAACAGACACTCACATACACCTACAGAGTCTCTCGCTCTCTCTCTCTATGTGTGTGTGTGTGTGTGTGTGTGTGTGTGTGTGTGTTGGCCAGTTTTTGTGTCCAGTGGTGGAAGTTATAATTACCCTGTTAAATTGTGATGAAATATGTTATTAATTCGTTTTGGAAAGATATTTCATTACTTTACGCGTCACTTTACTTCACACTTTACGCTGCTACAGTTGCAGCTTGAAGTCGTGCTGGTAGTAAAAAAAAAATTGAAGGAAGTAAAAGAGGTAGTAAAAGGTAGTAAATTCAACTTAAGAATCTCTGTATATACCCTGACAAGGGAGATGGCTGGAGAGGTACAGCCACGACACCTCTGGTCTAAAGGTGAGACTGGATTCCTCTTACTGCCATCATCTTTCAATTTGTATAATTTTTTTATTTTATAAGTTTACTTTCCATTTTTCAATCAGTAACAAAACATATACTGTTGGTGCTACCTGATGCTGCAACTTTCCCTGTTCCTTACTGCATCAACTACTGTTGTCTCACTAATAAATGGATGTGAACAGGTGCGATCATGGTACTAAGGTAATTCTCATATGAGGGCCAGTGCCTTTATCAGACAATGCCCATCAATTATCAAAAAGTCAGGCTGTTGGGGTAAGGACACATCAACTTGAAATTTGAACCTGTGATTGCTCCCCAGCAGACCTCTGTGTGCTGGCTAACTATACCTGTGTGTGAAATCTACTTGTGTCCAATTAACTGGTGATATATGTTAGGCAGATGTGTGGCGGGGCATGTATTTTGAGGACCCATTGTTGAATTACCAGGAAAGAAACATTTCATCTTTTGGTATATCTGACCCATTGGAACACTTACCTGCACAGTCAGTACGTATGTGTGAGGCGATATCATGACGCTAATAACAAGGACTGGAAAATTACAAAATAGGTGATGGTTGACCTTTAAAATTGAATTAATAACGAAATAACTTTCGTTTGTACATTTTTCTTAATATAATGTACAGTAGATTGGATACTATAGTTGGGTTGAATGATAGATGATTTGAAATCTCCTTCTGTTGGGTTCCTGCTCACGTTGCTGAGGAAGGGAATGAGGAGGTAGACAAATTAGCCAAACAATTACTAAAACTACAGTCAACAGACATCCCAAATACCATTGAGTAAAGTGAATCAGAATCACAATACCATTATTCGTCCCACAGAGGGGAAATGTACAGTTGTTATGACAGCTTTGACATCACTGTCCTGTCCCCCACCACCTCCACAGAGTCCAGAGGACTCCCCAAAACAGAGCTGGCCTGTCAGTCTGTTCAGACTCTTCCTGTCAGCTGTCGAGATGCTGCTGCCCCAGCAGGCCACACCATGGGAGATGGCTGATGCCACCATAGAGTCAGAGAAGGTCTGCAGGAGTGCCCCCTGCACCCCAAAAGACCTCCGTCTCCTCAGCAGAAAGAGTCTGCTCTGTCCCTTCTTGTAGAGAGCAGCACAGTGATCAGTCCAGTCCAGTTTATTGTTCAGATGAACACCCAGGTATAATCTCTATGTCCGCTCCCTGGAGGTTCACTGGTGTGGGGGGAGAGTGTCATTACACGTTTAAGAACAGGACATACAGGACTAAACCAAACACTCCACTGAATTGGCAGGGACCCCACTGGACTGTGTACTGTCTGCAATAAACCTGAAACATGTATTCATAGACTGCTACAAATACAGGATGAAAACCAGAGAATAGTGTTGGTTTCAGGGTTAGCTGATGAAAAACTCAACCGTGGCAATTCAGCATGTTAATAAAACAATGTTTTCTTAAAAGCAACCAGAATTATAGAGAGGATTTAGTGTTTTTTGCTTTTTTATTCCTGCCGATCTACTCAGCTCTTGTACTTGAGTAAAAGTATAAGTACTCGTAATTTTATAATTATTGATCATTAAAGTGTTCTCAGAGCTGGTAAAGGTGCAGCTAGTTTGAATGGCTTTGTATACTGCATGGTAGCTGCTGGATTTACTCCAGGTGAACTAAAGTCTGATTTAAGGGCTGATTATATTTACCATCATTAATCCAGATCTGTAAAGTAGCTAACGGGATTTAATACGTGGAGTAAAAGTACACCATTTACCTCTGAACTGTAGTGGGGTAGAAATAGCAGCACATTTAAATACTAAAGTAAGGTACAAGTATCTCCAAATTGTACTTCAGTACAACAACTTGAGTAAAAGTACTAAGTTACTTGAGAACACTGCAGTGTACCGCTCCACACTCCAGTCCAGTAGACGGCGGTAGTGCGCCCAGCAGCAGCGCTCCGGGGCAGTAGGGGGCGGGATGGCGCTCTGTCTGCCCACCCTGCTGAATGATCAACAAGGAAGCAGCAGAGAGCGATCACTGTTAGTGTTGAATCAGATCGTAACTCCATGTCTGTTAGTGTCTGTTCTGCAGTGATGTCGGGCTCAGTGTAAGGAACCACACACTTAAGAGGAGGAACAATGGCAGACGAAGCTCCTTTCCAGTTTCTACATAACGAAGTGATTCAGTACATCTACAAGTCAGCTGACAGCGGGGACACGGTAAGAGAGGGACCGAGTGTTCTGTGATCAGAGCTGCAATCATCTCACGCCCCCACTCTGTCCCCCCAGGAACATGGCAGGAACATCTCCACCCTGGAGAGCATGGGCTTCAGAGTGGGCCAGGGGCTGATAGAGAGGTAACCAGGTGTGTGTGTGTGTGTGTGTGTGTGTGTGTGTGTGTGTGTGTGTGTGTGTGTGTGTGTGTGTGTGTGTGTGTGTGTGTGTGTGTGTGTGTGTGTGTGTGTGTGTGTGTGTGTGTGTTGTAGGAAATGTTCTTTTATTCGAAGCCCAGGAGTGGATTTAAAAGAAAACGAAGTGAAGCTCCTCTTATAAGTGTTACAAGGAGTGTTTAATAAAAGGATGCAGCAGTATGTTTTCCAAAAGTTTCACAGCTGTGGCTCAATAGCCCGGTACACGCGTCCACAGGCCGCTGAATGAGTGGAGCTCATCTGTAGTTACTGTCTGGCGGTCCGGACAAAAGAGAGATCGATTTCACAATACCAACATGTTTTATAGAACCATCCCTTTCCGACCATAAAATAAACAACTTCAAAATAAGATGTGCTCCGGTCTCGTGCTCTCATTGGTTGGTAGCGGGGGCTGGATCCTGTTGGCCGCTTGTCACATGGGGTTTTCCGGATTCTTATATAGGCTGACGTCGTCGGGGGCGGGTCCGCTCATGACGTCACCGTCGCCATCTTGTTATTGATGTCCTGAAGCTCTCCCCTTCGATATTCTATTATGCAATCCTTCTGAGGTTGATCAGTTACTAAACACGCAATAGTATCATTGCAGCATCAATGAGTGAGAGGCAGAGGCGGTGTGTTTAGTATGTAACTCAACGCGTCCTTCTCCCTCTACTCATATATACAATACAATATTAGCTATATGCTATCTGAGTCTAAAAACAACATCCGGTAATACTACCGGAATTGGACAAATATGATCCGTCCAGAAACAGTGAATTATCTTTTAATGTTCCGTTTCAATATATTGTTATATCTAACTGTGTGTGTGTGGGTGTGTGTGGGTGTGTGTACGTACAGTATTCAGATTCTTCTTCTAGAGTAGTACTCTAAGTACTAATAAACATTTATGAAGCTGGAACAATGAAATATTACTAATCAAAAATTAGCTACCACTTAATTTTATGTTCTGGTTTTAGTCACTTAAATATGATGTTGGATGATTTTATATATACCATAATAATATTTTAAATATTTTGTGCTGCATTTTTGTGTGTGACTTAACCACCCCCCCCTTTACAGATCAATTCTTATAAGCCCTTAATCATAGTTAAATCTTTTTTTCCAAGTTGTAACCTTGGTCTCCAATATCTGTAGAGTATTGTGAGAGTGCAGGCTGTATTGATTGTTATTTTACATTTCTATGTGCACAGATAAGTTATGAATTGATGCATTGTAACAAATGTCACAGCTTACTTTAGTGCATGATGACTTACTTTGACGAGGCTGAGAATCAGACTCAAGCAGGGGGTCTTATTCTAGAAGCATCAGTATGAAGTGCAGGTTTTCGGACTCTGAACAGCTTTCCTTTTTCTCTAGACTAACCAAAGACACGGCAAGGTTCAAAGACGAGCTGGACATCATGAAGTTCGTCTGTAAGGACTTCTGGACATGTGTGTTCAAGAAGCAAATTGACAACCTCCGAACCAATCACCAGGTAACACTGAGCTCTGTCAATACATGGTGGGTCATTATTCACAACATCAGCAGAATGGACCGCAACCCACGTTTATACCACACTGAATATAAGTTTTAATATCTTTGCATTGTTCTACTGCACTGCAATATTAGTGTTTATCTGCTGTCAAAGTCCAAACTGCAGACTGAAGCACTGCTTTGTGCACCGGTCCATCCTCAGATCAAACACAGAGCTAAATCCCCGACCTAATGTACGTCAGAGGGTCCTGAGCATGCTCTGTGATCGTGATGTTTAGTTAAATGGCTCTCTCTGTTTCTTGTCTTAATGTCTGTGCTTGTTGATGTTGCAAATGGAGCTGCTGTGATGCAGGGAAAATGTCAGACTTGATCTGACAATAAAAATATTATGGTATCAGTGTGTCAGTGCTGATGCTGCGCTCGTGTGTTTCAGGGCATCTATGTTCTCCAGGACAACAAGTTCCGATTGCTGAGTCAGCTGTCGGCTGGGAAACAGTATCTGGAACAGGCCCCCAAGGTGCGTTACACGGCTGTACACGCAGGGATCAGAACTGGTGTCGGTGGGCCAGTTGTAACAGTATCTGCAGGGTAATGGTTATCTGTTCAGCTTGGTCACTGACTGCTAGTTAAACTGCTGAGCTGCAAGCGTTCACGTCTTCATCTCCCCAATCTAAATATTGTAGTATCTGCCGTCAAATCACTGTTCATTTTTTATAAGGTTTTTGTCTATTAATTATATATTTCTCCTTAAAGGTTGTGTATCGAGTCCTGTAAATGAATGTTAAATGAATATTTAAATAGTGTATTTCTAATCTGACCTCAAAGAGCTTTACAAGACAAGCCAGCAGTCACCCATTCACACACCTTTCTGGATGTCTGTTCTACAGTTAAAGTAAATCAAGTTCAGTTAGACCTTTAACATCTTTATGCTTCATCTGATTCGTTGTTAGCTGCTGTGTTTGAAGCTCACAGCAGTTTGTGTGTGTGAGTGACTGATGTGTCTCTGCAGTATCTGGCCTTCAGCTGTGGACTGGTGAGAGGAGCGCTGTCCAACCTTGGAGTGAAGAGCATCGTGACTGCTGAGGTGTCCATCATGCCTGCATGTAAGACACACATCACCCCTCTATCATCAAATCAGAGACTAGATATATTTTATTCCTTTCAACATCTCTGTCATTTGCAAAAGAGAGCCTCTCCTTATATTCCTGAGACAAACCATTAGCTGATGTGAGAGGTTCGGACAATGATAGAGAATGTATTTAATGACATGATATTTGTTTCTGTATTTAGTACAGAGCCCAGTGTGGTTGAGTTCTTCTGATTTAAAAAATGTGTTCTTAAATGAGTAATTTGTGCCCTTGACTAGTTTGTGCTTGATTTAATATTCTTCTTGGTGTGAGACTTTAACATCTCGCACTCTTTCTTTACACAAAGTGTCCTCTTAATACAAATGAAACACTAGTTGTAGAGACACAGTACAGGCACTACATACTGATATACAGCTGAACATCAGCAGGAGAGGACTCTTTAAAGTAGGGACGCTACTTACTGATATACAGCTGAACATCAGCAGGAGAGGACTCTTTAAAGTAGGGACGCTACTTACTGATATACAGCTGAACTTCAGCAGGAAAGGACTCTTTAAAGTAGGGACACTACATACTGATATACAGCTGAACATCAGCAGGAGAGGACTCTTTAAAGTAGAGACACTACATACTGATATACACCTGGACATCAGCAGGAGAGGACTCTTTAAAGTAGAGACACTACATACTGATATACAGCTGAACATCAGCAGGAGAGGACTCTTTTAAATAAAGACGCTACATACTGATATACACCTGAACATCAGCAGGAGAGGACTCTTTAAAGTAGAGATGCTACATACTGATATACACCTGAACATCAGCAGGAGAGGACTCTTTAAAGTAGAGACGCTACATACTGAATATTAGCAGGAGAGGACTCTTTAAAGTAGAGACGCTACATACTGATATACACCTGAACATCAGCAGGAGAGGACTCTTTAAAGTAGAGACGCTACATACTGATATACAGCTGAACATCAGCAGAAGAGGACTCTTTAAAGTAGAGACGCTACATACTGATATACAGCTGAACATCAGCAGGAGAGGACTCTTTAAAGTAGAGACGCTTCATACTGATATACAGCTGAACATCAGCAGAAGAGGACTCTTTAAAGTACAGACACTACATACTGACATACAGCTGAATATCAGCAGGAGAGGACTCTTTAAAGTAGGGACACTACATACTGATAAACACCTGAACATCAGCAGGAGAGGACTCTTTAAAGTATAGACACTACATACTGATATACAGCTGAACATCAGCAGGAAAGGACTCTTTAAAGTAGGGACACTACATACTGAACATCAGCAGGAGAGGACTCTTTAAAGTAGAGACACTACATACTGATAAACACCTGAACATCAGCAGGAGAGGACTTTTTAAAGTAGAGACACTTCACACTGATATACAACTGAACATCAGCAGGAGAGGACTCTTTAAAGTAGAGACACTACATACTGATATACACCTGAACATCAGCAGGAGAGGACTCTTTAAAGTAGAGACGCTACATACTGATATACAGCTGAACATCAGCAGGGGAGGACTCTTTTAAGTAGAGGCGCGACATACGGATATACACCTGAACATCAGCAGGAGAGGACTCTTTAAAGTAGAGACACTACATACTGATAAACACCTGAACATCAGCAGGAGAGGACTCTTTAAAGTAGAGACACTACATACTGATATACAACTGAACATCAGCAGTAGAGGACTCTTTAAAGTAGAGACACTACATACTGATATACACCTGAACATCAGCAGGAGAGGACTCTTTAAAGTAGAGACACTACATACTGATATACAACTGAACATCAGCAGGAGAGGACTCTTTAAAGTAGAGACACTACATACTGATAAACACCTGAACATCAGCAGGAGAGGACTCTTTAAAGTAGAGACACTACATACTGATATACAACTGAACATCAGCAGGAGAGGACTCTTTAAAGTAGAGACGCTACATACTGATATACACCTGAACATCAGCAGGAGAGGACTCTTTAAAGTAGAGACACTACATACTGACATACAACTGAACATCAGCAGGAGAGGACTCTTTAAAGTAGAGACGCTACATACTGAATATTAGCAGGAGAGGACTCTTTAAAGTAGAGACGCTACATACTGATATACACCTGAACATCAGCAGGAGAGGACTCTTTAAAGTAGAGACACTACATACTGATATACAGCTGAACATCAGCAGAAGAGGACTCTTTAAAGTACAGACGCTACATACTGATATACAGCTGAACATCAGCAGGAGAGGACTCTTTAAAGTAGAGACGCTACATACTGATATACAGCTGAACATCAAAAGGAGAGGACTCTTTAAAGTAGAGACACTACATACTGATATACAACTGAACATCAGCAGGAGAGGACTCTTTAAAGTAGAGACACTACATACTGATATACACCTGAACATCAGCAGGAGAGGACTCTTTAAAGTAGAGACACTACATACTGATATACACCTGAACATCAGCAGGAGAGGACTCTTTAAAGTAGAGACGCTACATACTGATATACAGCTGAACATCAGCAGGAGAGGACTCTTTAAAGTAGAGACACTACATACTGATATACAACTGAACATCAGCAGGAGAGGACTCTTTAATGTAGAGACGCTACATACTGATATACACCTGAACATCAGCAGGAGAGGACTCTTTAAAGTCAGAGATTTCCAGTAACCGTGTGTGGCCTAATAATTAGCCTTCAGTTGCGTCCTTCTTGATTCCACCTGTAGGGCACACTCTCCCTGCCTGGTTCTGGATCACATCTCCTTTCTTTCTCAGAGAGTTTGCTGCTGATCCAAATGCTTTGCTGCCTAAATCCAACACAGATCTGATCAAGACTACATTCTTTCTTTCAGCAATGAGCAACTCACTCCCCATTTCCTACCAGGCATCTTATCACATTTATTACTGAAACTCTTTTGTGCTTTTTTCCTGACATGGTCCCCCCATATCTGTACATCCAAAAGGAACTTTCAGAAATGTAATTGTTGCACACCCCTTTCTATTGATTTTCCAAACGTCTTTAGCCTCATCTCTTGCTTTGTTCTTATCCTGGTGAAAAGAAAAGGCAGTTTTCATGCTCCATGTTCCTAATTGTATGATAAGGCCTATAGTTTGCAATCACTTGCATTCATATACAGTGGTATGCAAAAGTTTGGGCACCCCTCTGAGATTTCATGACAATTTGCTTTTCCTTTATAATAGAAGATCACAGCAACAACATTTGTTTTCCTACAAAGATGTAGACGTTTTAGTGTTTTCCAGACCAAAATTCTTAGGGTAGCATTACATAGTTTTATTATAATAAAATAAAATGCAAAAAATGGGATGTGCAAAAGTTTGGGCACCCTTATAAATAGCATTCATTTCAACACCTGTACGGATTTATAGCTGACAGGTTGCTGCACAAAATTGCTTTGATTAGCTCATTAGACCTTCAATTACAAAGACAGGTGGAACCAATCATGAAAAAGGCTATTTAACATACAGTGGGGCAAAAAAGTATTTAGTCAGCCACCAATTGTGCAAGTTCTCCCATTTAAAAAGATGAGAGAGGCCTGTAATTTTTATCATAGGTATACCTCAAATATGAGAGACAGAATGAGAAAAAAAATCCAGGAAATCACATTGTAGGATTTTTAATGAATTTATTTTCAAATGATTGTGGAAAATAAGTATTTGGTCAATAACAAAAGTTCATCTCAATACTTTGTTACATACCCTTTGTTGGCAATGACAGAGGTCAAACGTTTTCTGTAAGTCTTCACAAGGTTTTCACACACTGTTGCTGGTATTTTGGTCCATTCCTCCATGCAGATCTCCTCTAAAGCAGTGATGTTTTGGGGCTGTCGCTGGGCAACACGGACTTTCAACTCCCTCCAAAGATTTTCTATGGGGTTGAGATCTGGAGACTGGCTAGGCCACTCCAGGACCTTGAAATGCTTCTTACGAAGCCACTCCTTCGTTGCCCTGGTGGTGTGTTTGGGATCATTGTCATGCTGAAAGACCCAGCCACGCTTCATCTTCAGTGCCCTTGCTGATGGAAGGAGGTTTTCACTCAAAATCTCACGATACATGGCCCCATTCATTCTTTCCTTTACACGGATCAGTCGTCCTGGTCCCTTTGCAGAAAAACATCCCCAAAGCATGGTGTTTCCACCCCCATGTTTCACAGTAGGTATGGTGTTCTTTGGATGCAACTCTGCATTCTTTCTCCTCCAAACACGACGAGTTGAGTTTTTACCAAAAAGTTCTATTTTGGTTTCATCTGACCATATGACATTCTCCCAATCCTCTTCTGGATCATCCAAATGCCCTCTAGCAAACTTCAGACGGGCCTGGACATGTACTGGCTTACGCAGGGGGACACGTCTGGAACTGCAGGATTTAAGTCCCTGGCGGCGTAGTGTGTTACTGATGGTAGCCTCTGTTACTTTGGTCCCAGCTCTCTGCAGGTCATTCACTAGGTCCCCCCGTGTGGTTCTGGGATTTTTGCTCACCGTTCTTGTGATCATTTTGACCCCACGGGGTGAGATCTTGCGTGGATCCCCAGATCGAGGGAGATTATCAGTGGTCTTGTATGTCTTCCATTTTCTAATAATTGCTCCCACAGTTGATTTCTTCACACCAAGCTGCTTACCTATTGCAGATTCAGTTTTCCCAGCCTGGTGCAGGTCTACAATTTTGTCTCTGGTCTCCTTTGACAGCTCTTTGGTCTTGGCCATAGTGGAGTTTGGAGTATGACTGTTTGAGGTTGTGGACAGGTGTCTTTTATACTGATAACGAGTTCAAAAAGGTGCCATTAATACAGGTAACGAGTGGAGGACAGAGGAGCCTCTTAAAGAAGAAGTTACAGGTCTGTGAGAGCCAGAAATCTTGCTTGTTTGTAGGTGACCAAATACTTATTTTACTGAGGAATTTACCAATTAATTCATTAAAAATCCTACAATGTGATTTTCTGGATTTTTTTTCTCATTTTGTCTCTCATAGTTGAAGTGTACCTATGGTAAAAATTACAGGCCTCTCTCATCTTTTTAAATGGGAGAACTTGCACAATTGGTGGCTGACTAAATACTTTTTTGCCCCACTGTAGGTAATAGCTGGCTGTGCCTGGCCTAGGTTCTTTCTTAGGGAGTGGCAAGATGGGGACCTCAAAACAACTCTCCACTGACCTGAAAGCTAAGATAATCCAACATTATAAATTAGGAGAAGGGTACAAAAAATTATCTGACAGGTTTAAACTGTCTGTCTCCACAGTCAGAAACGTAGTTGTGAAATGGAAGGCCACAGGAACAGTCCGTGTGAAGGAAAGATGTGGTAGGCCGACAAAAATAGGGGAAAGGCACAGGCGAAGGATGGTGAAAATGGTCACAGAGAAGCCACAGACCACCTCCAGAGAACTACAACAACATCTGGCTGCTGATGGTGTAGTTGTTCACCGTTCCACAATCCAGCGTACTTTGCACCAGGAAGAGCTCATTGGAAGGGTGATGTGCAAAAAGCCTTTCCTGAGTGTTAATCACAAGAAGAGTCGCATGAGGTATGCAAAAGCACATCTGGACAAGCCAGAAGCATTTTTGGAACAAAATACTGTGGTCAGATGAGACCAAGATTGAGTTATTTGGTCATAACATGAACAGGTATGCATGGCGAAAAAAACACACTGCATTCAATGAAAAGAACTTGTTGCCCACTGTAAAATTTGGTGGAGGATCTATCATGTTATGGGGCTGTGTGGCTAGCACAGGTACTGGAAAACTTGTTAAAGTTGAGGGCCACATGAATTCCTTACAGTACCAGGAGATTCTTGACAAGAATGTTCTAGAGTCAGTCACAAAGTTGAAGCTACGCCGGGGTTGGATTTTTCAGCAGGACAATGATCCTAAGCACCGATCAAAATCCACCAAGGAATTCATGCAGAAGCACAGGTACAATGTTCTGGAATGGCCATCCCAGTCCCCAGACCTTAACATCATTGAAAATGTATGGATTTATTTGAAGAAGGCTGTCCATGCACGGAGGCCAAGAAACCTGACTGAACTGGAGACGTTTTGTGTGGAAGAATGGGCCAAAATACCACCTGCCAGGCTTAAGGGACTTGTCTGTGGCTACAGGAGGCGTCTACAGGCCGTTATTGCAGCAAAAGGAGGCAATACTAAATATTAATGGAATTATTTCTTAGGGGTGCCCAAATTTATGCACATGCCTATTTTTGTTTGAATGCACATAAACATGTTTCTGTTTGACCAATAAAAGTTATTTCACTACTGAGATGTTTCTGTTACCATAAGGTATAACATATGTTAAAATGAAGTTGCTGCTTCAAAAGCTCAGCAAGTGACAAACTGATGCAGTGGTTTTCCTAAGGGGTGCCCAAACTTTTGCATACCACTGTATCTACTGGTGTATTTGGTAAGAGGTCATTGATCTTAATAGTGGACATTATATATCTTTGCTTGTTACTACCAGCTTTTAACCACCGTAATAGTCGGTAACATGTGGCAGACATGTTTATAGGGTACATAAGCATGACCATGGACAGTATACTGCAGTGACCTAACATACTGTACTGCAGTACCACAGGTCTGCACTGCCTCGCTGACACGCTGTAACTGAGTCAAAGGTCTGATCCTGTGTCAGAGAGCTGGGCTCTTCTCTATGGTTACTCAAGCTGCAGTTCGGGCCTCTCTATTAGGAAAGGGGATACCTCCAATATCCAATATTATGAAAGCAGAAGAAAATGGTTTTATTTTTATATACGAATATATTAACAAAGTATGGACTAACATGTCTCTGTTTTTCGTGTCTCTGCAGGTAAATTCCAAATCATGATCCAGAAAATGTAGCTTCTACATGATGCCACACTCACTCTTCTTCCTTCATATGTTTCCCTGAGAATCTGTCATGAAAAGGGAAATGCTACCCATCATCATCATCCATTATATTCTGCTCTGCTTTAGCTAACAGTTACAAAGTGTTTATGTAGACGTCCCAGTCTTAAAAGGATAGTGTTTCTGCTGACACTCAGTCATTCATTTAAGGGAACATCTGCCATGACGGTTATTTGTGTTTTTATAGCAATGCTACTTTATTTAGATAATGGTGGTGGGAGTGCTTTGGCGCCCTCTGGTGGCACAAAGATGAAAGCACAATATTTGTTTGATTTGATGCAAAGTAAACTGTTAAATATTTTTAAAATATCAATAAGTCTCTCGGACATTATCATGCATGTAGTACATTATCATGCCTTTAGTTAGTTCTAAAGTTAACTTATTCAAAGCCAAACAAGAACCCAACAATATGTAGACAAAGATTATATAAAATGCGAAAAAGGGGCCAAACTGAGCGGACAACACAAGTGTATGTCTTTACAGTTCAATGTTTTACAAAACAAGTGTCCCGGTGAAGGCTCACAGACAGACAGGGTTCATTTAGAGAATTCTATCCATTACATGATGAAACCGATGAGTAAAGGAATGAATAAAGACCTTCGTCTTTGATTACAGTGTTCCTCAGAGGAAAGACACTTGTGCAAAGTTGTTTTCTTTATAAGGTTGATTGATTTCGGGTTGAATCAGATGCAATGAATTCTAAGGTGATGTTTCACTGTCTATATCCCAGCATACATCACTCTTTTCTAGATCAAAATAATTAGAAATGTTTTCCTGACTGAAAATTCACATGTTTGCCCTTTTAAGTCAAAACTTCAACTCAAATATAGCAAACGATGTGAGTGATAAACACATAACTACTTTGAGCTCATGGACAAGCAGAAAAAAAAGACTTCCCTACTCGTGAAATGGGACCATCCGAGCAGCACCTGAATGCACCGTGGTCCCCCCGCTCCAGCAATAAACAATAAATATAAATGATGAATAAATAAATGATCCATGAAGACACTCATCTGTGTGTTCTCTCAGAGTGATTGACACGGTTGGGAGGGTTACTTAAGAAATGTATTACAATGAATAGTTACCTGACAAACAAATGTAACCAGTAACGTAACTGAGTATCACAATATAAAAGGAACCTGATTACGTTGTGTTACTTTAGGATTACATTAATGTCAAATGCATTGCTAATAAAAACAAGAAAAATGAATATCAATAAAATGTTTTTTACCAAAGCATATTATGTAACACAACAGACCAATGTGCCCTTAAAGAGGAAACCAAGATATTTAGTAGTAATAAATGTGTCAGAATAGAACTTTAGTTATGATATTGTTGTATAAATTAATTAAAAGAAACACAATATGTGTGTATAATAGATCAGGTGGTCACCAACTGCATTTCAAATAAATTATATTTAAATTAAAGTAGCCTTAGTGGAAACCATAAAGAAAATCCAGGCAGTACTTCTCCCTATAGAATATTGATTTTTATTTTTAAATGTATTGTACTGGTGTTCCCCATCTTTGAAATGTAACAGTAATCTGATAACTTCTTCTAACTGTAAGGGAATTCAGTAACCTTTTGTTCCCTTTTAAAGTTAACACATTTTGACCTGACAAAGTGTTTTAAAGAGTTAGAATGATATGTAGTAATAAAGCATTTCAGCTCTAAAAGCAGTTCCTCTCTCAGGGGTTGGAGGCAGTGCAGGTGTGTGTGTGTGAGGGGGGGGGGACTGGCTGCTTATGACCTGTGGGTTTGTCTGAGCAGCACCTTGTACGATAAACATTGATCAGTGCAGCTTTAATACATGGGGGGTGGTCTGGGACAGTGATTCCTGACCTTTTTTGTCTCTTGTCCCCCTTTACCTGGTCACCATTCTATAAGAACCCCCCCACTCATCTGTGATGATTCGCCTGCATTTCTTGGTGTTGACCCCTCTGTAATCGTATTGCTGCTGAGAGGAAGATCCCTGGTATCACTCAGCCTTAACACACATGCATTTAAACCTGACATACACACTTATTGTGAGTGAAAACAATAATATCTAGACTCACTTCCAGTAGTTTCCACATCTGTTCAGAGCTTTTAATGAGACACTGCAGCTCACTTGTCCCTCATATTCTTTGATGGTTCTGGGGACGGGACACCAGTTTATGAACATTGATTTTAAAAAGTGTTTTTGTGTGGCAATATATTGCAATCCCTAATCATTCTACGTATGCTGGGTTTGTTTTATTTTGGTTTGTCCGTTATTATTTTTAGCTTACATTCTGCTATTTGTATATTTTGTAATTAATCTCTGTTATCTAATTTTTCTATGTACTTATAGTTTTTTATTTCAAAAATAAAGAAAAAATGTCATGCTTTTTGTTTTTGTGTGACACAAAAAAAGGGAGGTTGTAAAAAAATGAGAAAAAGTGAACTGTGATTTTGTAGTATTTTATCGATATTTAAAAAACACACAATGAAAGAAAACTTTAAAGCTGCACCAGATATATAACACTGACAGCATGTATTGTGCTCTGTTGAACCCATAGACCAGGGGTGTCCAAACTACGGCCCGGGGGCCAAATGCAGCCCGCAGGGCATTATATATCGGCCCTCAGCCAATTCCAAAGTGTAATGAAATATAGCCCCAACCCGAAATTTGAGTTTTCTTATATTGCACTTCTTAAATATATATGTCAAAATACATTTCACAGTAGTATTGTGTGTGTTAATAAGCCCACTTTTCAAATAAAATATGTCAAAGTTGAAAGTATTTTTATCTGTAGCTCATAACAAGCTTCAAAAATACCCTTCCTAGTTCCTCTTATTATAACCAATCTGAAGATTCTGTTTTAGGGGTTAAGCTGCTGATCACAAAATAAATTAAACCCTATGGAGAGCTATGTTGTAGGCCGATGTTTTTCTTAAACATTTGATTGATTTAGCTAACTTATGAGGCAATATACCTCACCTCTAGTGAGTGGCCCAGCTCTTCGTACGTTTTTCTGATTGTGGCCCACGGGGAAAAAATGATGGACACCCCTGCCATATACTGTATAAATAATGGACTTAGTATCCGTGACGTCACCCATAGGTTTGTGAAGAGCCGTAATGAAGCTCAAAGTGGGCGACTCCCACCGTCGACATCTTCTCAGTCTACCTCCTGCCCGCTCCCGGCTAATCCAAACATGGACATAGGGTTGGAGCTGAAGCGGGCGTGGCTACTGAAACACGTCCATCTAGCTCGACAAGCTAGCGAAGGCTTCCAAGCTAGGCTACATGCGGCAAGGTGGCTATCATACACTCCCATTTAGCATCGTGGGCGTCTTGCGCGAAGGCTAACCCACGGCTAATTAGCTAGCTAACGAGCTAATCTAACAAGTGAACGGACTATACTTTATACATTCTATGGAGCAGACACACTGATAATTAGTGCTAACGGTGCGAAAATAGAAATAAAATAATAATACAATTTCACTTACCGAAAAAACTGGGGACCAGACTTCTTGGACGCTCTGTTAGTACAATTAATCACACATCAAGCTATATTATGTCTGATATTTGCATTCAAAAGGCACCAACACCACGCTTCCCCGTCCCGCCGGCCCAGCACCTACGCGAAACAGCGATGGGGTCGGGTGCGCTGCCAGGAGGGTGGCACTGAAAGCAGAGGGACGTACCAGACCCGGGCGGCAGAAGCTGGCTTTGGGGACCTGGAACGTCACGTCTCTGGGGGGAAAGGAGCCGGAGCTTGTGTGGGAGGTGGAGCTTTACCAGTTGGATCTGGTGGGGCTCACCTCTACGCACAGCGTCGGCTCTGGAACATTACTTCTGGATAAGGGTTGGACTCTATTCTTCTCCGGAATTGCCCAAGGTGTGAGGCGCCGAGCGGGTGTGGGGATACTCACAAGCCCCCGGTTGAGTGCCGCTTTGTTGGAGTTTACCCTAGTGGACGAGAGGGTCGCCTCCCTACACCTGCGGGTCATGGGGGGGAAAACTCTGACTGTTGTGTGTGCTTATGCACCAAACAGCAGTTCAGAGTATTCTGCCTTCTTGGAGACCCTGAAAAGAGTCCTGTATGGGGCTCCTGAAGGGGACTCCTTAGTCTTACTGGGAGACTTCAACGCACACGTTGGCAATGATGGAGACACTTGGAGGGGCGTGATTGGGAGGAACGGCCCCCCTGATCTAAACCGGAGTGGTGGTTTGTTACTGGACTTCTGTGCTAGTCATGGATTGGCCATAACAAACACCATGTTCGAACATAAGGATGCTCATAAGTGTACGTGGTACCAGAGCACCCTAGGCAGAAGGTCCATGATCGATTTTGTTATCGTATCATCGGACCTGAGTGCCGCATGTTTTGGACACTCGGGTGAAGAGAGGGGCGGAGTTGTCAACTGATCAATATCTGGTGGTGAGTTGGGTCGAGTTGCAGGGGAAGCCTCTGGACAGACCTGGCAAGCCCAAACGTGTAGTGCGGGTGAACTGGGAACGTCCTGAGGAATCACAAGTCCAGGAGGGCTTCAACTCACACCTCCGGCGGAGCTTTTCAGGCATCCTTGTGGAGGCTGGGGACATTGAACCAGAGTGGGCGGCAGGTCGATGCCCCTCGGTCTGGCCGTGATGCCCCGAAAATAATTGTACGTCCTACGGCCATCATGGCCTTTGTGGCCCTGATACTGTTAAAATCTAGAAGTTGGTTTAAAAGTGTCTGCAGTGGTCTGGTCTCTGAACTTCATTAGTCATTGTAGCTTGGATTGGTTGCGTGCACGTCGCACGTCATATGTCGCATCATTCAAATCCATCTGCATCAGATGACATTGAACTTGAAAACGGACGGAGCGCAACTGAGAACAACCGAGAAGAACCAACAATGAATATTCAGATAAGCAAGCTAGAAAGTGGAGGAAATGTTCTTTTATTCTAAGCCCAGGAGTCGATTTAAAGAAAACGAAGTGAAGCTCCTCTCATAAGTTTTAAAAGGAGTATTTAATAAAAGGATGCAGCAGTAGGTTTTACAAAAGTTTCACAGCTGTGGCTCAATAGCTGGTACGCGCGTCCACAGGCCGCTGAATGAGTGGAGTTCATCAGTAGTTACTGTCTGGCGGTCCGGAACAAAAGAGATCGATTTCAAAATACAAACATGTTTTATAAAACCATCCCTTTCCGGCCATACAATAAACAACTTCAAAATAAGACGTGCTCCTGTCTCGTGCTCTCATTGGTTGGTAGCGGGGGCTGGATCCTATTGGCTGCATGGGGTTCTCCGGATTCTTATATAGGCTGAAGTCGTCGGGGGCGTGTCCGCTTATGACGTCACCGTCGCCATCTTGTTAGTGATGTCCTGAAGCTCTCACCTACGATATTCTATTATGCAATCCTTCTGAAGTTTATCAGTTATTAAACACGCAATAGTATCATTGCAGCGTCAATGAGTGAGAGGTAGAGGCGGTGTGTTTAGTATGTAACTCAACGCGTCCTTCTCCCTCTACTCATATATACAATACAATATTAGCTTTATGCTATCTGAGGCTAAAAACAACATCCGGTAATACTACCGGAATTGGACAAATATGATCCGTCCAGAAACAGTGAATTATCTTTTAATGTTCCGTTTCAATATATTGATTATATCTAACTGTGTGTGTGTGTGTGTGTGTGTGTGTGTGTGTGTGTGTGTGTGTGTGTGTGTGTGTGTGTGTGTGTGTGTGTGTGTGTGTGTGTACGTACAGTATTCAGATTCTTCTTCTAGAGTAGTACTCTAAGTACTAATAAACATTTATGAAGCTGGAACAATGAAATATTACTAATCAAAAATTAGCTACCACTTAATTTTATGTTCTGGTTTTAGTCACTTAAATATGATGTTGGATGATTTTATATATACCATAATAATATTTTAAATATTTTGTGCTGCATTTTTGTGTGTGACTTAACCCCCCCACCCCTTTACAGATCAATTCTTATAAGCCCTTAATCATAGTTAAATCTTTTTTTCCAAGTTGTAACCTTGGTGTCCAATATCTGTAGAGTATTGTGAGAGTGCAGGCTGTATTGATTGTTATTTTACATTTCTATGTGCACAGATAGGTTATGAATTGATGCATTGTAACAAATGTCACAGCTTACTTTAGTGCATGATGACCCCCTCAGCAGACCGGTGCAGGCCACAGACTCACAGATCTCACATGCATTTGAGTGCGCAGCCACAAATGCTGAAAGATGAAAATAATAAAATACATCAACTAAATATGTTCATTCCCATACATCAGCTACCGGCACTTTAATTTACATTTCAATAAAACATAATTTTCTCTGACATAGTTTTAAACAAGTACTTAGCGTGGAAACAAAACAAGTGCAACAAAATCCCTGGTTAGGCAAAAGATCCTTATTGGCTGAAAATAAATGTGCATTATTTAAGTTACACGTGTTATTCAGGAGTAAAGTCAATGCTGACTTTAATTTCAGGCGCTAAAAGCAAACAGAATCCATACAAAAAACATTTCTCTCAAAACGAAATTAACACTGAAGTTCTGTTTTATAGGAACACGTCGCACAAAATAGTTTGTTTGAAGCATACTGAAGCCTTTAGGCCTTAACTAGAACTCAACGAGCACACCTCACTGCTCGGCCTGGATCTGAGCATTGGATAGGTCCAGTCAGAGCGTTCTCTGGATCTGGATGCTTAGTGACTACTGACACACTGCTGTCAGACAGGTTGGATGCAGACCTCCAGCCTGACTTCTTGAGTTTTCTAACGCTTGCATTTGTTCCCAGGTCCCATCTTTTAACTGGAAGACTGGATGGAACAAACATTGAAGGGATGAAGTTGGATTATTGTTTCAAGGTCTTGTGCATGTCTGCTGGCCCTCTGTGATTGAGTGGGCTCATCAATCACCAATCAATTATCGCTGGAGACGTGTGCAGTTTTTGTACAATCATTTACATCCATATGTTTAATCTGTAGTCAAACGCAACATCTGCCAGCTCTGGACCGCAATTTAAAATGATGGATCTATCTTAATTTATCTGGCTGCTTTTACTGACACACTAATGTCACATGCTATTTCTACTACTGTACATTATATAAAGTAAAGATATAAAGTAAGGTCATTCACCAGAAATGCCTTTATTCTCCCTCCGAAAAACATGAAGACAATTCTTGTCTATTTTACTGTATACATGTCTGCAATGCTATGAACGGTTAGTGTTCTGAATAGATGATTTGATAGAGAGCCAGGATTGCTGGAGACAATAAAACAAACTGTAAGGCGGTTTTTAATCCTGTTTACATATGGTTCATTTACAGCAATGCATGGTATTCTGTAAGATCCCCATATGTATGAAGCCTAGTTGCTGTCCTGCTGTGAAACACTTTTGTTAGCTTAAGAAGGGGTCGTATTTTCTCAACAAATGAAATAATACTTCATCCTTCAGTTTTTCAAGAACATATCTAACTTAGAGCGGACGGACAGATGTAGCGGAACAGAAAGGGCAACATTTCACTCTGGGACGAGGATAGTTGATTAAAATTATAAAATGTAATTATATTTAAGTACATTATTAAATAAACGTAGTTACATATTCCACTGCTGGAAATCAGAGCTCCAGAATTCTGTTTAAAAATGGACCTTACCCTGCCTGGTCAGCGATGCTGCTGCATCTCCCCTCAGACACAGAGGTCTGAAGTCTGACGGGGTCAGAGCACACAGCTGTTGTTTAAACGTATTGTCTGCTGCTCTGAGAATGTTGATTACCCATTTGGAACTAGTTAAAACCTCTTCCTATTGTCGAGATCTTCAGAATTGGTTTGGCAACCGCTGTGGCAACTCGTGTCTACAGTAAATGTCTTGTCAATTCTCCGGCCGTAACTCCGAATCAACCCAACAGTGTTTTGCTATCAAGTTCCTGCTCTCCAGTGTCTCTCTGAGTTTCGTCTCCATTGCTTCAGAAGTTTCCACCACAAGTACCCCAAGGTTTTATGTTAGAAATGTTTAGTACAGGTCCTCAGCACATAGAAACTGCCAGATGATAACTTGAACATGTTGGGCAATTTGCACAATTGGCATACTTGCATTTACATGCAGACAATACAAAATGGTTTGGCCCATTTGGACTTAAAAATGCCCACTTTGCCACATTTCCGGGTTCTCACTGCTGGTGACTAGACTATAGTGACTAACTCACCTACAATTTTTGCTATGGAATACAATCAGTCAAATACAAAATAAAAGGTCTCCTGATCATCAAACTGTTTCACCCCAGGAAATCAATTGACACTTCAGTTCCTTCAATTCAACTGCAAATATAGGCAGTCACAACAGTGTCATGGAATGACTATTAAGATAACAAATACAAAAAATAATTTATATTTAAATTCTATATATATAATCACTATTAAAGCCTTCCAGTTATCTTATTAATAAGACGTTCATTAAATAGTATTTGAACCTCCAGTGTGGGTGTTTGGAACACACGGCTATAAACTATATCAAGTATTTCCTATAAAGACATTGGATATGAATAATATATTATTTAAAACATACAGTTTAAAAATAACATTCTACCATCTACACCTTTTAAGTAGTCAGCTGGTAGCCTGATGAACGAGCTCCTCAGAGCCATGCCAAAACCAAGCTCTCATATACAGTGGTGGAATGTGATGAAGCACATTTACTCAAGTACTGTACTTCAGTATGATTTTGAGGTACCTCTACGTCACTTGAGTATTTTCATTTATATAATAGTACTTCTACTGCACTACATTTTGGATGTTTTACTCCATTACATTAATTTGACTAAATGAGTTACCAATTTACAGTTTAGTTTTATTATCTAACACAAAATATAAATAAAATAATACATAAACCATGACATATAATAAGAAGTCAATATATCCTGTAGTAGTACATAAAGTAAATACAATTAGGTTTCAAGGTTTCAAGGTAATTCAAGGTTTTATTAGTCATATGCACAGCATATACAACGTATATGTTGGCAATGAAAATCTTATATCCCATGCTCCTCCAACAACTCAACATACATGGTGCAAATAAGATAAATAAAATAGTGCAAAAAGAGAGAAGAATATTTACAATAATAACAATAAAGATTTGAGGATGTGAAATATATACATATGTGGAATACATTGAAAGTATTTAAATACTTTACACTGTTGAATGAGGAGGTATGGACAGATGCATATATTACGTATAACAGATGTATATGGCAGATATGTATAATATATAGATATGTGTACTATAAACAGATATGTATGGCAGATGTCTATAATATATATATATATATATATATATATATATATACATGTGTACTATAAACAGATGTGAGTAGACATTCACAGAGCTCAGGAGTTCAGCAGTCTTATAGCCTGTGGTATAAAACTGTCTCTGAATCTGGTGGTCTTGGTCCGGATGCTGCGGTAATAAGTTCCACCTTTACCAGCTTTGAGAACACTTTAATGATCAATAATTATAAAACATATCAGAGATATTATTCTGAAATGGACCAATCAAACAATGACTATTTTTACTGTCGCTACTTTAAGTACATTTAGATGAGAGTACTTTCTACTTTTACTGGAGGAACATTTAGAATGCAGGACTTTTAATGTAACAGATTATTCCTACACTCTGGTACTTTTCCTTAAGTACAACATCTGAGTACTTCTACTTTTTCCATGAATGAGTGCTCATCGATCATGTCTCATTAAACAACTAGTGAAAAAAGGATGGACAGAGTTAAAAATCAAAGACAGAGAGGATCTTCTGACTGAGGTTTGAGCTTCTCACCATGACCGTAACAGCGCTGGACGGCTGACACAGAACCATGAGGAGGAACCAGAGGCTGCTCTTCATCTTACCGCCTGCTGTCATCTACTGTGGACTCAACTTCTTCTGGTTCCTGTGAGTGTGTCTCAGCCCTGCTGTACACACAGTGCTCCCTCAGTGTATTTATCAACTGTTTATGGTCCAATAAATGCCACACTGCTGCCCTGTACCACAAAATTAATATATATTACAGGTAGGAGATAATGAAAACAAAAACTAACCCAGCTGGTGGTGGAAGCATTGATATCGAGGAAAAGAAGTCAACAGATCCAGGCAGGAGGCCAGCCCGCTAAAATCCACTTCAACAGGAAGTCTTGTGCTCCCTCCTCAGCCACCGCATTGAACGGAGTCTCAAAGGTTATTAAAGTAAAAATATCTATCCTGACATTGTACAGGGTGGCAGCAGGGTGTTGAGCCACAATCTTTCTAATCGCATCTGAAGACTATAATACTCAACTCCAACTGTACGATCCAAATTATTTACATCCTGCAAGACGTAGCAAGGAATGTTTTTTAAATAATCCTAATCTGTCATTTTGGTGGACAAAGTCATACAAATGATGTCATTAGTTATTCATTGCCTATCATTTTAATGTTTCCATTGATGAGACATATGCCTATTTTAAGCCTATTTCTAATAACGTACAGTTTTGTAAAATTCAGGGAACTTCTCTTCAGTCGTTTTTTTGTCTGTGCAGGAAATACAGAGCTATGGCTTTGTGAAAGATTCTTAACCTTTATAATTATCTTTATTTGTATGGCTGTGAATGCATGAGGTGTGTTCGTCAGTGCCTCACTGTATGTCTGCAGGGAGTTGCTGCCGGACAGCATTTAGTATTGTCCTTCTTCTTATGAAGGGTATGTTTGATATTCTCCTAGTTTCCTTGACTGAAATAATTTGAATCATGTTAATTGATGATGATAAGTGAACATTTAACAACATGAACACTTAATAAACAGTCATTACAGTTTTAGTTAATTGAGCATATAATCTTGCAACTCTTTATTGCTCATAGAATGTTCACATGCCTTCCGGGAGTTTTAACATTTTTTAAATCATTTCAAGATGTAAATCAAGTCCAAGACATTTCCCTCAGTTGTGTTGAACCTCTTTCAAGGTCACACATTAGGCACTAAAAGGTTGAAAGGAATATCGCCACATCGTCCAACAGGTTTGAAGTGCTGTGGTCAGTTGCTCTTTGTTTGTGCTAGTTCCTGGAGAATTGGACAAAACTCATAATAGAATTAGTATTATAAGCAGAGGAATAGCTAAATAAATAATATTTACATACTAGTCCAGATTAATCACATTAACCTTGGCGACACATGACCACGGATCCAACAGCAAGTATCACCTTGCATTTGTTCCCTGTTACAGTGTCCAGCTGGCTACACTTGAACTCCTGTCTTCATGTAGTGAAGTATGGTCTGCCAGCGATCCTGGTCACCCTGTAAGTGTTAAGTCCCGGGGAATCAAACCCTGGCGACACACCTTTCTTGTTGAAAAGGTAAAAGTTGAAGAGCTGTCTGTCCTGAGCCTCCAGCGAGACAGAGGCGCTGTTCACCTTCAGCTTGCACGGGTACGGGCTCTCGAACACCACCCTGAAGACCCTGTACTGCAGGTAATCCAGACGGATAGTTCTGTATTTGGACGGCACAGATGTGTCAACCTGTGGTCCAAATTGCTGCATGACCAGCACCCCGTCTGAGTCCACCTTTATCTCATAGAAAGTCATATTCCTGTAAGTGAAGAAGCCCACATATGGAGCTGGGTTAGGCGGTGGTCTTAACGTTTTTGGAGCGTCCCTGAAAGCCCTTTCGACCGCAGGAATGAGCTGGCTGTAGGCCTGGCTCAGAATGTCCTGCCCTTCAGGCCGAACGCCGGACATCAGAACCACCATTCCCAGCTTGAGGCGTGGCACCAGGGAGAGGGTGGCTGCATAACCGTCCAGGTCCCCGTCTTTCCTCACCACATCATAGCCTCGCTGCTCGTTGATCTCCCACGGGGTGCCAGTAGAGTTGGCGAAGTAGCCGCTGTGGCATCGTAGCACCGGGGTCAGCATGGTGTTCAGGGTGTCCTGGCGGAGCAGAGTCCCACTGGTCGCACCCAGAAGGGCCATCATAAGCTTGGCCATGTCAGCAGTTGTGGAATACATCTGGCCCGCAGGTCGGTACCAGCCCAGGTTGAAGAGGGGAGCTGGTTGGCCGTTGCTGTACACCCCCACAGCCATCCGCCTCTGAACCGCTGGACTTAAGTTGAATCCAGTGTCCTCCATGCCGAGCCGCTCGAGAACGTTGTCTGACACCCATCTCTCAAAGTTTGAGCCCGTGACCTGGGCCAAGATGTTGGCCAGGAAGGAAAAAGCAACGTTGCTGTAGTGGCATCTGAGGGGAAAAGATCTATTAATATCACATGTTCACAAGTTTCCTCTGGATAGAACATACCTGCATACAGCCTCTTTCTGACACAGAAGAACAGAAGCAAACAGGGTCTCACTTGGTGCCTGGATCTGCCACGAGGACATCATCATGTAACAAACTAAGAGCTTCTTCTGTGTCTCCACTCCAAAGAAGATTAGTTGACCTTAATCTTCTGGGTAACCCTGGAACATATTATAAAACATTGGTGAATAAAACTTAAACTGTGGAATATTTTCTTTGTTTTTTCACTGGTTGGTCCAGGGAATAATACTTAAAGTCATTCATGAAGACATGTCGTACATACTGTATCTGTATAAAAAGCTAACCAGCAATTAACATGGCCTTTATTTTGTTAATACAAATCAGAACAGAGCATGCAAGCTAACTAACTTCAACCTGCGTTCAGTACGCAGTACTGAGGAGTTATGAATATAACCATGCTCATGTGTGTGGACCGATGTGGCTTACTTTAATGGACTTATTAGAGAACCAGCATATTGTTTATATTTAAAGAAAGTATATTCCAAACACTTTCTTTTTCAGCGTATGAATTTAAATGTTTTTTGCAAGAAATTATTTGGGTAAATCCCTGAACTGGATGTGCCCTAAAAACTTCAGGGAGTGTCCGACCTTTCCCGTCACAATCATCTTCGTCTCCTTTTTCTCCACATCTTAGTGATGGAGCTTCACATGGTTTGGTATGGACATTCTTGGTTCTCTGACACTGTGTCCTGCTGATCACTGAAAACGTTTCCTCTAGCTCCATCACTAGGGGGATTTTACGATTATTGGATGTAAAGCCATGCAATTTGCTATATACCCTCATGTTTCCCTCAGGATGACTTGTAATAACCAATCCTGATAGAGTTGTACCTTAAGGAGACCCCCCCCCCCTCATCTGTTAGTTGGCTCTACTTCTAGCACACAGAGCTGAAGAGCTGATTATTAGCTTTATTTCTGGACACAGCTCAGTCTTAATATAGCTTCTCTCTCTGTTCACGCAAGCCCAGGTTATCTAAGGTATTGTCGGAGGGAACGGAGAGGTGTCCTCGATACAAAAGAAGTGCACGAGGAGTATGAGACCTACATGTTGACCATTGCGCTTCCCAACACACTGCTGCAGAGTACTTAACTGTGATTTAATGAGGTGGGAGCACCAGTTACACAATGTAGCAGCTTTTTTATGAACTTGTAGAAGTGATGCACAAGCATGGATATTGGTTAGGGTTATGTTAGGACATGTTCATCTCTGTGGACGTGCACAACTTATGCTCCAAAACATTACAGTATGTAAAAGATCATTTATGTTAAAGCTCCTTCAGACTGGAATAAATCATCACCAAACATACTTAAATTCCTTCCTTCCAAATGTTTAAAATGCTTTGTCTTCATTTGTTGCTGTGAACTGTTGATGAATTAACACATACAAAACACTATGTTTGTAATTATTTAATGTATTGCTGGGGAAATGTATTTGTTCATGGCCTCTCTGTGGTCATATAGTGGTTATTTCCAAATATATGTAGTGATGCTAGTAGTCTGCTCTGTCTTTGTACTGTTTTTTTTTTTGTCTTGCTGTTTGAACTATATGAAAACGAGATGGTTAATCTCAAGGGGTTTATCCTAGTTAAATACATTTCAGTTAAATCATCCAAATTATATTGGATGGTGTGTTAAGTTGAAATCTAGGAATTCCTCTTGCAGCCCCTTCCCAACAGCAGACAAGGGAAACACATTCACCAAACACATTCCGACCCACAATCCCATGGACTTCCTCAGGAAATGGGAAAGTGTTACAATTTAAAAGAAGGAACTTCTCTCTGAAGCTCCTCCTTCATCCTGCACACAGCTGCATCTGCCACTTCCTGTGTGAATGTCTACAACAGAATGCCTTCCTCACATTACATGCTTCATGCTCATTTCTTACTGGGGGGAGATTTATTTCGCACTAGCGGAGATATCACTCCTACTTTCAACCCTGAACAAGGCCTCGAAGTTCTTTTGAGTTCCTTTCATGTTGAATTATCAAAGATGGCCGCCATGACATTCAAAATATATAAAACCATTGTGTAGTTACCAGAGAGCTGACTGGCCATCCTGCGTAGGGTGAGTGCAGGAGAGTTGATGCCAAGGGTCCTAACTGATGATGACTCTGGCCCCCCACTTCTCCATAGAGGGTCCTTGATGCTGAAGTTTTGGGCATACTTCTCCACAGGGTCGTCCAGAGAGTCCACCAGGCCGTCCTCCCACAGCTTGTACAGCATCAGTGTGGGGAAGATCTTAGAGAGGCTCGCTATTCTGCAACCACACTGATGGAAGTGAGTGCCACACAAGCATATTACTACTAATTCAATAAATGTATCCTGGTTTAATAATGGCGTTCCCACTGCTTGCTGCACAGACCCCATTTGAGCCGAGTGCTTGCTTCCCCTTTATCACTCTTTCTATACGAAGCTTACTAAAGGTTTAATCGTAATTTTAACTCTAAGCCTCAGATCAAATGGAATCCAATAGGAGAATTACGCCGCAGATTACATCAAGGGGTAATGATTATTGTTCAGATTGAGTTGCTAATATCGTGAACTGGCTGGGCAGCTTTTAGGACTGATATTACTTAGATATTCATAACTAAGTGCTTGACATTAAGACCGGTCACCACTTTCCTTTAGCCATATTCCTCTCAAAGTTGATGTAAATCTTCTCCACCTGCTTTCCACGCTGTAAATCTCACCTGTACACGGTGAACTCATTGGGTGCAGGAGAGGAGGGATCACTTCCGTTCTTCTGACCAAAGTTTCCATTCCACAGAACAGAGTCATTTAAAACCACAATGGCTGAGATCGCCGGTAGCTTGATGGGGTGAACACTCGATCTCAGGAGTAGATCTATCTGTGAGGAGAAACTTCATTAACACAAGCCGTAGCTATATTCAGAATATTCACATGATAAAACCTTTCATTGCTAAAAGATATCCACCTTTTCTAAGGCCTCCCTCAGCAATGGGATGGGGTGTTTGAGGGGCACAGGCTCTGGGAAGAGAGGGCACATCTCTTCTTCTTTGGCTTGTTCTCCAACCACCTCTGTGGAAAATTGAAAAAAGGCAGACTCATCAAATATGAAACAGCATGTATCTGGCATAGATATAGATTAACACCCACAACTGCACAAGCAGAGATGTACAGTAAGACTTTTGGGAGGTCCCAGCGGTGGGATTATAGATAACTTCTATAGCTTGATGTCGTAGTTCTTTGCAGAAATCAATCCAAAGTTTACTCTAAAACATTTTAGAAGATTTGGACCATTTATGAATCTCAGTTGTTTACTGTCAGTCCTGGAATCAGCGACCCCACAACCTGTTCACTCAAAGACTGAAAGCAGGGGGGGCAGCTGACCTTGGACGGTCCGAAGTCACAAAATACCTTCCAACTAATCCACAGCTGTTTATTATTGATGTTGTCTCCTGTGTATATAACACGCGCACACAGCATGTTATAGTTGAGCATTTAGTGTTTTAATTTCAGTTAAAAGCAACATTTAAAAGACATACAAGCAAGACCATGACACATCATATAGTTTTGGGTTTATTTGTCCAGGTTCTACCTCAATACAATGGTAGGGACTGGATTTCTATTTCTGGGGCTCAGATCTGGAA
Organism: Eleginops maclovinus; assembly: GCF_036324505.1. Lineage (NCBI taxonomy): Eukaryota > Metazoa > Chordata > Actinopteri > Perciformes > Eleginopidae > Eleginops > Eleginops maclovinus. The sequence goes on along the minus strand of NC_086349.1, from coordinate 942,653 downwards.
CATTTTCCAGTGGTTCATCTATTCAAAGGATATAGTGACCATTTAACTAATAGAATATGACTAGCAAAATACTAAAAGTGAGAAAGACACTTAGTATTGGTTTTACTGATAATTACTTATATACAATATAATAATCTAACAAAGTCTTATATTAGAATTAAGTAAAGACATATACAATCAAGCTGCTTAAAACATAATTAAAAGCATATGTAATAGAAAGTGGACTAGTAGGACGTACGTTTAGTTTTTTCACAATATACATCTATCATTTACACACTAGCGGAAAAAAATAGGATTATATTGTGCTGATTAATAATCACTGATTTATAGCACATAAAAAGCATGAGCAACTGATGGCAGCGTCTGTTGTACTTTTATCCAGAAACATCAGCTTCACCCCTCCTGTCTCTCAGCAGGAGTTGCATTCTGCTTTAATCTCTGCCGCTAATCCTGTTGCTTCTATTTCCAGCTTTGTGTAATCCTACAGCAGCTCCTGCAAACAAGCAATTACTACACCTGATCCAAAAGTAGTTCAAGGCAGGAAAGTCCTACAGGGTATCTGAAAGTCTCTGGGTGTGTGTTCTTGGGTGGTTCATCAGTGTAGGCTTGATAAACCTTACCTGTGTTCAACTTTGGCATCCTGTACTGCCATATGAAGCAGCAGGTCATGACCACAGAAAGCAGGAAGAAGACAACCATGCCCAGCATGGTCCATTTCACCTTCATCTTGCTTACTGGTTGCTTTGAGCAGTGGACTCATTCTATGAAAAAGTCAATGTTAGTAAGAGGTATTGAAGAAAGTGTACCTCCTCATAAAGCAAAGGACATTTGTCGTTTTCTGTCAAGTTTTATTTGCCAGAAATGTTAAAACAGTTATTGAAAACACATTCACAAACATCACAGATTGTTTAGCTTACCAAAAGAGGGCTAACATCAGATGGCTCTTGTTTGTTTCATTCTTGAAACTTTAAAACAAAAAATCCACCATTTCATTTCCTGCGAGGTCCACAGGGGAGACACCAGCAGGACTGCATAAACTCCGCTCTGTTGCTCCTGAGCATTCACTGGCTCCAGACCATTACCTACATGGACTTAATCCTGATTCTATTCCCACTCCGCTGTGACATCATAATCTGCTGGGAGGTTCGGCTGCAGGGCTAAAAGAAAGGAGCGCTGCAGAATGGAAACCTGCTTCTCACTCATTCTCAACAATCAAAACATCCCTGGGGTTAATTCCACACATCACTCATCCACTGCTGGATGCTCTTCATCACCACACCAGGAGGACAGGAATTAAGTTTACCCAATATAACAAAACACAAGATGGATTGTGATCGTGATGTTTTAGGCCAGAATGGTTTCTGAAAGACTGCAACACTTAGAAAGCAAAATACTATTGAAGAATCTGGCCTCTCCACTGAGAATCCTAGAATAATTTTAAAACCATTTTATTGTCAAGTAACATTTTTGTGATCCAAAAACTCTGTGGTTTACTGTGACGATAACAGGCGGTGGAGAAATGGAAAACCTCTCCTCCAGTCAGGTGTCAATGACCTTCTTGTCCTATCTGCACATATACAGTACACTGTCTCCTGCTCGATGACCTGTGGACTCTCCCAGTGGATACTGTTCACAGAGAGGCGATGTTGTCTATTTGTAGTGTTTAGTTTTAGTTTGTTTATGTAATCAGAAACACAGAAAAACATGGTACAAAACACATACATACCACTTAAAAGAACATAGAAACAGTTCCCTTACAAAACAAACAAAAATTAAATTAAATTAAGACCCCATCATCCCAGGACCCCCGTGGTTCGGATAAAGTGGCAACAATGTCAAATCACTGCACACACAAAAAAGGGAGAGAAAAAGTTATCAAATCCGACTTTTCAATGACTCAGCCGCTGCAAGCCACACACTTACATCATCCTGTTTCACCCCATTGAAATGGGCTGTTGACAGTTCCAAATTGACAACATCGAGAAAAGTTCAAACCCATCGCTTAATGGATACATCGTGTGGAGGCTTCCAGCGCATCGCAATCATTTTCTTAGTGGCCGTTAGACCAGCAAGAACTATGTGTTTTTCATATTTAGGAATCTGAAGGGAAGAAATGTCGCTCAGTAGCAGAGTTGAGTTGGTCGCAGTAGGGATGGGAATTGATAAGATTTTTACGATTCCGATTCCCTTATCGATTCTGTGAAACGATTCAATTCCTTATCGATTCTCTTATCGATTCCAATTTGGGGGAAAAAGGAGAATAAACAGTTTGATGTAACATTTATCTTTGTTTTAATGAAAAATATTCTATTGTGACAGTTACTTATTAATCTCTAATAACAAGTGTGTGTGTGTGTGTGTGTGTGTGTGTGTGTGTGTGTGTGTGTGTGTGTGTGTGTGTGCGCGCACTCAAGTAGTGTGTGTGTGTGTGTGTGTGTGTGTGTGTGTGTGTGTAAAAAAAATTAACAGTTCTTTTGCAGATGAACATATCTGCTTTTCTGTACAAGAAAATGTAACAAATAACAACAAATAACAAATACTGAATCATGTAATTACAAGAACAATGTAATCACAAGCACAGTGTGTGTGTGTGTGTGTGTGTGTGTGTGTGTGTGTGTGTGTGTGTGTGTGTGTGTGTGTGTGTGTGTGAGTGTGAGTGTGAGTGTGAGTGTGAGTGTGAGTGTGTGTGTGTGTGCACTCAAGTAGTAGTAGGGAAAATTAACAGTTCTTTTGCAGAAATATGAGCATATCTGCTTTTTCTGGAAGGATACGGGATCTTTCGGGGCTTATGGTGTCTCCAGCCGTGGAGAACACCCTCTCAGATGGGGTGGAGGAAGCCTGCACACAGAGGTAGTTTTCAGCCAGTCCAGATAGCAAGGGCAGCGTATCCTGCTTGTTCCACCACCACAGTGCGGCGCTATCCCTGCAGGGGATGGAGGGAAGGCTTTTGTAGAACTGGATTTCCTGATCCACCTTCTGAGCCAGGGAAAGACGGGGCTGTGATTCACGGATTGACTGCAGCTCGTTGTCCTCCTCCTCGAATAGTTCTTCCAAGGCTGTCTTTTTTGATGGTGGTGGCAGTGCCTGAAATTAAATGAACAATGAAGTAAAAAAAAACAAAAAAACATATTTAAGTCAATAATCATGACAAAACAGCATCCAAAGGTCATTACAAATGAATGAGTTAACTTACATAGTGTTCCTCTACTTCTTCCTCCTCCCCATCTTCGCAGCCTTCCCTCTGTGTCTCTCCTTCCCCTGGGAGCTTGAGAAGTGATGTAAACACATTAATAACTTTTAACACAGAGCCGTAGAAGGTCTCACTCACAATGGAATCAAATGCAATGATAAGACAAACAGAATTTAAACAGAAATTAAAATACCTCATCTCTTGCTGCCACTGTATTTGCTGTTATTGCAGCTTCCCTGATCCTGTCCCAGACTGCATCACTTTTCACTTTGTATTTAAATCTGGGGTCCAAGATGGTGGCTTCCTCCAGGAATCTCTGAATGTCAGTTCCCTTCAATTTCAAAAAGGAGGATAGGATGACATTAGACTAGTGGTACAAATTGGCCTAAAGCATCAAGGTAAGATTAAATGTAGTTGTGCTTACCTGGTAGCGTTTGGAGAGATCCTTCCAAATGTTCTCCTTGATGCTCCTTGTGAACGCAGAGTCACCTTCCTGCACAGTGTACTGTTGCTCCAGCTTCTGCAAGATGGGCAAAATCTCACCGCAGGTTGCACTTTTGTCGCTGGAGACGGCCAGTGTGGAGGTGTAATGCTTCCGCATGAGATGCAAAAACTCCTCTGCTTTCCTTAAGTCCTCGTTGCCTATTCTGTCCAACCTACAATGTAAATAAAAACAGAAAAAGATGTATGTAGCACAAATAAACAAAAACAAAACCAGTCAAAGTTTAAAAAAAAGTTTAAGTCATATTATCATTTAAAATATATATCACCTTTCCTTCTCCATGGGCCTTCTTATGCGTGGATCTATGGCTGCAGCCTGGATAGCAGGGAACTGCTCGGTGAATCTCTCCATCATCAAATAGAGGGAATTCCATCTGGTCCTTACATCCAGGAGGAGCATGTGCTTGGGCAGCTCTGAGGGTTCACATATACACAACACAATGTAAATATTTATTATCTAATAATTTACATACACATACCTATACATGTATATTTTCATGTACATATAGTATAATGCTTGCAATGTACTGTAAGGAGAGTATCTTACTGAGCAAGTCTTGTTTCTCTTTAAGAACAACTTTTGCCATGTGTGACCTCTTCATCCAGACAACAACTGCTCGAACTCGTGCTGCCCAATTGGATATGGCAGTGCAGTTGTACAGCTTTTGCGCTCCCAGGTTCAGCGTATGAGCGAAGCATGGAAATTTGACAATTTGCAGCTGTTTGATGGCTACATCCATGTTCGCTGCATTGTCTACAGTTGCTGCCACAACCTTTTCCCGTACACCATATTCTTCTAAAATGTAATCAATCTCCTCTGCTAGAGCTGAGCCTGTCTGAGATTGGTACACGGCTTTGGTTTTTAGGACCTTTTCCTTTACCTGGCCATTGCTCACGTAGTGCAGAGTAACCGTGAGATAATGATCCTGACAAAAGCTTGTCCACCCATCAGCCGTGATAGCTGCCTTTGACACTGTTTTCAGTTCAGAGATCACATTTCCCTTTTCCACACCATACCAAGCAGGGATTAAGTGGTTGGTTAAGCTTTCCCTGCTGGGGGCTTTGTATTTTGGATTGAGAACCTTTGTCATCTCCCTAGAAAACATATGAAAATGAATGAGTGTAAACATCTGTTTAATGAGGAGGAAAATATTCTATTCTATTCTATTCTAATCTGACATTTGATAATCTGACAACAACCTCACATTCACCTACCGAAATTCAGGGGCGTCTACTGTAGAAAATGGGTGCAAACCCTTAACAACAAATTTGGTAACTGCCCGGTGACATTCTTCTACCTTTGCCTGGGACATTTTATTTCTGCCTGCCTCGACGAAAATAGAAGCCAGAGGTAAACGGGAGCAAGTGCTGCTAGCCTCTGAGTCAGCCAGACTACCCGTCTCGTCCCGGTCATCATCTTGTTCTAAATCTAACGAAGAAGGCATTCGTTTGATGAAAAAGCAATACTGTACAATTTCGGGAAATAAACTAATTTCCCACCTCCCTTTGATTTAAATAAATGAGCGTCACCTTTCTCTGGCTCCCTGAATCGGCGGCGCAACTTACTAGCATGTTTCATTAGCTACATAGCAACAGCTAGAATTCTTCCCTAGAACTACGGATGCCTTGCCATCAAGTAAGCTAATTAAACATGCTAGCAAGGAACGGCTTGATTAACCAGAAACATAAACTCCCTTAATTACCCCAAGGAGAGGTAGGAAATGGGTTTATTTCCAGAAATGGCGTGGTACATAATTTACTAGGAATCACATTAAGGATTAGTCAGTGGGATAGCTACTTACCACCAGAGTTGCCTTCGGTGTTAGCCCCCAAGGTCACGGTGGTCGTAGAAGCTTGGCTGCTGTCACTCCGAAGGGCATCAAAAACGCGACACTCGTTAAAGTTTATCCCGTGTTGTGTGCGCAGATGTTTATGCATATTTGAAGTATTCCCTCCCGCCGATGTTATCAACAATTTGCAGTGGTTGCAAAACGCCCTGTTGCCATCCTTATGTAATGTGAAATGAAGCCACACTTTGGACCGTTTTAACCTTAGGGGTGCCATTTCAGACTTGTAAAAAGTATCACGAGCGTCACCTGCGTAACCAAGCAACTACGCCACGTCAAGCCGGGCTTACTGAATCATTCGTGTGTACCTTGCTGCGTAAATAACGTTACATAAACCGTGCGGTCTGGAATCTATAAGAGAATCGTTTAACGAGCTGCCAAACGGTTCCATGGAATTGAAACACAAGGAACCGGTTCTCAACAGGAACCGGTTCTCGATTCCCATCCCTAGGTCGCAGGCACTGCCACTGACACCAACATAGTTAGCACTCTGCCAGAAACTTGAAACAGGGGGGCACTCCCAGAACATGTGCAGAAACGTTCCCAGGGCCTTTAATGGGCACAAGGAACATGAAGCATCATCAATAACCTTCATAAAATACAGTTTGCGAGGGGTGAGTTTAAGTCCTGTGCACAAAATTTAAATGATCTGTTGATGATCAGGATTCCTTGAAGTCAATTTAATATTGGTCCTTACTGAGCTCCAATCAAAATATTGCACTAGTCCTGGGAAATCCCCCCTACATAATGTTTAACAACAATGGTGTGTAGGAGGCCTCCATGATATACTGATACAGGCTGGAGACCATGCCCCTCAGACCTCTTTTAGTGATGAATCACTCATGGAGCGGATGTATGGGCAGTGGGTATTGCAACGGTACACCATGTGCTTTCAAAGCCGCTCTAAGCTGAAGGTTAAAGAAGAAAGATGAGCCAGGAAGATTCAATTTGTTCTTTATGTCCTGGAAAGAGCGAAGACTATTTAGATCAAAAATTTCACCTAGAAAATCGAGGAGGATCGAACCATGTAACCAGATGTTTGAGGGCGAACGACCAGTAATATAAACTAAAATTTGGTACTGCTAGGCCCCCATCCAACCTGCCGCGCTGTGTAGTTGAGGCTTTCGAACGGAGTTGTTTCCCCTTCCAGATAAATTTGGAAACCGCTGCATGAATCTTATCCCAGTAGCCAGTAGGAGGGCAGAGAGGGACCATGGAACCAACAAAATGTATCCTGTGCAGCATATTCATTTTAATGAGGGAAATTCAAGCCGGTAGAGAATTGGGTAAACTAGCCCATCTGTCTAAGTCACTCAGGACCTTATTCAATGTTTCAGTATAGTTGTGTTTTACGATGCGGTTCAGAAAAGAGAATATTTAGAAGAAGAAGAATCGGAGGATGAAACCCTCTTTATTGTCACATACATGCACACAGCAGAGCACACACAGTGAAATTGGTCCTCTGCATTTAACCCATCTTAGTACTAGGAGCAGTGGGCAGCTACCGTGCAGCGCCCAGGGAGCAATGGGGAGGGGGTATTGGAGATGTCCCGTGCCTTGCTCAAGGGCACCACAGCAGGGCCCAGGAGGTGAACTGGGACCTCTCCAAGTAGCAGTTCAGTTTCCATATTTCAAGTCTGTCTGGGGACTTGAACCGGCAACCCTACGATTCCCAGTCCAAGCCCCTACTGACTGAGCGGCTGCTGGACAAAGACTTTGGCGTTATTAGCACCAATTTCAATACGTAAGTAAGTAAAATGTTGAACAACAGGGATATTACACAGCAATACAGTAGTTATAGCTGCCCTGTAGTGGCAAAATCACATGAAGCAGTCTCCGGATATTATCAGACGCTAGGCACGATTTGATGAAACCAATCTGGTTGCAGTGTACAATGGATGAAATATGAGATTGCAGACGGTGAGAGAGTACCTTGCCGTACATCTTAATATCAGCATTCACTTTGAATTTATTGCATTTACTTCAATATTAACATCCCTATAAAAGTTCCCTCATCTACTGAGAAACTGATCATATGGAGGAGTATGTCCCAAAAAGTCAACTATAGCTCTGGTGGTATACCATCAAGCATGGGCGGCGGGTACTGTAGGCTAGCCTTCCCAAATATGTTTGTCACTGCATCCTGGTAAATTTAAAATATAATGTATAATGTATGTGTGTCTTTGACATTAGCGCTGCTATGCAGCCTCCACTATTGCAGGATCATACTATTGACCTGACGGCGTGCAAGCGCCTGCGCAGGCATGTTTGTGTCAATCCCCTCTGTGGCCAATCACATCACGATCTGACAGCTTGAAAAGAAACCCGCCAATTACAAAGCAGCAAGTGCAACTTTCAAAATAAGCTTTAGCTTGTGTACATTGGAAGTTGAAAATGGATATACGGACATTTTTCAAGGCAAACATTAAAACAGCTAGCAATCCCGATGCCGCGACAAATACCTGGCAAGATAATGTAACAACTAGTGCACCGGGCGGTGCGGGGTCAAGCCGGGAGCTGAGCCGGGAGCCGAGGGTTGCAAGCCGATTGTTGAGCCGGGAGCGGAGCTGGGAGCAGCGGGAGGCAAGCTGGGAGGCGAGCAGGGAGCTAAGCCGGGAGCGGCGGGAGGCGAGCAGAGAGCCGAGCCGGGAGCGTCAGGAAGCGAGCAAGGAGCCGAGCCGGGCGGTGCTCCGACCTACATTAGGCCTACTGCCGCTACTGATTTGGGAGATAAAGAAAGCGGTCCATCTCAGCCCATCCTGCCGGACTACCCAAAAACGTTTTTCAGGAAACAGAGAAGATCGTTTTCAACCGAATACTACAAAACCTACACTTTTACAGCAAGGAGACAGACGCTGTGTTCTGTATTCCATGCAGGTAGTTCCAGTGCTGCAGCGGACAGAGAATCTGCCTTTTCAACTAATGATGAGTGGGATTGGAAGAATGTGTTGCTAAGGTTACAGCGACATGCCGAATGTGCTACACATCGGACGGTCCCACCAACAGCTGCTCCTGTCCTGTTGGGGGTCCTGCGGTCACCTGCTCTGTTGGGGGTCCCGCCAACACCTGTTCCTGCTCCGTTGGGGGTCCCGCCGTCACCTGTTCCGTTGGTGGTCCCGCCGACCCATGTCCCTTTCTAGTCGGGGGTCCCGCCGACCCATGTCCATGTCCAGTCAGTGGTCCCGCCTACTCAAGCTCCTGTCCCGTCAGTGGTCCCGCTGACACCTGTCCCCTCGGTGGTCCCGGCGACTCAAGCTCATGTCCCGTCGGCCCCTGCTCCTGTGCCTGCCTCTTCGGGTGTCCTGCAGATGGCAGTACCAATGGGTCACACCGACAACAGTTCATGTCCTGTCGGGGGTCCCGACGACTTGTGCTCCTGTCTCCTCGGTGGCCCTCTAGAGGAGGATTTAAGTCGAGCAGAAAACAAAGAAAACTCTTTCACTGCTAGGTTAGTCAATCGTCATAAGTCTGTGAGCCCTAAACTATTTGCCCAAGCCTGTAACGCTGAAGAAGCCAGCTCCTGGTCCCTAGTTTCAGATCGACTGCGTTAAAATCTCCCCCGACTATGAACGAATAATCACTTAGTTCCAGCAAAAATTGTTCTCAAATTTTGCTGTGAGAATAAATCAATGTATTGAAACAGAACATTAAATTATATAATTCACTTTTTCCCGACGGATCATATTTTGAACTTCCGGCCATACCGGATGTTATTGTTTTTAGCCTCAGATAGCATGTAGCTTATATTGTATCGTATATATGAGTAGAGGGAGAATGACGTGTGGAGTGACATACTAAACACACCGCCTCTACCTCTCACTCATTGACGCTGCAATAATAGGGGAGACCGGGGCTTGTTGTCACACTTTTTACTCTCTTATATATTCCTTGGAATCAATACATCATATAAAACAAATGTGTACCAGATGAAAGACAAAAGTCTCAGGTATATATTGTGTATTCATATCATGTTCATATCTTGTGTCAGTGCAGAGTTATAAGCAATCAAATAGAGATTGTGAACATGTAACAAGTTGCCCCGCCAACGGGTAAGTTGTCACACTATATGGGGTAAGATGTCACACTGGATTTTGCAATTAATAAAACAAGGACACAATTATTCTTGTTATTTTTTTACTTGAATGCGAATAAACCTTGACATAAAACATTATGCAACATTAAACTAGTCCCATTTTTGAATAGTCTTTTTTCCCTTGTACCTGCCTTTCAGCTTCAAGTGCCTCCTTCACGGGTGTGTCAGTGAGAATAGCAGTTTTCTCTTTTTTCTCTGCTGGTTAACTTGTTTTCTTGGACCAGCTTTTGGGTAAGGCCTAATATCCTCTGGAGTTAATGTGTTGGTGGAGGTGGCTGGCTTGCTTGGGCCTGGAGCAGCTGGGTCAGTGCTGGGTCCTGAAATGGTTGGTCTGGTGCTGGATGGGCTAGTGCTGGGACCTGGAAAAGATGGCTCAGTTTCGGAGCCTGGAATGGCTGGGTTAGTGCTTGGGCTTGGTAGAGGGCGATCTGAAACACAGGAAGGAGCTAATTCTGTCTCCAAGAACACATCTCTGTTGTAAGGCTGAATCCCTGTCACCCGAAAGCTAGCCTGGATATTAAGAGGGGTTACAGCCAGAGGATAAGCAGTGGCTATAATCTCAGGGATGTCATAGATGCTGAGTGTTTTACCTGGGTTGTTCCTCATCCAGGAATCTAAAACAGAGTTCATATGCTTTTTAAGCGGCCCATAAACACTTCTGTCAAAAGGCTGCAGCCTGTGCGAGCAGTGGGGTGGGAAGGACAACACGATTATGCCATTTTCTTTGGCAAAATTCAGCCCATCAATGGAGAGGTGTGAGCAGTGCTTGTCGAGGAGGAGCAAGCAGGGCTTCTCCTTTGAACCTTGGCATGCTCCACAAAATGATGGAGGAAATCGACAAAGTGTTGCTCTTTCATCCACCCTGTCGGATTTGCTCCACCTTTGCTGCCAGGTGGCCCATTGTTGATGAAGTGATCACGAAAGTGCACCCGAGGAAATATAAAGTAGGGGGGGATACTGTTCCCTGTGGCTGAGACTGCGCAGGCAAGGGTCACCAGGGTACCCCTTTCCCCAGATGTCAGTGACCCCACCTGCTTGAACCCACGCCTGGCTACCAATAGGTCTGGTTTCTGTACCGTTGTCACGCCAGTTTCATCCATGTTCCAGATATCTCCTGGTCCCAGGGAATCTCTGGTTAACACTTTCCCCAGATTGTCAAAAAAAGACTTAACATTCTCCTTGTTAAAGGCACTTGCTCTGGCAAGGCTAGTTGCTTCTGGTTTTGTGAGTGAGAGTGAAGGGTGTCGCTTTAGGAAGCCTGTAAACCATTCAGCGCTGGCTTTTTCTTTGTCAGACCAAGCTTGAGGAAATTTCAGGCCCTGTGCCACTGCAAATTCATATGCCAGCTTTCTCACCTCAGATGGGGACAAACCAAAATAGATGTCAGATGATCTCTTAATATATTTCTCAACCTGTAGTTCCATCTCTGTACTAAAAACCTGCCGTGGTGATTTGTACCCAACCACTGTAGTTGGGACAGCTGTCTGACTCAGCTGGGGTGAACGTCTTGCAGTACCGAGCCAAGGTACGGTAGTTGACATTAAAATCCTTTGCTGTACTCCTGATTGACTTTTTAGCTAGGGTCACCTGTCGGACTGCCCTCAGCATCACGTCAGGCGCTGCACTGCCATGTTCTGTTTTTCTTTTGTAATTCCTGACCATGTCTTCTCACTTTCTCCTCACCTTTAAATCACTCTTTTTTTCTGTAAAAATAAAGTAAACATTTCATTACAACAACTGCTGATAAGCAGACTGTCTTTGTTTATTCAAATCATTTTTGAAAGTTGTTAGTCTGGGGTAACTTGTCACATGTGACAACTAACCCCCAGGTGACTGAGACAAGTTGCCCCAAACTACCATGTTTGCTGATGCTAGCTCTAGCTCAAAGTTAGCTTAACACAGAGCATTGACTGAGGTATGACAGGATACCTTAATCTCTTCTCTAACAAGTCCACATGTATCACTGCTAGGATTTTTATCTGAAAGAAGCTTAATTTTAAATATATAAAGTTGATATTTTTTACTTCGGGTTGTGGAAAATGGTTAATTGGTGCTCATCTCAATTTACAATGTGTTGGTGTGTTCTCACACAGGACATGAGACCTGACCATGTAGAGATAGAAAACTAGTATTCCACTTTTTAGCTTCCCCCTTTGGTGAAGAAGATAATTGCAGTGTGACAACTTACCCGTGTGACAACAAGCCCCGGTCTCCCCTACTATTACGTGTTTAATAGCCAATAAACCTCAGAAGAATTGTATAAGATATCATAAATAGAGACGTCAAGAGGGCTAAGCAAATTGCCATGGACCCGCCTCCGTCGACGTCAGCCAATAGAAGAACACAGTCAGATGTGCCGAAGATCCGCCCGTTGCTACTAACCAATGAGAGAAGACGAGACTGGAAAAACCTTCGAGTAGAAAACAATTTGAAAAGTTTGAGACCAGCCCTTCTTCCTATGACGCTGTAGAAAGCTAACCACTTGAAAGTGGACTGTGGACCAGTTAAATAGGAGAAGGCCTCAGCCGAGCGTCCATTGTTAACTTATCATATCATTGTATTAATAAATCCTGTTCAATTTAGATGAGAAGTCTCTTGGATTATTTTAGCCTATTCCTACTATAGCATTTAGAACCCTACAGTGCCAATAGTCAGATCCGAATACCAGCATCAGGCAACACTTGGGTGCAGTACCCACGACCATCAAAAACAAAAGCCACAGATCAATAACTTTTACAGCCCACTCAGGTCCTCTCTTCCCCAACCCAAACTAAATAAACTAAATGAAATCCAGTTGTAACGCTCTCCCAAAAAATAAAAAGGGACAATAAGAGAAAAAACAAAAACCTAGCACCCCCCCCCCCCCCCCCCACCCCAACCAAAGAGCAAGAACATGCTCTAAGGAATGAACCCCTTCTTACACTTCGTTCCGTGACCAGAGATAGAAATCGGGCCGCCGCCGATCAGTCAGCTGACCGCCCCACTCCCAAAGTTTAGACAAAATAATAAAATGAATTAGTTTCCCTCTTCACATTAGCATTATATTAGCCTATTGTATTGATGGAGGCTGAAAACATATGCTGAACTACGAGGGTGTATCAGAAGTTGAGAGAAAACACAAAATAGAATAAAACAGAACAAGTAATAGGGGTAAAACCCCACACTGGGGGCTTCGCCCTTACGAAACAAAAGTATATTGCAATATACTACAATTTATATTGTAATACATTAGAAAATATATGTCAACATATGACAAAAATCCTCATATATTTGAAGAAATATAGCAATATATGGATGGAAAACCTATTGCTATATATTGATTTATATATTTTAAAATACATTGCTGTGCAAACAAAACTTTTTTATGAGTTAAACAAGCTCCAATTCACATTTTGCAAATCAGATTTTGCATGACATTCATTATATTTAACATTAGCCATATGGATGGACCATATATGGTTATGTACTGTATAAAAAATGGCAGCATCAAATACTATTTTTTTCTTTGAGTCCACTTTTTATTCCCCCACATTACATTTCATCCTCAACATGATATTTCAATCCTCCAGACTGGAACGTGGAGGTAAACATGCATAAAGGTTGGCATAATGTGGCAGATCAACTAACATACAATTTCATCACATCAAAAACCTGTTTCCTGCCCTGTAACACTCTTTTCAAGCCAACTACATGTTCTAAATGTAACACTGAACTGTGTGATTTGTCATACTGTCTTCCAACAGCAAAACATTTTCTGTCATCAAGTCTCTGTACCACAATGTAATAATACAAAGTGATTATGTGTCCATTTTCCAACAAAACAGTGAAGATGTTCCTTTTCATTACTCTAGTGAACTGCTCTGAGTAATACAGTTCTCCTTTGACTAAAGCCACTGTATCTGTGGTGACTGAAAGTTGACAGTCTCTCATAGCCAGTATCTCTTCGTTAGTAAGTTTTCGTACATAGTGTAAACCAAGGGTCACAACCTGATCTGCTACTCTTTTTTATTTTAAAATATTTTTTGGGGGCTTTTTGCCTTTAATTGGATAGGACAGTGGCGAGTGACAGGAAAGTGGGAGAGAGAGTCGGGATGGGATCCGGAAAGGACCACGGGTCGGGAATCGAACCCCGGTCGCCGGCGTACGGTGCAGGTGCCCCAGCCAGTTGCGCCACGGCCGATCTGCTACTCTTTCAAACTGTTTCAGCTTTTTTACACCAGTCAAGTTGTTATACAGCTGTATACATCTATATGTGAATTGTTTCATTATTTGTAAGGGAACACACTGGGTGCCATGAAACATCTTCAGTATCTCCCCATTAAAAGACTCAAAAATATATCCTGAACGTGCCCACAAAAGGTGCCCAATTTCTCACAGAGTCCGGCAAATGAAGACATAACTGTACATTAAATGACACATTTTCCTTTCCGTACAGTGTTTCAAACTGTTTGACAAACTCAACAACCAGTTTGTCCTTACACAGCAAGAACATGAAGGTGACAAGGATTAACCCGTGCTTGTAGAATGCCAATGTAGTATTCCCTTTAGCACAAAGATGCTATAAAAAAGTAACCAGTTCTGCCATTCACTAGCTTTCCAAAACTTCATTTGCTGAAAAGAGCGAGTCCACTCTTGTGATATTGCAAGGTGGTTTAATTCTCAAGAGTTGTTGGTCGAGCTCAGGAACACGTTTACCAATATAGTATGGCTCCTCATGGTGTTCACTATCCAGCCAAATGTTTGTCATTTGCTGAACAACTCCAAGATGTACATTATGCATATGGTCAGGAGGCATTCCAGATATGATATCAAAGTGTGGGATGTTGACAAGACATGTGGGCCCTTTAATGCCGCTCAAAGATTGTGTGGTATGCAAGGCCTCCCTTGCGTCAGTTAGAGTTGAAGCATGATCCCTTTTTGGAACATCTTTGTATGGATAAACCGTAACAGTTCCATTTCCCTTTGGAACTTGTTCACCAGGATGTAGGCAGAGGCTGCACCCATAATGACCATTAAATTGCGTCATGTTTTGCAGAATGGGCCTGGCAACTGAATCAAACATCATAACAGCTGCTATCACGCTACAATGATTTACAATGTTGTTTCGGTGTAACTTGAAGCCAACAATTGATAATGACTGACACTTGTGTGAATGGCTTTAAAAATGTATTAACATTTTGGGTTGGGTACCAAACCATAGGCCAAAAAGTAAAACATTCTCTTTACGGACATGATAAGGAAGTTGTCTACCATTCCTTGTAATGGCCAAATTCCATACTCGGATGATCACAATCAAACTATTTAACGTTAAGGAGAATGCATGAGGACTATCTAGTGGGCCACCATCTTTGTTGAGATTATGATACATTGTACCACAAAATATATCATCATCATTTTCTGAATTACATGTGCCATTTCCTGACTTAATGCAACAACATGCAATATCTTCTCTTTGAAGAAGATGTTCCAGTTGTGTTTGGAAGGGTGAGTACAGGAAGAAATTTCTATTCTTCAATGAGCTGTTTCTATCCCATGTAGAGTTACATACAGAACACTTCCCGTCAGTGACTTGTTCACCGATGTAATATTTGCAGTTGGGACAATATATGTGACATTCTAGGTGACCTTGTATTGGTTTAAGCTCTTTTAAGAACAGATGCTTTGAAGTTAGAACATTTTCTGGACAATGGATATTAATCAAATCTAAAAGATCAGACAGGGCCACACCAGTCTCAAAGCATATGAAAGTATAAGTAAAAAACTCTGAGCTTTGGTTAGTTGTGAGCCTGTGTAAAGTGGCTCATCGTTTACTGGAGGAAACCTTTCATTATCACCTACTCCCAAATGTGATTCTTCATTTACTGACTTATCAGTGCTGTCTCCCATTGGATTCAGAGTCAGTAAAAGACTGCCATAGTGGTTCAAACACATTAAAATCAACACTGTCCTCAAAACTGAAGATTGATGACTCCCTTGTTTGGCTCAAATTTGGTGGTAGTTCATCGGATTCAGGGTCTGTGCAGGCTCTGTAA
The DNA here is from genome assembly GCF_036324505.1 of Eleginops maclovinus. Lineage (NCBI taxonomy): Eukaryota > Metazoa > Chordata > Actinopteri > Perciformes > Eleginopidae > Eleginops > Eleginops maclovinus. The sequence continues at coordinate 926,990 of NC_086349.1, read as the reverse complement.
TGGGAAAATACAGTTAAAGGTGCACTATGCATTCCTGCATGGTTTCAGTGCGATTTTATTTTTGTCTCAAATCGTAGGCATCTCCCCTTGATGCCTGTCCAATGAATACACTGTGAAAAAATGCGGTCTCTGTAGACAACACAGGCGTCACTAATGGCAACCAACACTAGGGCACTAGTGACAATGCTGCTAACATGCGAAAGATATTCACTGTGTGCTTCCCCGGTGAACAAGATGATGATGACGGCGATCATCTCGATGACCCTAATCTCTGGTGTGACTTAACCCTGGAAGAACAGCAAACGGTAGATGCTGCTATGGCAAAGAAACAGCGCCTGCAGTGTTTTGCGCATACTCTTCAGCTGGTGGTGGGAGACGGTTTGGAAGAAACAAAAGTGGCATGTCCTTCTCTTTCCAAGTTATCAAAACTTAGCTCATTGCTGCACACAAGCACAACATTCAAAGATGTGTTTGATAGTGAATTTGGGAAACCGCCTACTTGGATGTTCATCATTCATAGTGAGACGTGGGAGCAGCATGTGCAGCAGGTGGGGGCGGTGCTCGAGTCCCTGAGGTAGGCTGGGCTCACGGCCAACCCGAGGAACTGTGCAGTTGGACGGAGGGAGGTACGGTATCTGAGGTAATGGAGGCTGAAAAACAGCCACCATTTCCGCCTGTCTGGTGCCCAAGACGAAAAAAGATGGGGCTGGCCGGCTACTACAGGCGGTTCATTCCGTCCTTTTCTGAGATGACCAGTCCCCTGACCAACCTGACCCGAAAGGGTGCTTCAGATCCGGTCCAGTGGACGGAGCGGTGCCAGCTGGCGTTTGAGAGGGTTAGGAAAGCTCTCTGTGGAAAGCCACTGCTGTACACACCTAACTTCTCTCTCCCCTTTGTTTTGCAGACCGACGCCTCGAACAGTGGGGTGGGGGCCGTTTTGTCCCAGGAGGTGGAGGGGGTCAACCGCCCCGTACTGTATATCAGCCGTAAGCTCGCTCAGCGGGAGGTGAGGTACAGTACGGTGGAGAAGGAGTGCCTCGCCATACGGTGGGCGGTCGGCGCCCTGCGTTACTACCTCATGGGGCGCCCTTTCACCCTCTGGTCGGACCATGACCCGCTTCAGTGGCTCCACCGCATGAAGGATGCCCACGCCTGGATCACTCGGTGGTATCTGGCGGTACAGCCTTTCAGCTTCAAGGTGATCCACAGGCCGGGTGGGGGTATGTGGTTAGGGCGCCGGCTGCTGGAGTGGTAGGAGTGGTTCAGCCGGAGGCAAGACAGCTGATCGGAATCAGGTAATCAGGCACTGATTAAAGTCATGGTCGTAACCTGGTTCTGGGTTCTTTTTGCAGTAGAGTGGGTCCTGAGGGAGGACTGTCTCCACCTCCCTAGCCGGACGAGAGTGACTAGCCAGCAAGAACGTTGTTAACGGGCTGTTCGGAAATAAATATATTTTATTTCAAAGTACCAGTGGTCCTTCCATCATTGGGAACCCAGGTGTGAGCCCGAACGCTCACAAAGTGTTTAATAACTTAACTGGGCTAGGTTGGACACAAACATCCTTTTCCAGTATCTCCTTGTTCTTGATGGAATCTCATATTCTGAAACAGGGGCAGTGTATTTTCTTCTCCTTCCGTCCATGCCTCTCTTCTTCTGGAATGACGGAACCCTCAACAGCATCAAAACATGCTTCTACAGTGACTTGACAGCTCACTCCGTTGCCACTCGGTTTCCAGAGGTAAATAATAACCCATCCTTTATCTCTAAGTTTTGTAAAGCGATTTACGTTGTAGATAAATGATACCGAAGCTAAAACGTTGTATTAAAACAGAAGTTAAAACGTTGTATTAAATTGACCAACAGAACCTAAAAAACAACACTACCCAGGATACTACGGTGTAAAAGCAACATTTCGTCAACGGTCGAGCTAGTTGTCACATGGGTAGAATAGGCGCGAATGTCAAGCGGCGCACCAGAACAATTTTAGCAAGGTAAACAAAAGCTACTCCGAGTCTGTGCGGGCCTCAGCGGTGAGAGGAGAAAATGAAGTTTGCACTGGTGAGCTGGTCAAAAGGGAAGGATAAAGATGCTCTCAGTGTAGTCCCTGTAAATTGGATCGTAGACTTCGATCCTAAAGACTCTAACAAGGAGTATCTTATCGAGTGCCACAGTGGCAAGAGGCCTTCGAATGGATGGTTGAGTAAAACTTGAGTAAAAGTATTGTTATGTGGTTATTAAAGACAGCAGTGAAAAGTTTGAATTTTATTGTTTATATGATTTCAAATGTTTCGCCTAAAGGACACTCAACATTCCTTTGATTGTAGCATTATTTAGCAATCTTTCGGAAGGCAGAGTATGCCCTTAAAAATGGTCTTTTACTCCCACAAAAGAAAACCCTCTAAGTTGAGCCAGGGGTGGTCACCTTTCTCACCACCAATATCACTCGAAGTTAAAGGTGTTTCTGGTTCTTCCATCTCGAAAAAAACGGCAGCTGAAGTGTGCTCAATGCAGGCAGGCAGGGTTTTTACATATATTTTATAAAATATTTCTACTTATATTGTTACATATATTTTATAGATATATTTTATAATATATGTTTACATTTATTTTATAATATATTTTATTACATATTCACTGTGTATTCCAATATATAATCTCATATAATGTGGGATATATTTCAATATATAACAATATATTCAATAATATAACAATGTATTTATTCAATATATGAAAATGGCAATAATTGCCTATTTTTATATATGCCACAATATATTGCTTGCAGATATAATATATTGTTATATAATACATCATGATATATTACTATCTAAATTTAACAATATATGAATACACGTGAAATATATTCACGTAATATATTGAGAAATATATTTTTGTTGCGTAAGGGCGAGGCCTAAGTACAAAATCAAAAACTATTATTCGAGGTGTGTTGGTACTTCAAGTAACACATACAATAAAAGTGCATGCTATGGAGCCAGTAAACGTAGAATATCCAGAATTAAAACAATATTACCTTTCATGCATTTTCAAAATAATAAAGCCGTCACTCAGAGTAGGTATATAGGCAAGCCTGGACTATTATCAACGGAAGAAAAAAGGAAAAGTACCGCAGCAATAAAACCCCTCGAGGTGGAGAAACTATTTAACCCTAACCCCATGTCCGCTATCTTGAGTTCAAGGGCCCCTAACGGCGTGGTATGACCAGCCACTGCCTTTGAGTTGTCTTGTACATTGCACTTTAATGTGGAAATCTCACTTTTAAGCACGTTTATGCTCCCTGAAAGTGTTGCTAGTTCGGACTGGATAGCATTTAGCTTGTTGTCTGTGCATTTGCCCTTTTCTTGCAGCTGAGCAAAGCGAGGTTCAAAGAACTCACGTTATTTCTCCATTAGCAGGTCTGTAATGGCGTCAAGCTCCTTAGCACCACGCGTCACCTTGTGAGACTTGATTAAAGCACCACTCGAGCCGGTCTTCTTCGCAGAATCAGCCACTTTCACCTAACCTTTTAGCTAACAGGGCGGACTTATACATCAATTTCAATCGGAAAACTACTCAAAATTGGGAATTTGGGCCAAGAGCAGAAAGCGTAAGCCGCCATCTTGTCCAGCTGGTCACGTGACTCTCGCTGTTTGTAGTGTTTTGTTTGGTCTCTTTCCATATCATTCAGATGATAACTGCAAAGAATGAATCACAAATGCAAGTAAAAAACATAACATGAGAGCAGAGATCAAGTCATTTTGGATGGAATGAGCCATACCAGAAAACACAGCTGATGACTGGAATTGTGTGGCCAGGACAGAGTCATATTTAGACAATGTTTCTGTGAACTCCCTGTAATTCCCCTTGTTGGATGATTCACTACTCTCATCATGCCCCCTAAATGATAGCTCCTGCCGGCCAAGCAAGGGAGTCACATCAATAAGGCGTTTTAGGAAGGCCCTGTTTTGTTTGACTGCCTCATTATGTTTTTCCGCTTGAATTATGTTTTGCCACTTGAATGTGAGCACCTTCATTGAGTGCATGTTCAACCCTGACCCTGCCCAGGCAACTTAACCTTGCACATGCACTTGTTCATTGCTCTTTTCATGCCTTTTATATGCCCTGTCAAAGTGATGAAATGTGGGAATTATGTTAAACTGAAACAAGGAAATACGATGTGTGTGTTTTACTTACAGTGTAAGAAATGAACAATGGAAATGGTCAAGCAATTTCACCAAGCAAATATCAAGTAATGGGTTGAAGTTTGTCTTTTGACTCCACTTGCAAAATCCGCGATGGGACTGAGCTCCCAAATTCTCAAGTGACAGTGTATCTCAAAATAGCTGTCAATCAAAAAGTGATTCAGCCTTTAAACTGATCCTCCAATCATCATGCAGAAGCCCAGCGTCCAGGCTAGCCGAGGCCAGCCCACTGCTCCATCCACCCCCAGAGACGCTGAGCGTCCGGGGTGGGACAAAATCGTGGCATTCATCCAATTAACGTGGAGTTTCAAGGCAATGAAAAAAACTGTTCCATGCAGTCTCATTGAGGCGGATGGACGCTCGGCTTCTATGGGCAAATGCATTGACATTACGGGAATGTGTGAGAAGTTAACAAAATCGAGTCAGTCGACTTGTGATAAGTAGCTGATTCTGAACGAACTCGTCTTCGAGATGAACGTATTATAACGCAATTGCAGTCAATGAAATGTTAACACAACAGTACATATTTGACCATTACATTTTCGACATTTTAGAGGAAGCTGAGCTCCCCTTGCAGTCTTAGAGAAATCGCCTCTGCTCTCTTGACATACCTGGACAGTACCATTGCCCTTCTTGTCCGCTGCATTCCTTGATGATCCATATGTATTGTTTGCCGCATGTCATTTCTCATCGAGCTTGGGAGGATTATCCTGTCACCTGCAAACATTATCTCATCCATTACTGCCAGAGTATGTCTGATAGGCCAGTATTGAACCAGTTTCTTTCGATGCAGCAATTATCATGTCGTCTGCAATGATGTGGACTCCATGGATATCTCCAAATGTTTCGCAGTGTTGTTGCAGGAAAACTTCACTTGCAGACTTGATCCCGAATGGAAGACATTTAGAGCAGTATCTCCCCCATCGTGTGTTAAGTGTGCACAGTAGAGATGACTCTTTATCTAGCTTAACTTGCCAATATCCATATTTTTCATGCAGCACTGTGAAAAGTTCCTTACCAGTCAGATTGCACAGAACTTCATCCGACGTTGGAATGGAGTAGTGCTGTCTCAGTATAGCTTTGTTTAGGTCACTGAGATCCAAGCAACCCGTAACTTTTTTCTGTCTTTTTCCTCTGTGATCCCTAGGCTATTAACCCATGGTGTAGGCTCAGTTACCTGTGCTATCACATCAGCACAAGTCATCGAGGGTGGCTGTGAGTCTGTCTATTACTACCAGTGGTATTTTCCTACAGCCGTGTATGACAGATGTGGCCTTGGGGTCTGCGTGGATGTGATATTCTCCAGCAAACTCACCTAAACCCTCAAAGACGGTCGGGTGCTGAGTTATCTGCTCCTCTTTTGTTGTTGGATGTTTCACTTCCAATTAATCAATGTCCACTCTCTTCACCAGGCGTAGTTCTACACGTTTCGTTCCCTAGTATGGGTATGGATGTGTGCCTGGATACATAAAATGTCAGACTTGCCTGTGTTTTGGGAGTGGAGCATTTGAGTGCTTCAGTCTCATCCCTCCATATGCTTCCATCACTGTCTTTGTAGGCTGTAGTTTAAGGTTTGTTCTCCTTTCACGTCTGGCTTTCAGGGTCATCGATTTGAATACTTTCAGTGGCAGGACGTTGTCCTGTGTCCAACTTAAACTTGCCACACATGCAGTCAACGTTTATATTAGAATGCCACGACATGTCAACTATAGATTTTAGCTGATCAATGTTCACTGTCCCAATATAAAGGTTGTCTATCTCCGGTGAAACATCATGCACTGTCTTGTGATGTTGGGCTTTAGCTGACCTAAACATTTTTGCATAGTAGTTCTGTTTTTCCACAATTACTGTCTAGCATTACTCTATATAAGCTGTGCGATAAATATATTACACAGCTTAGTTGAATATATATATATATATATATATATATATACAGTATGTGTATATATATATATATATATATTTGTATACACACACATACACGTAAACAGTTAGTGAAAGAGGTGCTTAGAGGTACCCACAGCTCTTTGTGCTGCCTCACATGAACACAGGGTTGACAGAAAGCCTCCCTCTTCCTGCTCAATTGTGAACATGGTGTGTGGGTTGATCTTATTGATCAGTTGGAGGAAGTTGTTAGATCTGTGATCTGTATTGATTTCAGGTGACGTAGGAGCTGTTGAAAGCAATCTGTACAAAATGTATTTTGTGCAGTTCAATCAGGAGAGACTTTGTTTTGAGTGAACAATATAGTATTTCTTGCCGTTTACACATCATGTGAAATGTAATAATTTTTGGCAATTAGACCCCATTTGGATTAAATACATTTAGAGGGGGAGGAGAAGCCAAACAGGATATGAAATAAAATCCTCGGGACTAGACACCTGTGGTGGTTAAGGGATGTAGGGAATGTTTTGAAGAGCCAAGTGTAAAGAGGGGTGACTGAGCTCAACCTGAACCCTGGCTGTAGTGAATGAGGTGGAGGAGGGCTGTGCTTATTCACCTGAAGAGAAAGCATGTATATGTGACTGTGGGGGAAAAGAGGACCCTGACTTAAAATCCTTGGGGTAGCTCTTTGAGGACATAGTTGAAAAACACAGTATCAAGGCGAGTAGACAATTCAATCAGACACCATGCTGTGCAGTACGGGGGCTCCCCAGGGAACACTGCCGGCACCGTTTCTCTTCACCCTCTACACTGCAGACCTCACCCAGAACACTGCTACCTGTCATCTGCAGACATTCTCTGGAGACTCTGCCATCGTCGGCCTCATCTCCAACGAGGACAACAGGGAGTACAGGGAGCTGAATCAGGACTATGGTGGCAGAGGAACCACTTCCAGCAGTGGTGGTGGACTTCAGACAACGCTAACACTTTCCCCCCACACCAGTGAACATCCAGGGAGCAGACATTGAGATTGTGAAATCTTACAAATACCTGGGTGTTCATCTGAACAATAAACTGGACTGGATTGATCACTCTGCTGTTCTGTTCTCTATTCCTTCAATCCCATTATTTTTAATCATAATAGAGAATAATTCAGTAACCATTATAAATAATAAAGGAGAGCTGTTGCAACCCTGTCTAATATCCTTTGTGATTTTAAATCTCGGGCAGGTACCATATTCCAAAGCTACACAGCTGTTAAGGTGTACCTAATAAAATGGCCGGTGAGTGTATATGTAGAAGTTCTTAGCTAGGGTTCTTTTTAATAAGTAGTAAAGAATAAAACTACAGGAACACCTGTTTGTTCACATATCTGGTGTAAAGTTAACGTACAGTTAATCTTATGGGCCCTGCCAAGGTGCCATCGAGCAAGGCTCTGACCGCAAGTGCTCCCTGGCACCACACAGCTGTGTGAATTCAAAACAAAGCGCAAAACTGAATTTCACCCTTGGGGATCAATAAAGGTTCATCCTAATTAATCTTAAAAGAAAAAAAAAAGATTAGTTATTTCATCTTATTCTATCCTTTTTGTGAACCAAGTGTCATTTCACTCCTTAAATAAACAGGGTTAAATTAATAATTAACAAAATTAACCATTTAGAAAAATAATAAAGCAAATAAAATAAAACACAATGTTCATGGGTAGTTTGTTTTTTCTTTAATTAATGCTGTGTCTCAGCTTATCTGTATATGACACAGAGACGTGGAGTGAAGTACTCTGTGTCCTCAGATTTTCTGTCAATCAGTTGAATGTTGATTTTGTTGCTGTTCCCAACAAATGGTCTCTTTCTCACGTGCAACCAAAAAAGCTAGACATTTAAAAAGAAATGTACTCCTGCTCAAAACTTGTTGAAACTAATAACTAAGCAAAAAAACAACAACAACTGGCTACTTAAACAAGGTGTAACTTTTGATGAGCTCATGTCACTCTTTTTCTGACATGGAAACTCTCCCATTGGCTTCCCTCTGATACGCCACCACTGCCCCCTTCTGGATAATACTAGGTACTGCAGACTGAAGATAAACTCACCCTTATGGGCCATATTGAGATGGTTATTAAAACCAGCTGGTCCGAAGCCAATAAGACTTTTAATAGTAAATCATAACATTTCAATCATTGTAACATATTGTCCAAACACATCATCTTTAGCCCTGAAAAAAGCATTCTGTTTTCAGAAGTTGATTGATATTCAAGATTATTTACAATGCTTACCCTCTTGAGGAGCTTTTTTCAGCAACGCTCTGAGCCGAACCTGACGACCTGCATAGGCGGGAAGTAATGAAGTACAATAGGCCTATGTCACACTTCCTGATTCCGGAACGTTCAAAATCGCCGTGCAGTGTTCACGTACTTCCGGTAGTGACCATAGTAACCCTAGTTACGTGACAAACTATGGCCGCCTCCTCTCGTTGCTGTTATTGTAGTGTAGACCGGGCTGCTCAATGTCAAAACAAAGACAGTCGTACCTCAGTTTCCACGATTTCCCGAAAGACGAACTCCTCCGCAAGTCTTGGGTGAGGCTGATAAGGAGGGATGAAGGTCCCTCGTTTAATATTCTCAGGGGTAACACGTTTGTCTGCAGTTTGTATTTTGACAAGGAGAGCATATACGTCTCGGAAATTGGGCTGAAGAGGCTAAAAACCGGTGCTACACCAAGCCGGTTTCCCTGGAATAGCTGGAGGGAGAATTGGACTCTTCGCCAGTCAGTGTCTGATCGCGTTAATGCACGCCTTGGAGTAAGTGAGGAGCTTCAGGCTTGTATTAGCGACAAGCAAAATGTCTGACCAGAGATTTTTTTGGTTTAACCACATATAACTTAACCTTAGCCTGTGGTTGTTAAACTGCCGCAACAGCATTTGAGAACACTAGCTAGTTAGTAAGGTTACTTTCAGAAACGTAGGCGGGACGTGCAGCTATGTTGACATCCATAGCTCTTGGGTCTCGTCAGGTAAAGGTTTATGAACCACATAAACACCACAGTGCAAACTAAAGTGAATTCCTAGCCTTAATAGTCAGTCACATTTTTCGAATAATTCAAACAGGATACCGTTCTCTATCTGTAGTTGAACTTATCTGACACACTGGTTATTTTCATTCGTTACAAGCTAGCAAGCTAGCGGTCAGTGGCGGCTCCTGACAAATTTCTCAGGGGGGGCAAAAGTTGTGATGATGGCTAAGATGACCCATTCAATGGGTAAAATAATAATAAATAAAAGTCAGATAGCCAGCTTTACAGTGTCACATCTCATTGTTTAATTTGGTTTTCAACCACTAGATGCAACCCCAGACATAAAATATACAATACATTTGGTTCCACAATAAAACACACATTAACAGATAGTTTGTCATCTAATAGTTTGCCCTTGAAATCACTTTTAGCACAGTCTACAATTTATAGCCATCATGGATGCCATAGCAATAATCAAATCAAATTATACTATAATCAAAACTGTAATTAATCAAAATTTTCCAGAACATATTCCATTTACCACTATACAGTTTACAGGTTTAGTAAAGGTATAGAAAACCAACAGACCCAACAGGCATGACGTGCATGCTGCTGATTCTGTGAAACTGAATCATTTACTGAAAGGGGCGTGTTCAAAAAAATAGCAGTGCCAGGTTCAACTATTGAGGTCATTGATTATGTGAAAAAAAATAGGTGTTAAACAGATGGCCCCTATTCAAGGATCAAGGCAACTGATGCTGCATATGCTGGCTGTGCATTTGTCCTTGAAAAACAGAGTAAAACGGGTTGTTTAAGACACTGTTAAGAAGAAGAGCATTCTTTGATTAAGAAATTAATAAAAGAGGGGAAAACCTATAAAGAAGTGCAGAAAATGATAGGCTGTTCAGCTAAAATGATATCAAACGCTTTAAAATGGCAGCCAAAACCATCACCACCAGGTGAGGAAGAAAAAGAAAAACAACTATTCGAAGGGATCGGAGAATAACCAAAATGGCAAAGGATTGTTTGGGTGACCGGGTAAAAAAACTGGAAATCCCACCAAGGTCAGAGAAAAAAACTCTCACTGCTGAGATGTGTGAAGTGGCCTGCTGCATGATCAAATTCAGCTGGTGTGCGTAGCAATGCAAATAATGGGCATTTTTGTACTCTTCTCGTACCTTTTGCTGCACACCAGCTCTCTCTCCTCTCATCACACTGGCACCGTCGTAGGCTTGCGCAATGAGTTTACACTTATCATCATCAGTGAAAACGCTATTCAGTCTCTCCAAAATTGCATCGGCAATGGAGCTGGCCGTTGCTGACAAGATGGGGACAAATTCAAAGAACCGTTCTTGCACAGCGTGTTTTCCATCTACATATCTCAGCACCAGCACCAACTGAGTCTGTGTAGAGACGTCTGTGGTCTCATCTGCTTGGATTGCCACGAATCTTGCTGCTCTCACCTCCTCCACGATACGCTCTCTGATGACAGATGCCATGCAATCCAGCAGCTCATTCTGCACCGTCTTTGATGTGCCCTTAAAGACTGTGGCCGTTCTTAAGTGCTCCTCAAACACCTCGTCCAGCGACGCCACTAAATCAACCAGTCCACGAAAAATCCCCGCGTTGCTGGACCCCTCACTCTCATCCTTGCCTCTCAGAGCTAACTCAAACACGCCACAGAATTTCACACAGTCGATAAGGCGGCCTAGGATGTGCCGGTTCTTGCTCACCTCATCGTTGTGACGGCGCACGGCTATCCTGTAGCTCTCATCCAGCTGTGTGGCAATGTTCACTCTCCCAAATGCCGACAGTTTTAGGCAGCTGTCCATATGCATCTTCGATGCTTCGTGTTTCTTCACCTTTTCTGAGAGGTGGTGCATATCAGTGACACCCGTCTTTGTCCAGGCGGTGTCAGTGTTGGCATCCGGGTGGATTAGCACACAGGGGTAGCAAAACAGAGCGTTAGCCACTTCACAACCTGCTAGCCATGTTTTCCGCTCGTACCAGCTCCGGGAAAATCCGCGGCTGTATGTTTTCCCCGCTTTTGTTGACACCTGCTTGATGTTTAAATTTGGTCTGGGTGGTCCCAATTCTTTAACAGCCAATTTATCCGCATTGCTTCGACGACTGAACGGTAATTCCCTCAGGGAAACGATGGAATTGCAGTTGCCAGCCATGATGATTCGGCGCCGCCGAATCATCCGCCGATCGACCGCCGATTCGGCGGAGACCGCCAGACGCGCGCACTGTACGTCCGAGCACGCATCAGTGCGTAACTGCGTATGACGAAATCACGTTAGGGCAAGCCCCCCCGGAGCCCATAGAAATGCATTGTATCGTTCGATTTTTGAAAAAACGAGTCTCAACATGTAAGTCTATGAGAGCGCCTGGGGCGATTTTCAATCTGACTGATATCGCCCCAAGGGGGCGGGGCTACTGGTTGGACAGTGACATCCAGGCTGCTGATTGTCGCAGCGATATTCAGGCTGCTGTTTGGACTATACTATTAAGACTTAGACTGGCAAAATAAACTCTTTTCTCTCTTTTTTTTTTTTTTTTTTTTTTTTCGTTTGGCTTAAGGAGGGCGGTGCACTATCGCCCCCTATGGGCCAGCCGCCCCTGCTAGCGGTGACTCGTCAACAGAATTTATTCCACCAGGCGGTCAGGATGCTGAACTCTCTCCCTCCCTCCCTCTCTCCTCTCACTCTCTCGCTCTCTCTCTATCATCCGTCCCTCCCTCAATCCTCTGTCTCTCTCTCCTCCCTCCCTCTGTCCTCTCGCTCCCCCTCTCTCCGTCCCTCCCTCTCTCTCTCTCCCCTTCTCTTATCTCCCTCTACCCCTGCTCCCATCTCTCCCCTGACCTCTCCGCCCTCCGTCCCACCCACCTTTCCCCACAGCCTCAATGGAAATGTACCAGGACATTAATCCCCCTCCCTCACACACCCGTCCCTCATCCAGCACCAGTCACTTTCACTTCGCTGCTACTGAAAATGTACTTTGCACAAAGTATTTTTTTGCACTAAAGCACTACTTGCACTACTGTCAAACTGTGTTGATTGTGTCGAACATATGTATGTATTATTTAGGTTTTTTTGTATACCCCTTTTTACCCCCCCTTTTTTTTCAAGGCTCTTATCTTTGTATGTTATATGTTCTTGTTTATATTTGCACTGTGGGACTGCCAGAAACGGTATTTCAATTTGCTGTATGTATAACACATGTGGAAACTTTGACTTTAGCACTTACCTCTATAATTGAAGATGAACTTCTCGTAAAAGAACTTGTATCCTTTTTCCAGTTTAGACTTCTTCCCTGTAGAGTGTTCATTCACTAGTTGAACCACGTCGTCTTGACCGACTTTCAGATAGTTATGCAGCGATGTTGTCCAGCGATAACCATGTTGAATGCATTAACCGGAAGAGACCCTGCTTCAGCAATTTTTGACAGGTACTTCCTGCTTTCAACTGTGATGTGACATAGGCCTATTACCTCGTTACTGTATCGAAGTAGATTTTTGTGATATCAGTATTTTTACTCCACTTGTAGTGGAGAGTTAAAGGTAACTCAGTGTTGGCACTAGTTCTCTAGTTTATCGCTAGGTTCATCCCGGTGTGTGGGCCAGAACACCACTTAAGGCCAAAGGTCCAGTGTCCAGAAATGAGGAGCTGAGATGATGCTTGACCTTCTTTATTATGTCTTTTAATGGTTTGGATGTTTGTATATGTGTGGTTTTCCTACAAAAGAAATGAAAACAATACATGAATACAAAGTTAACTATACATACTTAAACAATAAACATAGAGGCAGCCGATGCTCTTATTCTGACACACCACAGACATGCTACTTCCGGTAATCGGGTTAGCGAAACAATAGGTCTAAAACTTAGCGGTGCACACTAAATATCTCACACGTAACCTCACAAACATTCATCCACATGAACTACAGCTTAACACCTTAATAATAATTATTAAGGAACAACATAAACAGTACTGTGGACAACACTCACCGTCATTTACACACACTAACACAACAAAACCTTCCCGCTATTACTTGTAATGGCCACCGTCTGACCTAGTGCCACGTCACACAAAACACGTGAGCTAGCTCCTCCTCCCCTCATCATCTACACCCAACAACTGAAAGTACTGAACATCAATACAACTTTGGAGCCTTTTGTACAGCCGTCAAATGTAATAATACATTTGCTCATCAATAAAGGCAACAAAGTGCTATGGCTGGGATGTGATGGCAGGAGTAAAACCTCCCTCATCTTCTCCTGATGGAAGAGCAGGGAGGACCACCAGTCTGGCAACTGGCCGGGTGTAGACTCTTTGCTTGACCTTCACGTCAGCAGACCTTATATGTCCGTCGCTGCTTGGATGTGTCTTGACAACTGTCCCTATGGGCCATAGGGCCCTTGGAAGGTAAGGATCAGCGATCATCACCACGCAGTCCTCTGTGATGTCAACAGGTGTAGCTTGCCACTTCTGACGAGCTTGCAGACTTGGCAAGTAGAGCCTCAGGAATCGAGCCCAGAGGTGATCAGCCAGAACTTGGGAGGGTTTCCAACGACGGGGACTTATAAGTTTGCTTTCCGGATAGACTACCTGGGGTAGTGAACCATCAGAAGAACATTAGGAGTCACTGGATCGGGGTCGCTGGCATCTGCAGACACATAACCCAAGGGCTTACTGTTGAGGATCCACTCCACCTCAGTGAGAACAGTGCTAAGCACTTCTTCTGGGACCGGTTGAGCACCGACAGTGACATACAGGGCACTCTTAACAGAGCGTATCTCTCTCTCCCACACTCCACCGAAATGGGGAGCTGCTGGGGGGTTAAAGTGGAAGGCAATCTTCTGTGGTGCAAGAATCTGTTGTAGGTCGGGAGCCATTGCCTTGAAGGCCTCTCTTAGTTCTCGCTCACCTCCTTTGAAGTTTGTCCCCTTGTCTGAAAACAGCTCTTCAGGCGTACCTCTTCGGGTGATAAACCGTCGAAGGGCCATCAGGAAGGCATCGGAACTAATGCTGGTAAAGAGGTCCAAGTGGACAGCCCTGCTGGTGAGGCACTTGAAGATGACTCTTCTCCAAGCGTCTTCCCAGCTTGACCTCGAAAGGCCCAAAGCAGTCCATCCCTGTAGAAAAGAAGGGAGGCTTGAATAGGCGCAGACGGGTCATCTTGGGTACTGCTGGTCTGGCCCTCCATCGCTGACAGTCAGCACAGGTGTACTGGTAGCGCCGAACTGCCTCACGCCCTCTCAAGATCCTGAATGAGCGTCGTAGCTCAGGGAACACCCGCTCTGGACCGGGATAGTGTAGACGGCTGTCGAAGTCTTGGATCAGAAGTTTAGTCATCCAATGGCCTGGGTCTAAGATGATAGGATGGAGTGCTGTCACCTCCAGGTCCTCTGCTCGACGTAGTCTTCCCCCAACTCGTATGAGCTCTCCACTCTCATCTGACTCCGGAGACAGAGTGAGGAGTCGACTGCTTCTTGGAACCGGCTCACCAGCTTTGAGTAGGCTGTACTCTTGTTGGAAGCTATCGCTTTGAGCCCTTTGGATGGTCAACCGCTCTGCCTGGTGGAAGTTTTCAGCAGTGGGTGGGTCGTCGGACCCAGCCGCCCCGTGCAGCTCCCACACTGTCTCTTCCAGCAACTCCTTCCAGGAGTTAGGACGACTTGGGTATGCAGAAGGCTGACTCGATGCTACTACGGCGAACCCACAGAATGTAGACTTGCGAAGCTCTGAGGAATCTTCTGTTTGGACAGCTGGATCCTCTGGCCACAAGTCTGGACTCAGCAGAAGGAAGGGAGGTCCCTGGCTCCATCTGTTTATCTCTATGAGTTCCTTCAGCTTCTTACCCCTTGTCACATCGTCTGCTGGGTTCCTCGTGGTATCAACATACCTCCAGGTGTGCTTGTCAGTCAGCTCCTGTATCTCAGCCACGTGGGTTCCGACAAAGACCTTGAATCGGCAGGACTCGGACTTCAACCATGTTAACACTGTTGTGGAATCAGACCACAAGATGATCTGGTCAACATTGATGGTAAGTTCCCTTAGCAGCAGCTGCGACAGCTGTGCACCAGTGAGTGCTGCACAGAGTTCCAGTCTGGGTGTTAGAAACTACAAGTTCCAAAGAACTACAAGTGCATTTCCCCTCCGCTCCACAAGGTGGTACAAGTGAACAATCTACCTGTCAATCATTGCCTACCCTTTAAATACAGACCTGTAAGGGCGGGACTTCCTCTCTTTGTCCCTAAACACGTCTGGAAATTGTTTGGTGAAGTGTGCCATGTGTCTTTTGGAGTTATTTCAATGTAAGTCCAGTTTCATTTATTGATGAGGATCATGTTTAGGTATTAACTGCTAATATGTTAATAGTAAGTTTAATAGTTCATTAGATCTAACTTGTTGATTATGAAGTTAATGTGAAGCTTGACTAGATATCGTTTGAATTGTCTACGTTTGATGTGGCATGTGTTGCGATTGTAAGGCAACATTTCTGTTTGTATTTTACTTTGGACAAAGCATTGTAATGTTGTTTTCTGTCTTTGTAGAACCATTGGTACTCATCATTGGCACTCATCCAGTCCTGTCTCCAATTCACCATTTTTGGACTAAGAGAGAATAAACTTAAACTTGAGTGCAACCTTGTTTCCTGTGTGGTCTGTGTGGCTCCAGTCTGAACCTTAAATACCCTACAGTTGGTCCTTCGAGCCGGATACTGAGCCACACACCACACGAAGACAATGGCCGATGTACAACCAGACGAGATAAGGTCTACTGATGAGCCCCCTGTACTTGAGACCACTGAAGGTCAGGCTACCTCCACTGAGTGTGCGGATGGATCCCAAGGTGAATTAGACGCAACCAAGCTTTACGCAGAAGATAAAGCCCCCCCGCAAACATCACCTACGCCATCTATACCCACTCATCAAACAGAGCCTAGCCTTTCACCTAAACTCCCATTACCTACCTCTCACAAAGAGGACCAAATCCCTTTGCCATCAGTACCTTGTGAAGTCGTCTTAAAGCCACCTGCCCTTGACCCAGGGACTAGACCGAAAAGGCAAACACGGCCCCCTGATTTCTATAGTATTCCTGTGCGATCGCAAAGGCCGCATACACTTTCCCATGGCTCCCGTAGCTCTCATAGTAAGAGGGGTCGTACAAAAACGACCTTTAGTCTCCCTGCTAGATCTCACACCAGTAGGCATTCTAGTAGTAGCCACACTAGTTGTTTGAGTGACCTCCAAGTCAGCATGCTTGAGGCAAAGAAGAAGAAAGATGAGCTGGAGGAGCTGAAAAGACAAAGACAGGAGGAAGAAGACCTGGATGAACAATGCAAACTGATTGATAAGAATGCCAAAGCTGCTCAGCAGTGGCAGGAAGAGGCGCACAAGGACAGAGAGAGAATTGTCAGACAGGTTGCGATTAATAGACGCATTCGCCAGAAAGAACTAGAGCTTGACTCAGCCCAGCTTGTGACTAGTTTCATTCAACAAAACCTCTTTGATGACCCCTGTGGAGCTGCCGCTCTCTTTCCCTCACCTCCTAATGTAGCCACCTCTTCCTTTTATGATCTGCCTCCATCCAGAATATTCACTCCTGCCCCCTCAAGAATTCCGCATGCTGACAATCAAATTCTCGCAGCTTCACAGTTTTCTCTATTCCCTCAGCCTGGCCTTCCCAGGGTTCCCCAAACCTTTCCTATGCCTCAACCTATGGAGCCAAAGGTAGCCATTTTCCAAGCTCCCAATTCTGTTGCTGCACCTCAAACAGCCCCATTGTCCATAGGCTCTATTCAGTCTTGCCCTTTGCCCCCTGTAGCTACTGCTCAAGCTGCAGTGCTGTCCATGCCTAGTGTGTCTACCCAGCCTTCCAGTCACCATGCCTCTGTCAGTGTACCACACTCCTCCCTTCTTATTCACCGTGCAACTGCACCGTCAGCGACTGTCCAAGCTCCTGCTTATATTGCATCCATGCCTGATCCTAGATGGCCCATTTCGACTGGTAGATTGCCCCCAGTGCAAGTTACATCATCCCAGCAGCCACAAGCTCTTTATCCACATATTCAACCCCCCAATAACATGGATCTGCTAATAGCCTCAGCATATGGGATACCAAGACCTTCACTTCCTGTGTTCAAGAGTGGTCAAGAGAGTGAGTTTGCCCTCCTGAGAATGGCTCTTAGCAACCTCCTTGAAAATCACCCACATCTTACTGAACATTATAAATATCAGATCCTCTTGGACCATCTGCAGCACCCAGGTGCTAACAAACTGGCCAGATCCAGCATGCATGATGCTAGACCATATTCCACAGCTCTTGCAGCGCTTGAGGAGAAATATGGTCAGCCAAGGCTCCTTGTTCAGAGCGAAATTGGAGCAATATTGAATTCCCCCATTATTCGCATAAGCGATGTAGAGGCCCTGGATGATTTCTCCCTTTCCATCCATGCTTTGGTGGGAATGCTGCTGTCCCTAGAGGGCCCTAATGGCTCTGAATTAAGATGTGGTTCTCATGTCGACAGACTGCTTAGCAAACTCCCTGTGCAGTATAGAGATGGATTTGTTGAGTACTGCATTAAACGTGGCATTATTACTGGGCAGGCAAACCGAACTTACTCCCTCCTTGACCTTTCAACCTGGCTGCAGTCAAAGACAAGAGCTAAACGCATATCAGAGAGAGCGGTTGAACTCCATAAACAGGAAAGACCTACAATTGGTGACAAAGGACCACAAGCTGTAAATGAACGCCGGCCCTCTAGACCTGTCTCCTCTGTCTACCTGTCAACATGGGAAAAGGATACTACATCAAGCGCACAGGAGAAGGTAGAAATTAAGCCCAAACCTTACTGTCCTCACTGTAATGTCAGAGACCATTTTCTTGGTTCATGCCCAGACTTCAAGAAACTCTCAAAAAATGACATTCTGAAATGGATCAATGAGAAGGACAGATGCCGTAAATGTGGGAGAACACACAAATTTGACAAATGCACATTAAAGAGGCCATGTAACATTTGTAAGGAGATTCACCTAACCATTCTCCATGATGTTAATGTAAACAAATCAGTCACAGTGATGCTTACATCCTCCCCCTCAGAGCTCCTTTACATGGACCAACCCAACCGTTCCCATAAGGTCATGTTGAAAGTTGTCAATGTATGTCTCTACAATGGAGAGAAGACCTTCACCACATATGCAGTCCTTGATGATGGGGCTGACAGGTCCATTCTACTCCCCCAAGCTGTTCAGTCTTTGGGCCTCACAGCTCAGCCTGAGACCATCTCACTACGCACCGTAAGACAAGATATAGTGCAAGTACATGGAGCATCCGTATCTTTTGAAATTTCCCCTATCAACCAGCCAAACCAGAGGCATGTTATCAGCAGTGCATTCACTGCAGACAATCTTGGCCTGTCAGAGCACACATATCCTGTGAGACAGCTACAAGAGCAGTATCACCATCTCAGAGATGTTCCATTACAACTTGTTGAACATGCATGCCCTCTTGTACTCATTGGTTCAGACTATGCTCATCTTATTACAGCCATAGAGCCAATTCTCATAGGGCCCCCTGGTGGCCCATTGGCTGTACATACCAGGCTAGGATGGGCTCTGCAGGGACCAGCCGGTTTAGTCCAAACTCATCATCACACTCTGTCTTTCGCTCTTACCTGTTTCAAAAGTGAGCTGCTCAGTAATGTAGAGAGGCTCTGGCAGATTGACACCTTGCCCTATGTTAATGAGAAAACAGCTACACGGTCCAAACAAGACAAGCTAGCCCTTGATCTACTCCATTCCAAAACAGTACGAGTAGAGATAGATGGTGTAATGCGCTATGCCACTCCCCTGCTAAGAGCTCCCAACACTGCTCTCCTTAGAGCTCCCAAGAAAGCTGCCTTGCCCCGTCTCTGTGCTACAGAAAGACGCCTGTCCAAAGATCCCCCACTGGCAAAGAAATACCAAGAAGAGCTGGATAAACTTGTGCAGTCTGGCTATATTCAAAGGATTCCCAGCGACCAGGTAGATCAATCAAATGAACACTGGTATTTCCCACATCACATTGTTGAACACAACAACAAGCACAGAGTCGTATTTGACTGCTCTTTTGAATACATGGGCCAAAATCTGAACAAATGTCTTCTGCCTGGACCAACACTGGGGCCCTCTCTCCTTGGGGTCCTTCTCAGATTTCGCCAACATGCTATTGCCATTTGTGGAGATATTAAAGCAATGTTCCATCAGGTACGCCTTCTGAATGAGGACAAACCTCTACTGCGCTTTATATGGAGAGGGATGCAACTGGACCAGGAACCCACTGTTTATGAATGGCAAGTCTTACCATTTGGAACGACATGTAGCCCTTGCTGTGCCACCTATGCAATACACAGACATGTCCAAGATCACTCTGGAAGTAATGAGGATGTCCTCCAATCTGTCCAACATTGCTTTTATGTTGATAATTGCCTCCAAAGCTTCCCTTCCTCTCATGAGGCCAAGTCCCTCATTAACAAAATGAGACCCCTTCTTGCGGATGGTGGATTTGACATCAGACAATGGGCTAGCAATAATCCTGCTGTAATACACCATCTCCCACCAGATGCAAAGTCCAAAACAACTGAACTGTGGCTCTCAGAGAATGGAGACCCCAAAGAGCTGACTCTAGGCCTCCAATGGAACTGTTGCACAGACATGCTGGGCTACAAAACCCGGTCCATCACTTACCATGAGCCAACAATGAGGAATGTCTACAAGGTACTGGCTAGTCAGTATGATCCTCTGGGCTACCTGGCCCCTTTCACAGCTCGTGCAAAGATTATAGTGCAGGACCTATGGAAGCAGGAAAGAGGATGGGATAACATAATCAAAACTGAGAGCTTGTTGGAGAAATGGCAAGCATGGGAAATGGAACTGCAAAATCTCCCTGACATCCACTTTCCTCGCTGTTACTTACCCCCATCTGTCAATGCAGCTACCTCAACTTCCCACATGCACATCTTCTGTGATGCATCTGAGCGTGTTTATGGTGCCGTTGCCTACCTCCAGACTGTAGATCAGCACCACCACATCCATGTCAGCTTCATTATGGCCAGGTCTCGTATAGCCCCTAAACGACAGCTATCTATACCCCGCCTTGAATTGTGTGCAGCTTTGTCAGGTGCACAGCTGGTTAACCTCCTCAGTTCTGAGCTAACTATTCCACTGCAGTCAGTGACCCTTTGGACAGATTCCACAACAGTTCTGTCATGGCTGACATCTGACTCGTGCCGCTATAAGGTATTTGTTGGCACAAGAATAGCTGAGATTCAGACACTGACTGACACAATGAGCTGGCGATATGTGGATTCAAAGAGTAATCCGGCTGATGATGTAACCCGGGGTAAAACCCTCCTTGAGCTTTCTCAGCCAAACAGATGGAACCGAGGCCCCCCATTCCTTCTGTTGAACCCTGACTGCTGGCCAGCCAACCCAGGTGCGTCTGTTGAACAAGAACCTGTTGCGGAACTCAGAAAATCAATGTTCTGTGGCACAGTGATGTTTAACACAAACCTCCCTGATCTAAATAAATACAGCAGCTGGGATGATCTGATGGAGGAAACAAAGGAGATGCTTTACGGGGCGGCTCAAGATCAAAACTCAAACTTGGCACAATGCTACATCAACTCAGAGAAGTATCTTTTGCAAAGGGCCCAATCTGAGTGTTTTCCTGAGGAGTACAATGCCCTTAAAACCAACAAATCTATTCCCAGGAATAGTAAACTACTCCCTCTTTCTCCCGAATACGACCCCAATCTCGGTCTCATTAGAGTGGGAGGTCGACTTCGAAGAGCAGAGTCCCTCGATCATGACACCCTCCATCCACTTATATTAGATCCTAAACATCCCATAACAAAACTCATTATCAAGTATTATGACAACAAACTGTTCCACCCAGGTCCTGAGCGTCTTCTAGGTGAGGTGAGACGCAAGTACTGGATCTTACGTGGTCGCCAAGCCATCCGTCAACATCAGCACCAGTGTCGAGACTGTCAGAGATGGAGAGCCAACCCAGTCATTCCAAAAATGGCAGACCTTCCTCCGGCCCGTCTTAGGCTGTTTAAACCCCCCTTTTGGTCCACAGGTGTGGACTGCTTTGGGCCTTTCACGGTTAAAATTGGCCGGCGCACGGAGAAAAGGTGGGGCATACTATTTAAATGCTTAACAACACGCTGCATTCATCTTGAGCTGCTTGACAGCATGGATGCAGATACATCTTTGATGGCCTTCAGAAGATTCGTCTCACGTAGAGGCAAACCTTTGGAACTAATTTCGGACTGTGGGACTAATTTCAAGCAGGAGAGGCAGAACTGCGAAGTGCATTCCAAGCGATGACCCCAGAGTTAAAGCAGCAATTGGCTCGTGCACAAGTCAACTTCCAATTCAATCCTCCATCTGCCCCCCATTTCGGTGGAAGCTGGGAACGAGAAATCAAATCAATAAAAATGGCCCTCCGTGTTGTACTGGGAAACCAACAAACAACTGAGACAGTCCTACATACAACCCTTATTGAAGTAGAGGGCCTTCTGAATTCGAAACCCCTTGCATACATTTCCTCTGACCCTGCTGACCTTGATCCAGTTACACCAAATATGTTATTGATGGGGCGGCCTGATTCTTCTCTTCCCCAAGCAATCTACTGTCCCAGTGAACTTCTTGGTAAGAGAAGATGGCGTCACAGTCAAATCTTGGCTGACAAATTCTGGTCAGCTTTCATCCGATCCTACCTTCCAAACCTTCAAGTCAGACAGAAATGGAAAACTGACAAGGAGAATTTGGATTCAGGCCAGGTTGTGATGTTGGTTGACCCCCAGCTACCTCGAGCATCCTGGCCTATCGGAAGGATAACCGAAACCTACCCTGGAAAAGATGGAAAGGTTCGCAGTGCTAAAATCACCATTCAAGGTCGAGAATACATACGCCCTGTCTCCAGATTAATCCCACTCCCTGAAATCACTGAAGAAGAAACCACGTAACGTATTTGCTGCACAACTCCGGGGGCGGCTGTTAGAAACTACAAGTTCCAAAGAACTACAAGTGCATTTCCCCTCCGCTCCACAAGGTGGTACAAGTGAACAATCTACCTGTCAATCATTGCCTACCCTTTAAATACAGACCTGTAAGGGCGGGACTTCCTCTCTTTGTCCCTAAACACGTCTGGAAATTGTTTGGTGAAGTGTGCCATGTGTCTTTTGGAGTTATTTCAATGTAAGTCCAGTTTCATTTATTGATGAGGATCATGTTTAGGTATTAACTGCTAATATGTTAATAGTAAGTTTAATAGTTCATTAGATCTAACTTGTTGATTATGAAGTTAATGTGAAGCTTGACTAGATATCGTTTGAATTGTCTACGTTTGATGTGGCATGTGTTGCGATTGTAAGGCAACATTTCTGTTTGTATTTTACTTTGGACAAAGCATTGTAATGTTGTTTTCTGTCTTTGTAGAACCATTGGTACTCATCATTGGCACTCATCCAGTCCTGTCTCCAATTCACCATTTTTGGACTAAGAGAGAATAAACTTAAACTTGAGTGCAACCTTGTTTCCTGTGTGGTCTGTGTGGCTCCAGTCTGAACCTTAAATACCCTACACTGGGCATGGAGTGGAACCGCTTAGGAGTGACTCTGGAACGGGCCATCAGAAATGACAGGTACACAACACCATGTCTGTCAGAGGTTCGAAGGTACGCCACCGAGCCATAAGCTTCTTCAGAGGCGTCGCAGAATATGTGTACCTCTCTCTGTAGAGCAGAGATGTCCACTTCCTTAGGTAGGTACGGCCAGGGCAGGCTGACCTGAGGCAGGGTATTTAGTTCTTCCTCCCAGACTTTCCACTGCTGTAGAAGCTCTTGAGGTAGCAGAGGGTCATCCCATCCACAATGTTTATCCCAGAGGTGTCTGACGAGTATTTTTTCCCTGGTTGTGTAGGGTAAGATGAACCCTAAGGGGTCATACTGACTTGCCAGCACTTTGTAGATGTTGCGCATTGTGATCTCCCCATAATCGATGGGGCGATGCTTGTAGCCCAGAACATCCCTTTGGAAGAGCCAGCTTAGCCCTAGAGTGGATTCTGGGGCATCTGTGTTGTTCTGAGCCAGCCACAGCTCAACATTATTAGAGCGACTCTCTTCTGGTAGGTGACTGATGACCTCTGGTTCATTACTGGCCCATTGATGCAGCTCGAAACCTGCAGAAGCTAGGATGGCTCGTAACTTGTCGACCAGGTGCCTCGTCTCAGAAATGGTGGGGACGCTCTGTAGGCAGTTGTCTACATAAAAGCATTTCTCGACTGAGCTCCTCACCTCTTCATCTGACTGACTATGGTCGGTGACGTGGCGCTGTAAACTTAGCAGAGCAGGGGCTACACGTCGTTCCAAAGGGCAACACTTGCTACTCGTATACAGCAGGTGACTCTTGACTGCTGTCACGCCAAACAAATTGTGTGGAGTAGTGATGCTCCTAAGGAAGGCCCAGGCAACAGATAGTCATTGAGGTTTTGCCCTCGATACTGAAAGGAGCAGTTGAACACCAGTCTGTTCTTGCCATTATGGCTTACCATGTGGTGAGGAATGTACCACGTTTCACAACCTTCCTGTACTGGTATTCCAGGGTCACACTTGATGACAGAGCCTGCCTTGATCAGCCTCTCCATCTCCGCTTTGTAGGCTTCAGCCTGCGTAGGGTTCTTGGCCAGTCTCCTTTCTATACTCCGTAAACTGGACATGACGGCTTCTTTGGTAGCCTGGAAGAATGGCATGTCTTTGCGGTGTAGCAGGGGGGTGGCATAACGGAGTATGCCATTAACCTGTACTCTGATGGTTTTAGTCTCCAGGATCGCGATGGCCTCTTGGTCCTCCCTCGAACATGTGACTAGTTTCTCACTTCTGAAAGGAAGAGTATCGACCTGCCACCACATCTCGACATGTCTCCTCAACTCGTTCAGCTGTGGTTTTACTGTTGTCAAAAGGCACAGCTGTGGTTGGGCAAGATGATAGACAACACTAGCTGGGCCTTGCAGCGTCCAGCCTAGCTTTGTGTGAACGGCAGCAGGTCCTCCTTTAGGGCCTAACCTGACTGCTTCAATGGGGGTGATGAGATGTGGGTGATCACTTCCAATGAGAAGTAGAGGCTTCACATTTGTGAGGGTCCGGATGGGAAGGCCAATGAGGTGCTTGTACTTCTCCCGGAGTTGCTCCATAGGGTAAGTATGATCTGCTAGTCCAATGTGAGCAGTGGTGAAGGCACCTGTAATATTGAACCTGGTCTTTGGGTTAGGGTACCATTATGGCATAGGTGTGGATGGTTCGATTCCTATGATGATGCGAATCTTAACGACTTTCAGAAGGACTTGACTGCCTTCAGCGGGTCTGTCCAAGTACAATACCTCAGTTTTGGGCCTCATGCTATGATTCTCCGAGGTTAATGCTGAGGCTGCTTTAGGTGGCCCCGAGTTCACATCATGAAGCACCTGGATATGTTTCCCTTGACAGAGGCCGCATGTCTTCTTTAAGTTGCACTGTGCTGCCTGGTGTGGCCGTGCACAGCGCCAACACCGCTTATTAATTCTTACACATGCTGTCAGCTGATCTTTGGTCAGCTTGGTTACTGCTGCACATTGACTAAGGTAGTGGTCCTCATTATTACAGTACGGACAGTATGGCTTTCTCTTGTTCCCTTTGAATGAGTTACCTGGATCATGAGCCTCTGGTTTAATGCAAGTGTCCTTAGCACCATGGAGCACAGTGGTGTGGTGCTTGCCCTGCCTTCCCTCAGGTCTGGATGATTACTCCTTCGATCCCTCCATGGTCGACTGTTCTTCTGAGTCCTGGTACCAGGACTCGTATTTCAACCACTGTGAGAGATCTGTAAGGTTGTGAGTCTTTGAGCCCTGACGGAACATGCAGCGGCGAAAATCTGCTCTCTGTTCAGGTGGTAACTTACTTGTCTTTTAATGGTTTGGATGTTTGTATATGTGTGGTTTTCCTACAAAAGAAATGAACACAATACATGAATACAAAGTTAACTATACATACTTAAACAATAAACATAGAGGCAGCCGATGCTCTTATTCTGACACGCCACAGACATGCTTCTTCTTATTCCTAATAACCATGGCCATAGATGATGTTCCAAATTGTCGCAATCAAAAAGGATTCCTGGCAAATGCGCTGGTAATTGTGTCAATAACTCACCTCAATTCTGGAGGTTTTTAAAAAGCACCATTAATCTTTTTGTGTGTTTTCCAAGGAATAAAAGTAAAGTCACCCTACAATCTACATGTGGCCAAGGCGATCGCAAATATTTCGTTTTTTCCCTGCCCCAACGTTTTTCTCTGCTTGAATTTGAGTCCTGAACTTCCCCCTTTGAGATTTAAAAAGACCAGTATGTCTTTGCCTCAAACCGCGGCAATGCCTCAGTCTATAGAGACTTGGGCTTAGAACCGAAGGGTTGCCGGCTCATGTCCCGATTGTACCAAGAAATACAGAGTCTGGACTGGAAGCTGGAGAGGTGCCAGTTCACCTCCTGGGCCCTTCTGAGGTTCCCTTGAACTACTCCCTGGCACCTGCGAGACTGTTCATTCTGGCACGTTTCCAGATTCATGTGTGCAACCTACCTGTAGATGCCCCTATGTACTGTGTGGTTAAATTATATATGTGAAAACTGAATTTAATTTAGGTTCTTCTTCTTCTTTTTTTCTTTTCTGGGGGTTGTTCAAGTTACCAGCTTGACTCTTGCCTTCAAAGCCCATACTTCTTTACTTTTACATGAGTGAAGAACTTTAGTCAGTACCGGAGTATTTTTAACCACGAGTATCTGTAATTCTGCTTGAGTGAAGGATGTGTGTACTTGTCTCTGACGACCTGCTATAGAAGCACTCCATTAAGGTGAAAGGCCTTTGCACTGCTTTTACGTTTATGGCCATCAAGCATTGAGCCAACATTCTTGTCAACAATCATTTGATCATGATACTAGTGTTGTTTATTTAAAATTACATGGAATTGTATAGTTGTTATTCTAAATGTATTTGTTAATATGTTCTCTAATCATTTTGTATATCTGAGGTTTTTCTAGTTAACTTCAATTTTCTGATATCATTATACATATAAACATCAACATTAAGTAACTTTTAACTAAATTCATCATGTATGTTATGTATTTTTTTTTTATGTAAAAAAATGGAAGTTAATCTATACCTGATTTACTGGTATGCCTCTTTCCTCATGAACTTGTGAAGGTGAACCAAACCCTGTCCTCTGCCATTACAACAAATGTGCCCCCCCCCCAGGGCTGCGTGAGTTCAGCTGTGCTTTTTACTCTCTACACTGACAATTGTCGTACCAACACACCAAATCATACATCATTAAGTGCTCTGATGATACAGTGTTAATATCTCTGTCAAGTAACTCAGACAACCCTGGGCCATCAGGGTATAAAGCGGGTGGTTGATTAGAGTGACAATAATGCTCTTGAGATCAACAAAAGAAAACAGGAGACCACCATCTGACTCTTAAACAGTCCCCATTGTCATCTATACTGTACAAATCAAGGTACTTTCATATAAATACTGAGGCGTAATGACAATGGTCTTTCGGGGTAGGGAGTAGACCAATTCTTCTTCTGTTTTTTACATCTGTACTTCTGAGTGTTCTGCAGCACTGCAATACTACATCATACAAGTGTTTGTCCACCACTCTAAAGTCCAAACTGCTCCACCAGTTAATCTGCTCAAGGAAGAGCAAGGGAGGAGGTGTCTGCTTCATGATCAACAACAACTGGTGCTCAGATGTGGAGATCATTTCTTCGGACTGTTCTCCCAGCCTAGAGCACATCATGATCGGATGCCGGCCTTTTTATCTGCCGAGGGAGTTCACATCTGTTGTTCTAACAGCAGTGTATGTTCCGCCGCACGCTGACAACAACACAGCGCTGGAGGAGCTGTATGGGATTATCGACAGGACAGAGACTTCTCGGCCAGAGGCCGCATTTATTGTGGCCGGGGATTTTAACAGAGCCAACATGAAGAAAGTCCTGCCGAAATACTATCAGCACGTCAGCTGCCCCACGCGCGGTGGAAATACACTGGACCATGTTTACACTCCTTTCCGGCATGGATATAAAGCCCTCCCCCGCCCCCCCTTCGGCAAGTCAGACCACATATCTCTTCTTCTGCTCCCTGTTTACCGGCAGAGACTGAAGAGGGACCGACCTGTGACAAGGACAGTGCAGCGTTGGTCCGAGCAGTCTGACTCTGCTCTCCGCCACTGCTTTGGCATCACGGAGTGGTGTGTGTTTGAGGAGGACGATATAAACACACACACTGACGCGGTCATTTGCTACATCGGCAAATGCATCGATGACGTCGTGCCGCGGATTACTATACGGACATTCCCAAATGAGAAGCCCTGGATAAACGGCGAGGTCCGAGCTAAACTTAAAGCACGGGCCATCGCGCACAGCGGCGGTGATTTGGATGAGTACAGGAATTCCAGGTATGCACTCCGGAGAGCTATTAGCAGTGCGAAAAGACAATACAGGGACAAGGTGGAGTCGAACTACAAGGGCTCCAACGCCAGAAATATGTGGTCTGGACTAAAAACAATAACAGACTACAAAAGGACAACGAGTGGTGCTGAGGAAGTGTCTGCATCTCTCCCAGATGAACTGAACACATTTTATGCACGCTTTGAGAAGCCCCCGGCTGTGGAGGCACCAAAGGCCCAGGATCCCTGCTCACTGGTTTTAACCAGTGCAGATGTGTGTAGATCTCTGAAAAGGATCAACGCACACAGGGCTCCAGGACCTGATGGCATCCCTGGCCGTGCTCTCAAGGTGTGTGCAGTTCAGCTGGCAGATGTGTTCACAGACATTTTCAATAGGTCACTGCTCCAGTCTGTAGTCCCCACATGCTTTAAAGAGTCCATCATTGTCCCTGTCCCCAAAAAGACAAAACCCATCTGCCTCAATGACTACCGCCCAGTTGCACTCACCTCCATCATCATGAAGTGCTTTGAGCGGTTAGTCAAAACTTTTATCACCTCCTCCCTCCCTGACTCACTGGACCCCCTGCAGTTTGCCTACAGAGCAAACAGGTCCACGGATGATGCCATCTCCCTCACCCTCCACACTGCCCTCTCCCACCTGGACCAGAGGAACACTTATGTGAGAATGCTGTTCATTGACTACAGTTCAGCATTCAACACCATTGTGCCCTCCAAGCTCATCATTAAGCTCAGGGACCTTGGGCTCAACAGCGCCCTCTGTGACTGGATCATGAGCTTCCTGACGGGCAGATCCCAGGGCAGTGCGGATGGGGAACATCACATCCTCCACCTTGACCCTCAACACCGGAGCCCCTCAGGGTTGTGTGCTCAGCCCTCTCCTCTACTCCCTGTTCACGCACGACTGCGTGGCCACACACAGCTCCAACACCATCATCAAGTTTGCTGACGACACGACCGTCATCGGCCTGATCACAGACGGCGACGAGACGGCGTACAGAGAGGAGGTCAGAGCCCTGACATCTTGGTGCCAGGACAACAACCTCCATCTCAACGTCAGCAAAACAAAGGAGCTGATTGTGGACTACAGGAAGAGGCAGAGAGAAGCACACACACCCATCACCATCGACGGGACTCCTGTGGAGAGAGTCAGCAGCTTCAGGTTCCTCGGGGTTAACATCAGTGAGGACCTGACATGGACACATCACACCAGGGTCATATCCAAGACGGCTCGACAGCGGCTCTTCTTCCTCCGCAGGCTGCGGAAGTTCAACATGGACTCCAGGATACTCTGCAACTTCTACAGGTGCACCATCGAGAGTATCCTGACTGGCTGCATCACCGCCTGGTATGGCAGTTGCACCGCCCTCAACCGTAAGACTCTACAGAGGGTGGTGAAAACTGCTCAGCACATCACCAGGACGGAGTTGCCATCCATGGAGGACCTCTACACCCAGCGGTGTAGGAAGAAGGCCGGTAGGATATTAAAGGACCCCCATCACCCCAGCAACAATCTGTTCTGTCTGCTGCCGTCTGGCAGACGGTACCGCAGCATCCGGACCAAGACCACCAGACTCAGAGACAGTTTTATACCACAGGCTATAAGACTACTGAACTCCTGAGCTGTGTGAATGTCTACTCACATCTGTTTATAGTACACACATACATATATATTATACACATCTGCCATACATATCTGTTTATAGTACACATATCTATATATTATACATATCTGCCATATACATCTGTTATACATAATATATGCATCTGTCCATACCTCCTCATTCAACAGTGTAAAGTATTTAAATACTTTCAATGTATTCCACATATGTATATATTTCACATCCTCAAATCTGTATTGTTAATATTGTAAATATTCTTCTCTCTTTTTCACTATTTTATTTATCTTTTGCACCATGTATGTTGAGTTGTTGGAGGAGCATGGGACATAAGATTTTCATTGCCAACATATACGCTGTATCTGCTGTGCATATGACAAATAAAACCTTGAAACCTTGAAACCTTGAAACCTTGACTGTAGGTGAACCCTGTGAGAGACTTTATGAATCAGCCTACCATAACAACATGTGAACATCATCTCTGACCCAACCACGTCCTGAATAGTGAATATGAACTGTTTCCATCAGATCAGAGACACAGGGTCCCACGATCTAATAAAGTGAGACTGAAGCACTGCTTTGTGCACCGGTCCATCCTCAGATCAAACACAGAGCTAAATCCCAGACCTAATGTACGTCAGAGGGTCCTGAGCATGCTCTGTGATCGTGATGTTTAGTTAAATGGCTCTCTCTGTTTCTTGTCTTAATGTCTGTGCGTGTTGATGTTGCAAATGGGGCTGTTGTGAAGCAGGGAAAATGTCAGACTTGAAATATACTCCAATAATACATTAATATTATTCTGCATAAGGAGTACTTGTTGATGCTCATAGCTTTTTTCTTTAACTTAAGTTAAATTTTGAATGCGGCAGCTTTACTTGTCATTAATTACAAACTGTTGTCTTACTACTGTTACAATCACTACGGAGTAAATCTCTGAGTGGCCCCCCCACTGCTGCGTTTGAGCTCAGACTGGAACCTGGCCAGAGAGCTGCCACAGAGGGGCACCAGCTCCAGTCTTCATGTATGTCAGCACAGATTACGTCTGATTGGATCGCTGATGTCGTGTCTGACCTACAATATGCTGCATTCCCATAGCCGTCTCCCTGGGCCAGCGTTTCCATGGGAACAATTCCTGGGCTTCTCTAATCTGTTGTTTTGCAACTCTCACTCATCTGGAGGCAGGCTGGGTTCCTTTTTGTCAGGCCCATATTCTTCTGCTCTATTTCCTCACAGAGCTCTCTCTCTCTCGCTCTCTGTCTGTCTCCCTCCCTCTCTCTCTCGCACACTCTCTGTCTCCTTCCATCTCTCTCTCGCTCATTCTGTCTCCCTCCCTCTCTCTCTCTCTCTCTCTCGCTCTGTCTCCCTCCCTCTCTCTCTCTTTCTCGCTCTATCTCTCTCCCTCCCTCTCTCTCTTTCTCTCTCTCAATCCCTCTCCCTCTGTTTTTCTTAAATTTAAATTCAGATTGGCCCATATTTTAACACAGTAATGACAAAGCACATTGTACAAGGTAGCAGGCTACAGTTTTTAAAACACAAAAAAATATAACAAAAACATTTAAAGTATATTATAACTATATTATGTAACAATAAGAGACACAGCAACCTCCTCCTTCTCTCTTGCTCTCTCTCTCTCCCTGAGATTAGAATTCAAATAGCTTTATTAGCATAACCATAATAATACACAGTAATGCCAAAGCAATGTACAAATAATTACAACAGAACAGAAAACCATTCATAAGCATTTAACCCTCTGGTACCCTAATTAGTCATTAGTCATTCAGGACAAAAATGTCCACTGCCAAAAAATGTGATAAAAACATAATATTAAAATATTTCTTCCACCACTTTTTTAGGTTCATTCTTTTAAGCAACTTCAGTCCTTTTCAAAAATAACAAATATTTAATCATTTTCAAGCTTTTAGCCCTTTAAATGCCATTTTGAAAATATGAAATCACTGTTGTTTTTCATGAGAAAAACAGAAAATTAGTTATTTTCCATATAATACATATCTGGGGACTGGCTTCTTTTTTTTTATCACAGCCTTGGATAGGTCAAAGATTAGGTCGTCAGATTTAAAATGTACTACCCTAATTAGTCATTGAGGACAAAAACATCCTTTGACCTATCCAAGACTGTGATAAAACAAAGTCACCCCCCCAACATTTATTATATGGAAAATAATTCCCTTTTTGTGTACGTTTTTCTTAAAAGCGCCATCATGTTATCAAGCTGGTAGTTAAAGGGTTAAAATCCGGAAAATGATTAAATATTTGGTATTTTTGAAAAGGACTGAAAGTCACGACCTCGACTCAAATCAGGAGAATCCAAAAGCACGACCCAGAGACAAAGTATTGAATGTCCCAAAAATGTATTTTAATAAAGATGAACAGAAAAATCCTTCTTCCAGGGTAGGTATCGAGGACAAAAAAGGAGAACTTCAGGATTAATAATCACTCTCCGACCTGAGGCCTGACATGACCGTAACAGGGAACGAACAAGACGAACTGACACTGGACAGGGGGAGACAGGAGTATTTATGCATGATGTGAGTGGGAACAGGTGGAAACAATCAGGGCGGGGCATACGCTGACGATAGCGGGAAAAAACACAAAGGGAGGAAGTAACAGGGCCTGTAATGAAAAACAGGAGGTAAGTCCAAAATATAACAGGAAGAGGAAAACGAGACATGACAGGAAACATGGGGACATGACATGACGTGAATACATGAGACCTGACTTGACCTAACACTTGATTAAATGACAGACATAATAAATAAACATAACTAACAGATTTGACGTGACACAACACTGAAGTTGCTTAAAAGAATGAACCCAAAAAAGTGGTGGAAAAATATTGTAATAAAATGTTTTTATCAACATTTTTTGCAGTGGACATTTTTGTCCCTAATGGTCGATTAGTATAGTCAATTTTTTACACAGGGAATTATAGACCATTTTAAAACATTTAAATTGGAATTCCAAAATGTATCGAGAAAATTAGCCTTCTTACAAAATATCATGTCATTTGCAGAAACCCAACCAAAGTTATTGCAAAATGAAACGTGAAAAATGTGGACAAAAATGTCCAGAGTGATAGCGGGGGGTTAAAACAATTGTGTATATAGACATTTTAAAGAAGAATAAACATGTTGTCTTGAGGAAAATAAAAACATGTCTTTTTTATCATAAACAAATAAATGATCTCCACAAGAAGTGGAGGACATTAGTTTGGCAGTGGGAGAAGATGATTAATAAAATCATAAATAGAGGTTGATAATAACTGACAGTACAGTAAAGGAGCTGCATCAGCTAAAAATCCATTAAAATAGCTATCAAAAACAATTATATAATAATGAAATATATTAATAAGTATGACTCAACTTACATTAATCCATCCCTTGGGTCACCAACTGACTTTATTAGCTTTAAAAACAGTTTTGTTTGATTGATAAATGTATTTGTTTGATGCACCCCAGTCAGTGCTTGAACTGAACCAGAATCCCGTGGTGAAATTAATATGTAAAGCTGCCTTCACATCACAAGCGTCAGAGTGGCACTGCGCTGGCATTGCTGTTGCTGTGCTGTTGATTTCTACGGAGGCAGTGGAATTTAATTTCATTTGAATTTAAAAGTGCTCCGCTCACAGAAATTGAGAAATTTCAGAGAAAGTTACCATCGAAACAAAACTAACTGGCTATTCTCACTGTAATGCTCTGCGCCCAACCTAGTGATGACCAAAGAGAAAATCGCATATCGTGCGAATGCAACTTTTGTTGTGTGTCGTCTGTTTTGGTAATTTATTTAGTTTTTGTTCTATGACCAGAGCCAGTGGAAGTGTAGATGTTAAAGAGAAGAGGCCCCCGGATGGAGCCTTGAAGATCTCTGCATATGTTTGCTCCAGAGGCGATTTCTCTAAGATTGCAAGGGAAGCTCAGCTGTTAAATGGTCAAATATGTACTGTTGTGTTAACATTTCATTGAATGCAATTGCGTTAGAATACGTTCATCTCGAAGACGAGTTCGTTCAGAATCAGCTACTTATCACAATTTTGTCCCACCCCGGACGCTCAGCGTCTCTGGGGGTGGATGGAGCAGTGGGCCGGCCTCAACTAGCCTGGACGCTGGGCATCTGCATGATGATTGGAGGATCAGTTTAAAGGCTGAATCACTTTTTGATTGACAGCTATTTTGAGATACACCGTCACTTGAGCATTTGGGAGCTCATTGTTCATTTCTTACACTGTAAGTAAAACACACACATCGTATTTCCTTGTTTCAGTTTAACATAATTCCCACATTTCCTTGTTCGAGTTTAATATTGTTTCGTTAGTTCGTTCATTCATCCATACTGTTGGCTAGGTCGGAGTGAACTAGCCAGCTAGTAAGGTGCACATGATGGCAGACAATATTAATATTGTCGACTTGATTTTGGGGAAGCCATTTGATAGTCTTCCTTACGAGGAGAAACTTAAAATTAAACAGCAGGGCAGATCAACACCTAAGATTGATTTGGTGCAAAAAGTAGGGAAAAGTAACAGGTCTTTTCAGCTCTCCTGGTATGACAAAGTTAGCTGGCTGACTGGAAGTGCTGTGACAAATAAAGTATACTGTTGGCCATGACTCTTGATGAAACCATCTCAGGGATGTGTTGTCTGGTCCAGATTGGATTTTGGAGATCTGTCTAACTGACAGGGCATATAAAAGGCATGAAAAGAGCAATGAAAAAGTGAGTGCATGTGCAAGGTTAAGTTGCCTGGGCAGGGTCAGGGTTGAACATGCACTCAATGAAGGTGCTCACATTCAAGTGGCAAAACATAATTCAAGCGGCAAAACATAATAAGGCAGTCAAACAAAACAGGGCCTTCCTAAATCGCCTTATTGATGTGACTCCCTTGCTTGGCCGGCAGGAGCTATCATTTAGGGGGCATGATGAGAGTAGTGAATCATCCAACAAGGGGAATTACAGGGAGTTCACAGAAACATTATCTAAATATGACTCTGTCCTGGCCACACAATTCCAGTCATCAGCTGTGTTTTCTGGTATGGCTCATTCCATCCAAAATGACTTGATCTCTGCTCTCGCAGCCACTGTTTCTGATGAGATCAGAGATGAAATTCAGGCTGCTCCCTTTATCGGATGGCAAGTGTATGAAACAACTGATATTGCTTGCGGTGCCCAACTCTCTGTCATTGTTCGCTATGTTGATCGTGCAGGTAAAATTCAGGAACGTTTTATTGTTTTTTTTTTATGTTTCTGGGGGCGAGATGCTCAGTCTGTTTTTGAAGTATTAAATGGAAACATGCAGGGCTACAATTTTAGGGATAAACTTGCTGCACAGACATACGATGGGGCTGCTGTCATGGCTTCAGCCCTCAATGGTCTGCAGGCCAAAGTGAAAGAATTGAGTCTCTTGTTGCTTTTGTCAAAGAGAAGAGCTCAGATGGGGATTTCCAGGCTGTTTATGACAAAGCAGCAGGTCTCACATCCGACCCACAAAATGAGTCCATGAGAAAGCGCCGTCTCTCCCAAGTCCAGGATCCCCAGGAGCGCTACAAAAATCTGTACATGGCCATCATTGATAATCTCATGGAGCAGATTCCTCTGCGTTTTTCAAATTTGGAAAGTTTGCGCTTCTTAGAATTAGTCAATCCAGGGAAGTTTGATGAGATAAGAGAAGTGTTTCCAGAGGAGGCATTCCAGAGTGTCATGGAAAGTTATGGCAAATACTTTGATTCAGGTAGACTGAGGTCTGAACTTCAAGTCCTGTATTCAAATGAGGACTTGCAGGGTAACAGGGGAAAGCTGTGTGATTTCTTGGTTTTTCTAAAAGACATGGAGTTGGACAGTGCAATGCCCCAGCTGTCCTAACTGTTATCATTAGCGGCAACAATTGGAGTTACGTCTGCGGGTGTAGAAAGGAGCTTTAAAAAGGCTTAAATCTTATACCCGCAACACAATGGGCCAAGACCGTCTAAGCAGCCTAGCTCTGCTGGCCATTGAGAGGACACTGGTCAAGTCCCTGGAAAAGACGCCTTGGTACGATAGGGTCACAGACCATTTTCTTAAAAAGGAACGGAGGGCAGAATTTAGGTATAAATAAATTGACAACTTTGATGATGTAGGCCAACAATGTGCTTCCACTCTTTGAAAGACCAGCAGCCGCCACTGGTCTGCTCGAATGTGTAGTTACCTGAAGAAAGAAAGAAAAAAGCAGGATTCAAATCAAGTCTCAAAACCCCTTCCAACTTGCATTGCATTGTTATTGTTTTATTTTGTTGTTGTCGTTTTTTTTAACTTTTTGGCAACATGTGGCTGCTTATTCAAGCCTTATCTTGTAGTATGATGGAAATAATTACTACAGATCAGAACTTTGCTAGACAGCAATCTTTCACCCGCCAGCCAACAGGGATTCTGCTCTACCTGAGCAGCAACTGGAAGAAGGAAAAGTGGGGATCCCCGACTGATGTTCATATCAGACTGAGGAAATGTTAAAAGCGGCCCCTTCTACCGAGGATAATTTTGGCAAATGTCCAGTCGGTGCGTGACATAAATACTGTACGGGTTTCATAAAGGCTTGACCTCAACGAAACCCCTCTATCCTGGGTTCCATCCCAACAGATTTGCAATTGTTCACCAGGACCAGACAATAAACTCAGGGAAGAGTGAGGCAGGAGGCGTTTTAGGGTGAATGACAGGTAATGCTCAGATGCGGACATTATTTGTTCCCCATTTCTTTTCAATATCTTTGGCTTTTGCCACTGCTCTGATGGATCCCCCAGCCTCTCCATCAGTGGCTGCTCTCTCCACCTCCTCAGTCTTTCTCTTGGACTTTCTTGTCATGATGGCTTTTTTCAATGTTTAAATCATAAAAAACAAGTTCTGTTAAACTACATTGAAATATTATTTTATACTACAGAGACTTAACTTAACCTCAGTGCCTCATGGGGGGATTAAGTTGAACCACTGGCTCAATGCGCCCCACAGCTGCTGTGTAAAAATCTGTCTAGTTTATTCATTAATACTTATTCAACACCATTGTGCCCTCCAAGCTCATCATCAAATCACAAACACCATCACCAAAACATCTCGTCAGTGGCTCTTCTTCCTCCGCCCAGGTTCAACAGGGACTCCAGGATACTCTGCAACTTCTACAGGTGCACCATAGAGAGCATGTGTCTTTTCGCAATTATTATGCACTATTTTATTTTATATTTCTTTTGGTATTCTTTTTTTTTTTTTTAATGTCTTAAGGATACTGTATGTTGGATGCCTGAGCCTAAGTTCATCAATTAAACCATTCAGTTGCTATTGTGCATCTGGAATTTGTTTTGAATCTTGACTATTTTCAAAATGTTACTTGACAGAAGGACATGCAGTTGCAGTTTGTTTTCTCTATTTATTTATTTTACCTCTCTCCCCCCGCCCACTTTTCCTATTTCCATCTCAATCAGCTGACTGAGGGTGTCACCACTTCAGTTACACCAATCACAGTTTGCCATGATCTCTGTGATCCAATCATGTCAGACTATGTCAGATGTTAAAGCTGTTTCTTTGTCTGCTGCTGTCCACGGTTTCTTCCCCTCTGCTTCCCAGACCCAGTCCAATAAACAAACTACTTATTTATGACACAGACAGCACAACCCCAGTTAGTGCCACTTTAAATAATAGCTAATGGAAACCACATGCCATGGCACATATGAAGGTTAGAAAACAGCAGCAGCGTGTCTGCAGTGTGGTTCAATGTTGTGTTGTTAATCTCTTAAAAAAGAAAATAAACAAAAAGTAAATATATATACCAACACAAGAAAAACTGATAAGCAGCTACAAAATATCAATACACTTTATGAAAAATAAATTAAAATACACTATTAACAGACCAAACATATACACCTCAAATGTAAAATGAGAAAACCATACAAACCTTTTGTTTGGAAGGTTGCATCTATAACATAATGATATCATATTTCTCTATCCTATGGTGCACTATTTCGAATACATGAATTGAACACACACACACACACACACACACACACACACACACACACACACACACACACACACACACACACACACACACACACACACACACGTAACTAACTATTTTTTGTGATATTTTATTTATTTATTATTAAATCCTGCACTGGTAAAGTGTCTGTAAGTACCATGAAAAATGGTCTGTACAATTAATAATTGTATTATTATTATTGTTTTAATATATTATTATTCAAATGTATTTATTCTTCTTTTTTTTTTTTTTCTAATAGAATATGACTTGCTTGAGAAGATTTAAGCTTTAACTACTTTAGAAGACAAGAATCACATACTAATAACTGTTTCTAAGCTGATCCTGAGTAACATTAATGATAACTGTGTTTCCTACCCGGTGTGAGCTCAGCAGATGGACCTGGAGACAGTGCATGCAGCGGGATGCCGGTGTCGGTGTTATTCCGCCCCCTTTCTTTTGGTTTCGCCCAAACTGCCCGGGCAGCAGCTCCTCAGCCATTATCCCTCCGCTGCTGCTGCTGCTGCTGGGGATGAGGATGAGGATGAGGATGAGGCTCTGCAGCTCTGAATGAACCCATGGTCAATGGCCCGCTGCTGGACGGCTGCGCTATGAACGCATTAGCATTTCACAGTCCAGTGCCTGGAATGACTCTCATTATGGATATATTGTATTTTCTGTGGATACTGCCAACGGTGTGGGCTGTCGAAGGTAAGCCGGTGTTAACTCTTGTTTGAATGTGAAGGATGAAAGTGGGGGCAGCGCGGCGCGCGGACATGGACAGAGAGTCCGTCATTAATGCAACAAACACTGTATAGCTTACTATGTTTGAACGGCGTTTCACAGCAGGGGGGACTCTGGAAAACACTGGACAAGTGTTTAGAGACAGCGCTGTTTAAGATAACTGTCCTTTGGAAGATAAGTGTCCTTTGGAAGAATATAGGCTGGAAACACTCTGTAGTCTGGAATGAATCTGCTTCTGAAGCTTTACTCTTCATCTGACTACCTCAAAGGCCGTCTGGGACATTATCAGCAGGCACGTTGTCTCGATCGGTTTGAATGCCATTATTTTTATGATGATGATTATGATTATGATGATGATGATGATGATGATGATGATGATGATGATGATGATGATGATGATGATGAGTATTATTATTATTATTATTATTATTATTATTATTATAATTATAATGCAATGTGTTATTGGACACTGGTGTGTCTTAGATCAATGGCGGGGACCATCAGTTGAGCCGGCGGTGTGTAGCTGGGACTCAGTGTGGTATGATTTCTGCTGAGGTTCCAGGATCCAGCTCAGTGAAGAGACCCTGCCAAGTGAGAAGAGACAGAGCACTGATGCATATTTAACATAATAGTCTAGTTCCCTATCTTCCCATGCACCACCTCATTAAAGTATTATTATTTTTGCATTACCTTCACCTTTAAAAAATGACAGCCCATCTGTGAAGCTATGTAACCTTACTGGGGGCTGCACTGGTGAGAAGCCAATATAACTATCTTAAATTCAATCAGTAAAGAATATCAAGGAAAGAATATGTGAAGAAAAAGAGAATGTGTTCATTGTGGGGCTCCAGAGATCTTAAAATAGGGTTTGATGTCCAGAATGGGGTCGCTTAAGCAATAAGGAGCAATACTTATTAACAAATACCATGGTGTGACGGTCACAATAAAAACACAAAAAAACAAAAACACATGATATATAAAAACAGAAGATTTTGATTTTGAGTAAACTGATTCTCTTTGGAAGGGGGCCCGCAGGAGGCCACACACACACACCTGCAGCTCCTCTGTAGTGTCCATGAACAGTCGTGTCCTGGTACACTCTCAAAGTTTCAGTACTTTATTTGCATGTTTTAAGGCCCATGTTGATATTTTAGTACTGACAAAATAAAACATTTGAAGGGCCCACAAGTAGGTCATTGTGATTCATGCAGTCGATGGGTTTAAAGGTGAGGTTAACACTGAGAGCAGCTCCATCATTTCTGTCTCAGTTCGTCGGAGGTGGAAGAAGTACTCAGATTTTGTACTAAAGTAAAATTAGCAATGCTAAATTATAAAAATACTCTGTTTCAAGTAAAAGTCCTGCATTGAAAGTATTACTCAAGTAAAAGTACAAAAGTATCGGCATCAGAATATACTTAAAGTACTAAAAGTACTAGTTATGCATAAGGGCTGATTTAATAATCATATAATACATTACTAGATTATGATTATTTATGCATTCATTTGTCTATAACAGCTAGTAAAGGTATTTATATACTGCTGCTGGATATCTTATCCTATAATTACATGTAATTTATATTTAATAACTGATTTATTCTATATTAGTTTAAGTACCTTAAGCTCTCAGATAAATGTAGTGGAGTAAAAAGTACAATATTGGCTTCTAAAATTTAGCGAAGAAGTATCTAGTAGCATAAAATGGAGATACTCAAGTAAAGTACAAGTACTTCAAACTGTAATTAAGTACAGTACTTGGAGAAGTTTGTTCTGTGACTGCATGGATTAAATGATGCCTTCAGCTGAAGTGAGCAGCTAACAGTTTCTTCTTTTATGAAAAGGAATCCTCCCTCAAGAGTGTGTACCTATAGCTTCTTACTGAGAGGAAGCATGGTTTTATGGGATGGGCTTGCTTAAGACCTTGAGAGCAGGTGTTGCACCTGGGTTTGAGCCTGAGCCTCAGATAGCAAAGTAGCCAATAAAAATAACAAATTAATTCAAATATCAATATTAGTCACACGCCTCTAAGTCCCCGGATCTTAAACTCTGGATATCCCAAAGCTCAAAGACATCACATGTCTGGATGAGTTTGGTCAGATGCTTATACAACGACACACTGTATCCCTGCTATATTTCTATTTGATTTCATTATGCAGCCATAAAAACTCTCTTTGGTTTAAAATGTCCTTAATTGTAAAAGTCACGTAGCTTAAATGAAAGATTGAGCAATGTAGGACACGTGATGCTGTTGGACAGTGTAATGAAATGTTATTAGCAGCCCTGAAGCCTGTTTAAACGCTCAGAGAGATAAGGCTGGTTAAGGAAGATGCCGGCGAATGGCCAGCATAACTATAACACTTTTGTATTTATTGGCTGACTGAAACAAAGAATGATGCATTTTCTGTTATTCACGTTTCATTTATTGACGACCACATCTAGAACATATAGTGAAATACTTTTTAGGTCAGAAAATGAGGAGGGTTCAAATGTGACCTCATGGACACATTTTTGTTTTATGAAAACATAAATCATAAAGCATGGTATCATCCCTCTGTATAACGGGGGCATGAAACCAGAGCAGTCAGCAGCTAACGTAGCTGTTTATTTCAACTAGGGATGATTTAAATACTCAGTGTCTGTCTGCCACAGGTCCATATCTGCAGTTCTCCGGATTCCTCACCTGTTGCTGTAATGCTGGGGGAAGGGATGATGCAGTGGTCTCAGTGATTTAATGGTTTGCTTTGAGCGGGCTCACATGGCCAAACAACCTGTGCTAATAGGTCAACATTGGATTGAATTTGAATATTGTTTAAAGATCTCTCAGACTGAACTCATACACTGACGAGAGCAATTGACTTGGAGGTGGTTCATTCAGAATGAGTATCAGAAATATTCAGTACGTTACATATCTGAGGTGGATGATTATGTACTGTGTAGGAATATACGGTCTACAGTAGGCCTCACAATGAACCTAATATTAATAATCAAAATGTTGCCTTCACACAATTAAATTAACATGATCAACATGATAACAGAAAGGCAGAAGCACATTGTTGAAAGTCTTTTTTTGTTGCAAATGTTCTTTTATATTAGCAGTTTAGCACAACATGGAAAAGCAATCCTTAGTAGGAAAATGCAATAATATATCCATTATTACAAAGAAAGTTGAATAATATTTAACTCAATATGGACCAGAATAATATAAGTATTTTGCTCATGTCTCGCAGCCTTAATTTGCATAGTATATGGTATATATAGTCTACTTGGATTTATGTTCAAATAAAATACATTTCGAGCCTGTGAAACAGTACATAGCGTTCTCTCTGGCTAACAAGGATCCCTGCAGTCATCAGAGGAGAGCAACATGGTATTTTTTTACTTGAAACATGTAACTAATGCGTGACACACTGCTCGAGTTTCATATATGTGGGTTTTATCAAGCATGGAGGTCGAACAATCATTCGGATTTGCATTAAGGGAGATGAAGGACAAAGAGCTTTTTAAATAATCAACCCACTATTAAATTGTGTCTACCATCAGGACACCCCAGCTGGTGACATTTCTTCCTTTATTCTTGCATGAAAAAGTAATGCTACATTGTTAAGTAGTGATAAATAGAGTGCTCTATTAAGATTTAGGTCTAAAGTAACATAGCGAGTTTAATTTAGGATAAATGTTGTTTTAGAAACAACTACTCACTAGTAATTCCAAACTGAATAATAACAAGAATGAGAATATGGGGACATTATTTAAGATGTGTAAAATGTCTGTCATAACTTACATACATGAACCCAGCCCTGCAGTGCTTATGGCGCATTAGTTGGAAGTGATCGATACCAAACTAAAAACCAAACACTACTCCTGGTAGTGCTGGTTTCATATTGAATTCAACTTGATCTATTCACCTTTGCTTAAAAATAAAAACAGCACCTTATTATTTTACAAAATTAAAAAACAAACCTGCATTAAAAAAAAACTCTCTCTGACTGTGCTCAAGACATTGGTGGACTTTAATCAGCAGGGCTGTGACGTGATAATGTGAGGCTTCACAGCTTCTCTCCAGCTGGGAGCCAAATTGTTTGTTTGCCATCACAAGAGGACAGCCTGCTCCAGTTATGATGAATTGCTGCAGGGCTGGAAAGTTTTCTCAATCTTTCACAGCTAATGAGTGTCATGCCGTAGTGATGCTAACAGTGTTGCAGCAGTTTAATGTGCTCATATGCTTGTTAGCTTGTGTAGCATCTCATCACCCTCAAACTTGATCTCCATTATCAGCCAGGAGCCAGTTCTCTGGAAGTATCCTACTCTTTAGAGCTGGGTCTGGTTTAAATTAAGTCAAATCTTACAGCATAAGACAGATATATGAAGAAAAGTGTTCTTTAAAGTATAGTGGAACAACAACTGGAGCCCAACAGCCAACACCAATGGGAGATAGTCCTTGCAGCCAGGCTACATCTGGTTGAAGAAGGTAAGTTTGTTTTAAGGGCCAACCTGTATTTGACTTAAAGAGGCGGTCAGATGGCGCCCGATGAAACAGATCTTCTGCCCTTTATCCTCTCAGAACAAAGTGAAGGTCCTCCAGGGAAATGTTGGTCTTCAGAGGGACTTCAGAGGCTGCTGGGTCTGGTGCTTTATTGAGACGTGGCCCACTGAAGGCAGCAGGACATGGACCTATTTACTGAGGGTTTGTAGCTTCTTTTTGTTTGGAATCAAAGGCTGGTGTGATGATACAAACTGAAGGTGGAGGGGAACATGTTTATGCCAACAAACAAGCTCTGTAAATGTCAGAAAAAATCTGCTGCACATTCCAAACACAAATCGGTGGAGTTTCCGCACCTTTTTATAATAGTGTACATCCCCCCGAGGCAAATCTCTGCCACCAATACTGTCTCTGAGGCAGTGCAACAACTCCGATACACCTGACGCAGGTACGAACTTTAAACGGGATGATATGAATGTCTCCCTCTGAAGGACACTTCCACCAATATGCCTCCTGTCCACGTGGGATACAACAGTGTCTTTTGAGTCTGTGCTCCATTTGAAGGAATAATATGTGATGACCACTTGGATGGACTTGTTGATGTCACACGCTCCCTTTTATAGAGATATTATTATTATTTGTAAGCTTTGGCTTCTTGAAGAAGGAAATAGCCAAAAAAAGAATCCAAGAAGCTTCTCATCAAGTTAACAGCGTTTATTTATACAATGATATGATATGGTAAGCAGACGCGCAGCTTGTGAACAGGCGAGGCAGGCAGAGCTGGGCAGTATTTTAACTACATGTATTTGAAATACGTATTTAAAATACTTTTCAGTATTTTGCATTTTGTATTTTTACAAGATTGGAAAAAATGAAATGTAGTTTGTATTTAAATACTTTGAGGTGCTGTATTTGGGTATTTTAAATACAAAAATACTTTGCAAAAAACCTTTTTTTTAAATCAGTAAAACTAAGCGAATCACCAGAGATCTTTGGGTCAAGACGTAAATCACGTGACACGCCCAATCGAGACTTGAATGCGACCATTTTTTCTCCGCGACGTCAGCAGTCATCACTACTACAGCAGTGAAGAGGACCTGCACCTACACGGCTCTGTTGCTGGCTTTTCGAGGCATGAAACAACACTAAGGTGAAATGTTTTGTATAAAAAAAATGCTACAGTCTTCCCACACACATTGTCAACAGAATTACACCATAAGCACTAGACTATTTTCGAGTGTTAGCTTTCTCTTGAATGATGAGTGTTTGATAGGCAGGGGTTGATAAATGACGGTCAGTCAAATTGCTTAGGTCAGCGAAATTGAGCAAGTTTCTTAGAGTGTAGCCTAGGTAGCTTATCAAATATAGACCAGAGAGGTCAAACATGAATGCTTGACTCGCAAAAGGTAAACTAGTACTAAACGTAAGATATGGTGATTAAATTAGTCACTCTCACTGAGGACAGTTAGGAGATCCAATTTTAAATTGGATGAAACGGTAGAGGAACACGGCCATATTATTTGATGTTAAACGAGAAAGGACCCGTTTCTATGACCCCCAATAAAACAAATAACGCCAGTTTTGTGTTTAAACCCGTAATAGCCCCTGTATCGGCCTAGTGATGTTGTAGGAGCCCTCGCAGGCATGTTCCCTCCCACGGCAAGACCTCGAGCTGGCGAATTCCTTTTCCACTCGGTACCAAATTCTATTACCAAACGAAAGAATGAGATAGGCTAAACTGGGCTCATAACAATGTTTTGAGCCCAGAACGATCCATAACTATAACCTGTCAATAAAGTACTTATTTATTTATTGTGAAAAAACGTGAGAAAATTGTGTTGTTTAGGGGCTTGGGCCACTTGACAAATGTCCATCATAGAGCAGTAGGCTAGGTCTAAGCATTTCTGAATAATATTAAGTCTTCTATGTTGATTCATACTAACTAATTATATGGAGATTCAGTTCCTGTTAGAGCTCCAACCAAAGCTAGGGAGGATCCTTGAAAACCCACTTTTATATAATCTTAAACTACACATTTAGCTTCTAAAATCATATTCACACTTGGCTTTTTTTTTTTTT
The DNA here is from genome assembly GCF_036324505.1 of Eleginops maclovinus. Lineage (NCBI taxonomy): Eukaryota > Metazoa > Chordata > Actinopteri > Perciformes > Eleginopidae > Eleginops > Eleginops maclovinus. Next base: position 882,436 of record NC_086349.1, on the reverse strand, counting down.
AATAGTCCATTAGAGACCAATACAGTAGGCTGTATTAAGCATTTCTAGGGCATATTATTTATTTTATATTTGTATTTATTGAAAACTAATTCAGTATCTGTAGATCACTAGATTTGGAGTCACTGCCTGTTATGGCGCATAGTAGTTAGTTTTGTGCATGGAGCTTAGCTCAGCTGTTAGCAGAGATGTCAAAAGTAAAAGTTAAAAAAAAAAGAAAGAAAAGAAACACAGTTTCCTTCCAACACAGGTAACTTATCTGAGTAACCAGTAGACCTGTGTACTTGTCTTACGATCAGCTGACTACACTGGTTGGATCAAGTTTGTGGTGGGTCCTTGTTAGATTGTTAGAAGTGTTTTTCAGTAACAACGCAGTCTATCTATCCCATTAGGTACAATGGAGTAAATGGTCTAACAGCTATGTAATAGGCTACCACGTGCTAGTGTTGTACTTACACCAGAAAATGTACTTTTACTTTTACTTTTGACACCTCTGGCTTTTAGTTTTTCCACTTCCAAACGCTTTATCATTAGTATCCTAGGTAATATTTCACTTGGCAGGTTAGAAGAGCCCTTTCATGCAAGTGCATATAGTAGTCAGTTTCGGATTTAATTGTTTTTCCTTTTTTTATGATGTGATTTAAGTGTGTGTCTGTTGAAGAGTAACTGACTAACAACTTTTTTTTTGACAATTTCGTTTGAAATAGAGGATGTCCCACTGAACTGAGATGAGTGACAATCATGATGATGAAGAGGCGTCAGGTGAGCCTCAAGCCACCACATCTTCAGAAGGTACCACTGGGCCTAGGTGTGCCATATTGGATGGGAAATTCTTCAAAGTAGTATCTCAAAATCCAAGTGGAAAGATAGAAGCTGAGTGTCAGCTGTGCACAACCAAGAAAGCCATTATTTGTGGCTCTTATCAAGCAACAACAAATTTCAAGACACATTTGAAAAGAAAACACCCAGAGAATCTACAGGAATTTGAAAATTACAAAAAGGAAAGTGCAAGTGGCCAGCAGAAGAAAGCCAAAACATCATTAAGGCAGACTCGTTTGTTTGACCATGCTAGCCCAACAATATCACAAAGTAAAGTGAAATCCTTTGTTGTCAAAGGAATGCACTCATTAGCCACCGTTGAACAAACAGAATTCATCGAGCTTGTGCAGGGACTTCACCCAGGTGCCAATGTAATGTCCAGACGGACACTCGGACGACGGATTGATGAAGAATTTGCAACAAAAAAAGCATTCCTAAAAGAGACGCTTAAAAATGTTCGCCGTGTTTGTACAACAGTGGATATTTGGTCAACAAAGAAAACCAGTTATTTGGGAGCAACAGTACATTGGATCAATGGAGACACGCTGGAAAGGCAGTCAGCCGCTCTTGCCGTTAGGCATTTTCCCAGCCCCCATACTTATAACCGAATAGCAGAACTGTTGGATGAGATTCACACAGAATATGGGCTGTCTTCAGACACCATTGTGTCTACAGTTACTGATAATGCATCCAACTTTGCAAAGGCCTTTAAAGAGTTCAGTGTCACTGGAAAAACAAATGACCCAGATGAAGTTGAAGAGCTGGACGATGAGCTGTCCTTCCTGGTCATAGATCCTGAGAGAGAAGAAGCATCTGAGTGTTCCATCATTTTACCACCACACCTCCGGTGTGCGACACATACTCTGAGTTTAATCTCAACTACTGATGTCAAGAAATCGATCACTAGCAATGCAACTCTCAGCAGGCTGAATCATTCAACGATGGCGAAGTGCTCAGCATTATGGACAGCATCTGGCAGACCAAAGAGTGCTGAAACGCTAGGCAAAGTAATCGAGCAGCAACTCAAGACACCCTGCATTACAAGGTGGAATTCTCTGCATGACTCCTTGAGTCAGTTGTCATTCTTGCGTGACAAGCTCCCTGATGCCATGACTGCCCTGCAACTTCCACCATTCAGGGAAGTCGAACTGGACTACATTGAGGAATTTTGCAGAGTGTTACGACCGATTGCCATCTCAATAGATCGGCTTCAAGGGCAATCTGCATGCTATTATGGTGAGCTGTTGCCAACACTTTTCACCATTCAAGCCAAGCTGGAGGATCTGCAAGCATCAAACTTGAGGTACTGCTCACACGTTCTTCAAGCAACCATAGCAGGGTTCAAAAAACGCTTCCACAATTTTCTGATGCTGGAGCATGACGTGAATGAGGCCATCCTGGACACCACAACACACCCATACTTTAAGATGAGGTGGTTACCCCAGAGGTTGGCTTCTGAGAAGAGGCGAATACAGCAACTGATGCTGCACTCAGCAGACGAACTCGGACTTCTCTCAGAGAGTGACGGGACCACACCGAGCACAGAGGAGAATGACGAATTCTTTGTGTTCACTGATCAAGGTGAGAAGAATTTCTTTACACTTTAAAATACTTAATTATGTAATTTACAATAGCATGTTTTACCTTTTGGTGACAATTTCAGTATTTATACTTTGAAGAATGCATTATTTGGTCCTCGGGGGGGAGTTTGTGCTAGGTATTGCTATGACCCTGTCTGATTGTTGTCTATCTGTCTGTTTGTCCATGCATAGTGTCTGGCAGAGGCCAGCTTGCCATCTCTGATTGCTCTTGTTTTTTTTCTGTTGTCTTCAATCTCTACAGGAACAGTCAACCAGCTGGAGGCCGAGGCCTTGCCCAGCCACAGCAAGGCGGAACTGGAGACCCTTCATTTTTTGGAGGATCCCAGAAAAGACCTGGCTTCACTAAATGCATACCCTTTGATGAAACAGCTTTTTGTGAGATTTAACACAACCCTACCATCCTCAGCCCCGGTTGAGCGCCTGTTTTCTTTTGCTGGCTTAGTGAACCGGCCTCACAGAAGGTCATTAACACCAGATATGCTGGAGAAGTTGGTTGTCCTGAAGAACAACTGATCTGTTTTTCTGTTTAATATGGATAAAATAAAATGGATTTGAATGTAGCGTTAGCTGTCTCCTTTTTTATTTATTGTACATTCCTCAGTTTACAGACAGTATTCAATACAGGCATTATCTCGCGTGTATTTTTGTATTTTCAAAATACAAAATACTTGTATTGTATTTAAATACATTTTCCAGACCAGTATTTTTGTATTTTATTTTGATACATTTTTTGATCAAGTATTTGTATTTTGTATCAAAATACTTTATGATGTATTTGTGCCCAGCTCTGGAGGCAGGCAACTGCTTGGGGCCCCGAGCCGCTAGGGGGCCCCCAGCCCCCAAGAGCTGGCATGTTAAGCCAACTACGTCGATAAACACTTACTTTCATAAGGTACGTACACCAACCGGCACATACGCATTTAACACTGATGTTACAGGCGCTTAACTTGTATAGTAACAAACTACGTTAATTACTATTTGGCCGCAAACTTAAATGTGCTACTCTCCAACTGCACATGCGCAGCGTTGCTAGGCAACGTCACGTAAATAAAGGGAGTCTTTTCGTACACATATTCCGATTGGATGGAATGTTGATTGACATTGGCTTTGCCGAGTCAGAAACCCAACTTCCCGCCCGGTTTTGAAAATGAACGTAAGTGAATGGGTGACGTCTCTAGGTCAGTTATCCCACTTCACGTTAACCCGTGTGATGCCATCGTTCATTAAATTGGAAACTAAGCTGGAGGAAAATGAAGAGGAGCTATCCATCTTGGTTGTGAGAAGAGGAAGAAAAAAAAAGATGATGAAGAAAAAAGAAAGGAAGACAGTGGTAAGTGGAGCAGATAATGATCTAAGCATAACATCAACAGTAAATGACTACTGTTATTGAACTACTGACTAGTGTTATTTATTGTTGAACTAACAGGGAGACAGACTAGCAACTAGTGTTAAGCTAGCAACTATGAATGCTATGATAGCAATGAATAATGAAAGCTATGCCCAAGGAGAACAATTACAAATCTCTTTCATATCTCTCCTCAGGATCTTTACTTAAATTTATGACCACAAAAAAAAGCAAGATTCTCCAGAGTCCCACTGTTTCTCTTGAAACACTTAAAAGAGAAACAAGCACAGTGAGAGTGTATCTGGAGAATTTCAGGGGAAATGGACTTGCTGCCTCTCAGACTGATGCTAGAGAGATAGCAGAAAACCTAGAGATTGATATGAAGTTTCCTGAAAAAAGAAAGCGGAAAACAACCAGGCAGTTCCTGTATGAGGGCAGAGAAGAAACGCAGTCCACTCCAGATGAGCACTTTAACAGAGAGTGTTTTCTGCCCCTAGTGGACACAGCCCTCACTCGTTTGGATGAAAGATTTTCAAAAATGGAGGATGTTTATGCCCTTTATGGTTTTATTTTCTCCAAAGAAAATATGTCAAAATATATTCAGGGTGGCAAACTTGAAGACAGCTGCAAGAAACTGGAAAACACACTACATGACATTGATTCTGAGGATTTGGTTCTGGAGATCAGGGCTGCTGTCTATGCCTTTCCTGATCATGTATCTGCCTCCCCAAGAGAGATGCTTGATTACATTTACAAGGAACAGCTTCTGGATCTTTATGGAAATCTCAGCATTGCCTTCCGTCTGCTATTAACTCTTCCAGTCACTGTTGCCTCTGGAGAGAGAAGTTTCTCAGCTTTAAAACGAATCAAAACCTATCTCAGGTCAACCATGTCACAAGAGAGACTTTCAGGACTGGCTCTTATTTCAATAGAGCAGAGTGTGCGAAGGTCTGTGGATCTGGAGGACATAGTGTCAGCATTTGCACAAGCCAAGGCCCGTAAGCAGCATTTGTAAAAGACACCGGTCGGAAGGGCCCCCTGGGAATTTTTGCTTGGGGCCCCAACAGACTCTAGAATCGCCACTGATGGTAAGTCTACAAAGGAAACACCGTTGTGGTCCTTCCCCATGTCACTGACCACAGTCCACCTCGAAGTAATTAATCAGTCGGCTGCATAGGAAAGGCCTCGATCTTCTGTTCACAACATGTTTTTTTACTCTCTGTTCTTTCCGGTATAGTCTTCTCCCATTGGTTGGCCGCGACAGGGGCGGGTCCTCGGCACATCCTGCTTGTCAACTTGTTCTGTCGCCCTCTAGTGACAAAACTCAAATATCATGTTATCACATGTCCTTACACTTTGTTACAGAATTCTTCTGATGTTTGTTGGGAATATTACATAATCAAACACATAATAATAGTTGATAAATTAGCGTCAATGAGTGGGAGTTGGAGGCGTGTGTTTAGTATGTAACTTGCGTCATTCTCCATATACTCTCACACACGATATCCTATTCGCTACATGCTACTGTGAAGCTACATACAACAACCGGAAACCGGAACTCCAAGGTTTCGCCCACCAACCGGTCCGTGGGGCAACACTACAGTGAATTATGTCCCTTAATGTTCTGGCACAATATATTGATTTTATTGATTTATTCTCACATAAGCAAGTTCAAATTTACTTGAAATTTACAAACAAATACAATATTCCTAACCAAATACAGTTCAAGTTGAAAACTAAGTTTTATGAGAACAGATCATGGTGATATCATTTATCTGATCTGACAATAAGCCACATTTGTATCTGGATTTTTTAAAACCTCTTCTAAACTAAACTAAAATTTGGCTAATAAACCCCATCCCACAGAAACACTGCAGAAAAAGCGACAGTAAGAACAGTATAGCTCACAGTTTAACTGCTGGGAGAGGAATGTCGGAGGGTTTGACTTCCTTTTGATGATATTGTGGAGATCGGATTGAAACGCAGGAGACGTTCATTACAGTTCAGCACACGAATGCGTGTCTCGTTTAATCACACAGTCAAAGTTAACCAAACAAGATGGCGCTGTCCTGTAAACCAACAAGCATGGGGCTCCACGTCATCGTAAACACAGATTAATTAAAGGGACCACGATCCCTTTTTACAGTTGTACTTTCAAGCATAAACCAACGGTCATACTTACAGGCATGAAACAACAGTGTGTAGAACCACACTTAAGAAGGAGGTGAATTCTGTATATTACATTCACTACACACGTCCCCCCAGAATTCACCATATAAGAAGAAAAACAAAAAAACAGTCATCGGTGAGGTGGTCGTATTAAACGGCCACAACGGCTGTGCCGTACAGGAGGCAGAGGAGGCACTACTGCGGCAGGTGTCTCACCATGACACGGGTGTGGGGCATGCAGTGTGGGGGTTTTGGGAGGGAGGGGAGCAGGGGGTGGGGGCAGACCTGGAGGTCGCCCGCGTCTTGGGGGCTGGGCCAATTCAATGGGCCTAGCCACATCCAAATGAGCGGGTTTGAGGCGGTCAACAGAGAGTCGCTCCGGTTTGCCACCCATGTCCACCACAAAATGTTTATCCCCTGTCTCCAACACACGGAATGGACCTTCGTAGGGCGGGCGTAGCGGTCCCCTGTGGGCATCGTGGCGAATGAAAACATAATCAGCCGTCTGAAGCCCAGCGGGGATGTGCGACTGAGGGAGGCCGTGACGGGAAGTAGGGATAGGAGCGAAAAGTCTCGCCACTACTGGTCCACCCGTTTACGCCCGTGCTCGGCGCCTCGACCCGACCAAGCTTGCCGTTGCAAAGGCTGAGTTTGCTAACATGGAGCGCCTGGGCATAGTCCGCCGATCCGACAGCCCGTGGGCGTCACCCCTCCACATCGTCCCCAAACCCGGTGGCGGCTGGCGCCCGTGTGGCGACTACCGGCGGCTTAATGAGGCAACGTCACCTGACCGATACCCAGTCCCGAACATACAGGATTTTTCATCACACCTGGCTGGTATGGTGATTTTTTCCAAGGTTGACCTCGTCCGGGGTTATCATCAGGTGCCGGTACACTCACTGGACATTCCCAAAACAGCAGTTATCACGCCATTTGGCCTGTTTGAGTTTTTGAGAATGCCGTTCGGCCTTAAAAATGCTGCTCAATCTTTTCAACGCCTCATGGACTCTTCTGTATATTACATTCACTACAATATCACCATGCACGTTATGACTGATAGGAATGATGGACAAAGCTATAAATCCAGGCTGTATAACATTTAAATCCTATATCCTGTGCATATATGCATGTTTTGGAGCACTTGGTTATGTTTTTGACATTTATTTAGTCACAAACTGGACAATTTAAATTGAGTTTATTTCAGTAGATACAAAACCAGAATAAAGGTCAGTAAGCCTGCTGGCAATAACAGCTGAAAGACAGCAGGAAGTGTTGGACCTGTCTTGGCTCCACTGCTACCTTCCCTCTTTATGTAACCCCTCAGAGCTGGCAGTCTGAGCAGCCACATCACACTCAGCCGGCCTTTGTACTCTGCCTTTCTCTGCTCCGCTTCACTCTGCTTCCATTCGGATACTCTGGCTATTTTTACCTGGCAGGGCACATTTGTAGCAGCAAACCACAGATGTTCCCGAAGCGCTCATCAGGCAAAGGCTCGTCCTGCTGACTGCCTCTCAACTGCTCTACTGCACAGGACTGCAGTGTCTTCCTCCAGCCTGTACTGCTCATCTTCCACCAGCCGGTGCTGCTCATCTTCCTCCAGCCTGTGCTGCTCATCTTCCTCCAGCCTGTGCTGCTCATTTTCCTCCAGCCTGTGCTGCATCTCCTCAATGTTCTCAGAGAGCAGGTGCTGATCAGTTTTACCTTCCCCACAGGAAGAGCTGGGATTCGATACAATATAAGGGGCTTAGAGAAAACAGTAACAATTTATAACATTATAACATTCTACATACATTATTTGTATTACATATTTTATATTATTCCACCAATTTTGATAAATGCTGTTTAATTTAAACACAATTTGCTTTACATCTCTATGTACATTTCTGATAATGTTTGTGATGGTCTCAGTACTGTAAAAGTTTGTTATCATTACCATGGTCTTGGGGAATATGTGATTCCACATACACACTCACACAATTACACTTTTCATTTTTCTTCTTCATCTGGTCCTTCTAAAAAACAAGTATCTCTAGCAGGCCATCTGGAAAGAAGAGAGTGGTGAGTGAGAGCGCTGTGTGTGTGTCACTCATAACTTCAGCTTGTATATCAGTTCAATCTTTTTTTAAATCTGTTTAGATGTTTTGAATGAAAAACACAGACCCCAGCTGCTCCAGTCTGTAGTCCCTGCTCCAGTCTGTAGTCCCCACATGTTTTAAAGAGTCCATCATTGTCCCTGTCCCCAAAAAGACAAAACCCATCTGCCTCAATGACTACCGCCCAGTTGCACTCACCTCCATCATCATGAAGTGCTTTGAGCGGTTAGTCAAACCTTTTATCACCTCCTCCCTCCCTGACTCACTGGACCCCCTGCAGTTTGCCTACATGGCAAACAGGTCCACGGATGATGCCATCTCCCTCACCCTCCACACTGCCCTCTCCCACCTGGACCAGAGGAACACTTATGTGAGAATGCTGTTCATTGACTACAGTTCAGCATTCAACACCATTGTGCCCTCCAAGCTCATCATTAAGCTCAGTCCTCATTCAACAGTGTAAAGTATTTAAATACTTTCAATGTATTCTACATATGTATATATTTCACATCCTTAAATCTTATTGTTGTTATTGTAAATATTCTTCTCTCTTTTTGCACTATTTTATTTATCTTATTTGCACCATGTATGTTGAGTTGTTGGAGGAGCATGGGACATAAGATTTTCATTGCCAACATATACGTTGTATATGCTGTGCATACGACCAATAAAACCTTGAAACCAGTTCAATCTTTTTTTTAAATCTGTTTAGATGTTTTGAATGAAAAACACAGACCCCCCCCCCCCCCCATTCTCCATTGAGCTGTTCACCACAAAGTGTCTCCTAGCTACAGGTCCTGCTATTGTAAGTCAACTGGTGTCATTGCCTATCAAAGATTTAATGATTAGAAATATTTCCTGATGTGATAATGATATTTGCTTTCAAATTGAAAAGACTTGAAGTCTCAGGTGAACTTTAAAACCCAACATTTGTCCTGGTTCCTCAGAGTGCTTCTTGTTGTTGTAGTTGGACAGAAGCCAGCCTGGCCTCAGTGCCCTTTGCTGTTCCTCAGTGGAAATCATTTATCTAAGCCAGTCAATACCCGGTGTTAGGAGCAGCAACATGTTCTTTCGCCTCTGGGAGCAGTGACAGAAAACATCGAAGCATTAAAGCGGCTCATGACCCAGTTCTTCACTGGCCTATTGACGCTCCAACAAACAGTGGAACTTGAACTTGATATCTGTTAGCAGGACAGAGAGACACCGCAGTGAGACATCATTGGACAGACTGGCTCCACGGTGCAGGAATGTTTAAAACGTAACATTTAACTAGGTTTGTGTCTAGCTGTCATTTCTTCTCTGGTTAGCTTTCAGTTTATGCATTAACAACCGCATGCATCTACTGCGAGAGGGATAATGGCTACCTACTGAATAAATCAATCATTTTACTCTAAATATCACAGCGTAGACTATAACTGAGGAAATGTAGTTCATACAGTATCAAACTCTGAGGATTGTGCATTTAATGACCGCATCACTAGTAGAGGCTTTCTGCTCAACCTCTTTTTATTGGTGAATTTTTTCACCATTCCTTCGTACCATGTGCAAATCTTAATCAAATAAAATATAAATTAAAAAAATGTTAAGGCTATGATTTACATTCCAGTGATTTTGTTATTTTATTGCTGTAACAAATGAGGCCTTATATCTGTTTATGTTAACAGTCACTGTTAACATAAACAGTGCTGTTGGAGGAGCACGCGACATAAGATTTTCATTGCCAACATATACTGTACGTTGTATCTGCTGTGCATATGACAAATAAAACCTTGAAACCTTGAAACTTGAACACATTTCCTAACTGGCTTGTAGAGCCCAGTGTTTCGTGTTGTACTCAGCACTGTCTGAACACTTAAATTAGCATGAGTACTGACTTGACAAATTTCATAATTCATTAACCATCTTTCCTGTTGTCCTTGAGTTCATTTGCCAGAATCAAGAATATGGATTTTCACTTCAGCATTCCAAAGTAAGATTCATCAGTCAAATGTGTGGACATATGCAGGGACTGAATTTGGTGGTAAAAAACCCCCCCAAAAAATCATTTAAGTCACACTTCTGGCAGGCATTCAATTTCCCCAGAGGTAAAAGGCTCAAGTACTTCAGAGCATTTCTCCAACGAGACACTGAGACTGTGAGTCCACTGAAGCAGTACTTTTAGTAAAGCACGAATCCACTGAAGCATGTTCTCTTTCCTCAGGAGATCAGAGGAGCCCGTCCATGGGACATCTGCTCAATCAGCCTCTGCACTGGCTGTGCATCGCAGAGAATCAGAATATCCTCACTAGGATCGGAGTTTTCAGAAGCAGTTCTTATTACAAACTTAAAGCATTTATAAAAACATATGGAAACATTTTATCATGTGAGCAAAGTGACCTCTCACAGTCAAAGCCCTGCAGACATTATTACAATTATTTAATTAAAATAGAAAAAAGAGATGAGAAAGAAAAGATAAATGTGATTAACAGAGGAAACATCTCTTTTCAATGTTTAAGTGTGATACATAGATAATTTATTTGCCGACATTGAGAAACTGGTTTGCATTTAGATATATACTATATACTGTATATATATACAGCTCCAGAAATAATTAAGAAACCACTGCAGCATTATCAGTTTCTCTGGTTTTAATACTTAAAAAGCTTTGTCTTTGTCTCGTTAAATTAATAAAAAATGTTGTATTGTATTCTTTAAACTACTGACAACATTTCTCTGTGTTGGAATTCAACAGACACTGGAATGGCTGACATACATGTAGAGATTGAGATTTATGAAACCTTTGGAGTGATCTCTTAATTTTTTCCTGGGCTGTATATGTAGTGTATATTATGGTCCAGTGGGCCAAACGTGCACACCTCCTAGAGCATGTCATCCCAGCTATTCAGATGTCAGTTTAAATTTGATTAATGGTTCAGCTTTAGTGCAGCGTGCCGGTGCAGGTCAGTTTGAATGAGAAGGGGTGAAAAGAACACCATGCCCTCATAGACACTTAACATCAGACCTTCTCATCAGAGCTAAATTCCATCCAGAGAAATCATCATGGAAAAATAACAGAAATATTTTTATTTTTTCACTAAGTCTATATGTTCAGGGCCCGTGTGTTCTTCTTAACATTTACCAAATAGTAGCTGCCTAACCATTCTTTACCCAGCAGGGTTCTGCAGCTGGTTAGGTCAAGGTTATATGTTCTAATTAGGTTCACTCCACCATTGACAGCATCCTGGGCCCCCTCTGAACTGAATTGATGTAACAGCCATCACCTCTAGGCCTAAGACTATCACCTCCCTTCATCATTTTACAGAGCTGCCATAGATGTGAAGGAGCATTAGCATCCAGACAGCACCAGACACTGAGGGAAAGTGGGTCATAGGAAAAGGATTTTACTTAACCAACGTGAAATCAGCAGGCTTATAGTCCGGGACAAGAGGCATTCCAGACAAGCTAACAAAGCCATAGGGGCAGGGCAGGCCGCTCATAATAAGCATGAGCTCACACACACACACACACACACACACACACACACACACACACACACACACACACACACACACACACACACACACACACACACACACACACACACACTGAAGGTGAGACTCTCACATACGAGTTGTTTTTAGAGTACTTTCCAACCATCAAATATTCGTAAGAGTTTTTCTGAATGAGCCGGCTACCCTCTGCTGAAGAAGAAGTGAGATTTCCCGGAAACAGAAAATAAATGTACATTTAAAACTGTATGTAGCTTTCCAATGAATGAAGCCTTAGCTTGACGCTCGTAACAATTTCCCTCGTCGTAATCCACATCAAAAAATCCACAGGACAACTCGGTAAATTCAACCGTTTACTTCGATTCAAGAAAAAATAAGCACAGCAAATAATGTCTTTTTACAAAGTTATAAAGTTGTTTCAAAGATCGAGAGAGAGTGAGAGAGGTCAAAAAACTGTGTGGCTCCACTCTTGCATTTCCTGACTGACCCCAGATTAACCCCGAAAACTCCTCCCATGAGTGTATCAAAAAAAAAAAAAAACCAAAAGGCACAGTCACCAAGATGCCACAATCAAAGTACCCATTTCCAAATATTACAAAAGTAATATAAATGAGACATTATGCATGTAAATTATTCACACACCTTTGTAACATGAATAAGTAATTAACTTAACACATTACTGTAAATATGAACTGTAACATCTTAAACCTGTAAATATTGTAAATATTCCTTCTTATTCCTTCTAACTCAATGACACATTTATTCATTACTGTCATTTTGGATATGAACTGAATTATTGAAGTCAAAACATCAATAAACTGCATTTAGGCTCCTACATTACCGGCCCCTAATTGTAATCAATGCCCTTGAAGACAATTACTCAAACTTTTAACTTAAATTAAAGGAGCCTACATGCTATGTTACTTTTACTGTAGTTAAAGAACAACAATATAAACAAATCTTATTCTTGTTCATCGCCCTGTCCAAACGGGTCTTTCAAAACAGTTCATCAATTATCCTCTGATTCTTGCAGAAGACATAGCTTTGTTATTGGACGACAAAGCTCATTGGTCTTGGTCTTGACTTTCACCTGACGAACCAGGCCTTTCTTGTCGGGAAAGGTTTCCACAATTCTTCCAAGTGGCCATGAATTTCTGGGTGAAGTGTCGTCTACAATCAGCACCACATCACCGACGCAGAAGTTTCTTCCAGGGGTGAACCATCGTTGAAGTTCTTGAAGCTGCATGAGGTATTCCTTGCACCAGCATTTCCAGAACACGTCCGCGAGGTACTGGACCTGTCTCCATCTACGATTACCGTACTGGTCGTCCTTGTTGAATACCCCTGGTGGTAATTCAGGTTTGATCTTGAGCAACACCAGGTGGTTGGGTGTTAAAGCCTCTAAATCATTGAGGTCTGAAGATGACTTTGTGATGGGCCTGCTGTTTATGACAGCCTCAGCTTCACACAGCAAGGTATGGAGACCTTCTTCATCCAAAAGTTGTTCCTTCACTGTGATGTTCAGAATCTTCCTCACTGAGCGGATCAGCCGCTCCCAGCTTCCTCCGTGGTGAGAACCTGTGGGAGGATTGAAGTGCCATTGGACGCCCTTCTGTTGCAACTGTTTTGCGATCTTTTTAGTGTTCCACTCTTGGATCGATTTCTTCAACTCACTGTCGGCAGACTGGAAGTTGGTGCCATTATCTGAGTACATCTCTTTGACTTGGCCTCTTCTGTCAAGGAATCTTCTAATTGCGTTGAGGCACGCGTCCGTGTCAAGTGAAGAGGCAACTTCTAGATGTACGGCTCGTATGGCGAGACACGTGAAGATGACGCCGTATCTCTTTACTTGCCCTCTTCCTCTTTTCACCAGGAACGGGCCGAAGTAGTCGACACCGACTCTTGTGAATGGGGGATCGTCGGGCAGGACCCTGCATTTTGGTAGATCCGCCATGAGTTGTTTGCCAGCAGTTCCGTGTAATTTTTTACAGGTGATGCACTTGGACAAAAACCTTCTGATGGTTCCATTTGCTCCAGGGATCCAGAATCGTTGTCGCAGTTGAGCTAACATGTGATTCCTTCCGGCGTGAGCTGTTACCTCATGAGTATGTCTCAGCACCAGCCTTGTGATGTGCGAATCTTTTGGCAAGATGACTTGCTGTTTGGAATCATCCGGCATTGCTGCTCGGCTCAACCTTCCGCCGACTCTCATGACTCCGTCTTGAAGTACTGGATTCAGCTTATGAAGTGAGCTGCCTTTCTTTACCCTTTGATGCTTCTTCAGGGTTGCCAAGTCTTCTTTGAAACTTTTCTTTTGACAGTACTTCACAATTTCTTTTTCTGCTTCAGTCAAACCTTCACAGGTTAGGTGTGTTCCTTTAAAAGTTTTCTTAAACTTATTCACTCTGCTTTCTCCACTTAAAGTGTTTGGTTCTTTTCTCTTTGCTTTCAGTTCCTTGAGCAAGTCTTTCAGTTTCAGAAACCAGGCAACAGCACGTTTAAGCTTTGTCCAGGATGAGTAGTGAGTCATCCAATAGTCCATTGTATCTTTGGGCTCTTGAGCCTGAATGACATGTACTTGAGCTACTCTTTTGACCTCTGGGTCGTTGACGTCCAGCATTCCAGGATCTGGATTCTTGGGCCACTGATCTTGTGAGCAAAGCAAGAAATTTGGTCCTGAAAGCCAGCTTTCACATTTCAGGAATGCTTCAACAGTCTGTCCTCTCGAGACATGATCAGCGGGATTCAGAGTGGTGTTGACGTATCTCCACTGCGAAGTCTGAGAATGCTCCAGGATTGCTGAGATTCTATTAGCGACAAAAGTCTTGAACCTTGTGCTTTCACTGTTCAAGTACTTTAACACAGCCGTGCTATCTGTCCAAAAGATGGAGTCGTGAAGTTCCAGTTCGAGCTCTTTCTTCAGAAGCTTGTCCATTTTGATTGCAACTGTGGCTGCAGTCAGTTCCATTCTTGGTATGGTTGGGGACTTCAAGGGCGCGACCCTTGCCTTTGCCATCATCAGGGTGGATTGAGCTTCCCCAGCTGCAGTGCGCAGCAGTAGGTAGCTTGTTGTTCCGTAGGCGTCTTCACTCGCGTCAGCGAAGTGATGTAGCTGAGCAAAAACTGGTGCACCAAACTGCTTTGTCTTGACGCATCTGTCGACTCCAAAGTACTCAAGCAGTTGTAGACCTGAAATCCACTTTTTCCAGCTCTTAATGACGTTGTCCGGCAGCTCTTCATCCCAGCTGTACTTCTGCCGGCATAAATCTTGCAGGATTCGTTTTGCGGGCAGCACCACTGGAGCAAGAAAGCCCAACGGATCAAAGATGGAACTGACGAGGGAAAGCAGGCCTCTCCTAGTGTGTGGTCGATCTTTGAGGTTGATCTTGAACTTGAACCGATCTGATTCGGCACACCACTGGATTCCTAATTCTCTCTCCATCGGCAAGTTATCTTCGTCCAAATCCAGATCTTGAAACCCTTGAGCCTTTTCCTCTTCAGGTATTGAGTTGAGCAACTTCCGGCTGTTGCTTGACCATTTTGTCAGTCGAAATCCACCTTTTGCCAACATGTTCCTCAGGTCGGCGCAAAGGGTGATTGCTGTGTCTTCATCAGTAGTTGACTTAAGACAGTCATCTACGTAGAAATTTTTCATGACTGTTCTGGCAGCTTCCTGACAGAATTCTTCCTCAAAATCTGTTGCACATTTCTGAAGCGCAAAGGTTGCCACACTTGGCGATGATGTTGCGCCAAAGATGTGGACCAACATCTTGTGTTCAACAAGTTCCTGCTCATAGTTCCCGTCAGGCCACCAGAGAAACCTGAGGAGATCCGTGTCTTCATTGCTGACCCTGACCTAGTAGAACATGGCCTCCACGTCAGCCATAACTGCCACAGTCTCTTGTCGGAACCTCATGAGGACCCCCACTAGTGAGCTTGTCAGGTCCGGTCCCTGCAGGAGCTGTTGGTTCAGCGATGTCCCTCCAAAGCTTGCTCCACAGTCAAAGACGACGCGCAGTTTTTGCTTGACTGGATGTCTGACTCCATGATGAGGCAGATACCATGTCCGCCCTTCAGTTGGCTCCTGTTCTGTACTGTCGAGCTTTACAGCATGACCTTTCTTGAGTATGTCATCCATGAATGCAACGTATTCCGCATAAAACTTGGCGTCTTTAGAGAATCTTTTTCGTAAGTTCAAAGCCCGTTGCGCTGCAACTGATCTGTTGTTTGGCATACACAATGACTTGTTCCTCACTGGAAGACACACACTGTAATGACCGTCCGAAAGTTTTGCGGATTGACACACCGTGTTGACGAACTTGTGATCATCCTTGGACATTTCGATATCCTCGTCTTGTCCGGCATCGGGAAAGTCCTGCTTGAACTGCAGTTGCCAGAGCTCTTCTAGCTTAGCTACTGAGATTCGATTAGCAAAGACTTCTGTCAATCTGTTTGTCTCCATTGTACCACTTCCACCCCTGAGCGGTCCATTTACAGTCCAGCCTAATATTGTTCTCACGGCGTATGGTCCATCGTCCACGCTGTTGACCACTTGTAGTGGCTCCATCGCCTTGGGAACATTTGCTCCAATGAGTAATCCAACCCCAGCTTTGATAGTGGGAAGTTTCACCTCCTTTAGGTGAGGCCAACTGTTAACATCCTCTTGGCGGGGGATATTATCTTTGGTTACAGCGATGTGTTTTTGTGAATACACCTCTGAAAGTTCAATAAACTGGTTGCCATCCAGACTACTGATTTCCAGTCCAGTGACAATGCATGCGTTCACAACAGATTCATTACCCATAGTACGCAACAAGATATTAACATTGCGTCCATTCATGTTAAGTTGGTTTATCAGTGACTCTGTAGCGAAAGTAGCTGAGCTACCTGGGTCCAAAAAGGCATATGTTCTCACTGCCTTGGTTCCTTTTTGTGCCTTGACACACACTGGAATAATGGAAAGAACACAATCCTCCTTACCGGCCCCAATGATGCCAACAGTTTCAGTCATTTGTACAAGAGCAGTTGATAAAGATTGTTGTCCACGACTTTCTGTTGCAGTTTCTCCCTGCAAGTCTTTAGTGTACATGTGCAGCAGTGTGGGATGCAGTCGAGAGCACTCTTCACATTGAACTTTCTCTTTGCAGCTGCTACTCATGTGACCGTGTTTCAAACATGCAAAACACAAACCTTTGCGTCTCAAGAAGTCAATCTTTTCTTTGTGTGGCTTGCCCTTGAGTTTTCTGCAGACTGTGAGGCTGTGTTGCTCTCCTTTGCAATAAACACAAGGCTTGCTGTTTGCGTCCACTGTGACAGGTTGTGTTTTTAAAGTTGCTTGCTTGTCGTTTTCCATCTTGACTTTGTTTTCGATTCCGGCGGGAACAACGGCTGTTGTGAATACCTTCTTGGGTTTGAATGTCTCGGCATATTGTGGTTTTGGTCGGACTGGGTCTTTCATGCCTGTGGTGGTTTCTTTTATGTTTCCATAGAGTGGGTGTAACATATATCTAACCTGCTTGTTGACAAAGTTGACGAAATCCTTGAACTTCGCTCTTTTCTTTGTTTTTTCTTGTAGGTCGCAGGCAGACTTTCTCCAGGTTTCTTTGAGTCTGTATGGAAGCTTGTTAGCCAATGCCTTTATGTTAGCTGTGTTATCCAAGTCTTCCATGTAGCTAATATCTGTCATTGTGTTTGAGCATCCAGTGAGGAATAATGCGAAGGACTGTAGTGCGGCGCCATCTTCTGGCTTAATTGTCTGCCAATCTAAAGCCTCCTTTATGTAAGCTTCTGCTATCTTGTAGTCGTCGCCGAAAAACTCCTTCAGCATTTGTTTTGCTTTAGCATAACCTGCTGAGGGTTCCATGTGGATACAGCTCTTAACTAAGTCGTGCGGTTGTCCACTTGTGTACTGCAGCAAAAATTGTAGGCGATCACGATTGTCGCCAGTGCGGCCTTCAACTCCATGTTCAATAGATCTGATAAAGGATTTATATTCAAGCGGGTCACCCTTGAATATTGGAATAGTGAGATGGGGAAGTAATGAAGCGTTGTGATTCTTCACCAGATACTCTGTCACATTGACTTGCTGAGAGATGGCCTTGCATAGACTATCAAGCCCAGGTCCACTATTGAGTTCCATGTCTTTTGCAGTTGAGGCTCTTGGAGGCATTGCTGGCTGGAGAATGGGTTTAACGTCGGGATTAGTTATGACGTGCTGTAATGGTAGTTGAAAAGTAGTTTTTACCTCTGTTTCGCCAACCTGTTCATCAATGTCAATGATGCTCGTGCCTGCTTGTGTGTATTCATATTTTTGCAAAACTTCAATTTTCGCATCTGACTCAGGAAGAGCAGTCTGCATTTCAAGCATTTCTTTTCTAGCCTTTATGGCGGCTTCTATTCTTTTGTGCTCTGCTTCTCTGTATCCCATTTTTGCATGCCAATCTGCTTCTTCCTTTTCTATGGCCAACTTCTCCCTTAAAGCAGCAGCCTTTGCATTTAAAGATGCACGCTCCATTTCTGCCTTTATTCTGATTGAGGAAGAAGTTGACAACTCGCTTCCAAATAGTGATCCGCGTCTACTTGTACGTTTAGTAGTCGATTTTGATGATGTAGGCCTATCTGTGTGTGTTACTTGTTCATCACACTCTTCAGCCTGCACTGAGCGTTTCATGACCTCTTTCATCCATTCCTCACATTTCCAGAAGAAATCATCCATTGATTTATCTTTAGGATCAAACCAATTCTTTTGATTATCAGCATAATCGTCCTCATCCATGAATTGTTGCAAACCAGAATTTAGGTTGGACAACTCTTGATGCAAAATACTAAAGTCAACACGCAATTTATTTTTTACAGTGTCGACATTTGCATCATCTTCCATTAATTGCTCAATTTGCTTTATCATGCTAGTTAGCTGGGACAGTTTGCATTTGTGTGCTTGGATTTGTCTAGCCTTGCATTCTTCTACTGTCTTGTTCATCCATAACAAGCTGAATTTTCCACACTTACTTGGTAAAAATGTCGAAGCACCGTAGAGTGAGCGTTACGCTTGAAATCCGTTCCACTTCGTCATTCAGCCGAACGACGGGCACGGCACGTGCATGCACTTCAATGCCGTCCTCGTAGAGTAGCGTCAATTAGCGATCCGCGGCCGAGCAAAGGCAGATAAAACTTACGGTTTGTTGAATTATCTTCTCAATACCACCGTGAAGTCAGTGCAAAGTTCCTTCTTTCGTTATCCGTTTCGAGTCAAGCCGTTCCAAATTCCAGTAGTGTTAATCCATGCAGAGCTAGTTTTTTGACTAATGTAGCTTTCCAATGAATGAAGCCTTAGTTTGACGCTCGTAACAATTTCCCTCGTCGTAATCCACATCAAAAAATCCACAGGACAACTCGGTAAATTCAACCGTTTACTTCGATTCAAGAAAAAATAAGCACAGCAAATAATGTGTTTTTACAAAGTTATAAAGTTGTTTCAAAGATCGAGAGAGAGTGAGAGAGGTCAAAAAACTGTGTGGCTCCCATTGACTGTAAAAATAAGGGGGGGGGGGGGGGGGGGGGGGTGGCTCCACTCTTGCATTTCCTGACTGACCCCAGATTAACCCCGAAAACTCCTCCCATGAGTGTATCAAAAAAAAAAAAAAACCAAAAGGCACAGTCACCAAGATGCCACAATCAAAGTACCCATTTCCAAATATTACAAAAGTAATATAAATGAGACATTATGCATGTAAATTATTCACACACCTTTGTAACATGAATAAGTAATTAACTTAACACATTACTGTAAATATGAACTGTAACATCTTAAACCTGTAAATATTGTAAATATTCCTTCTTATTCCTTCTAACTCAATGACACATTTATTCATTACTGTCATTTTGGATATGAACTGAATTATTGAAGTCAAAACATCAACAAACTGCATTTAGGCTCCTACACTGTAGGAGTGGCTTTAAGGGTCAAACTATGATCACTGCGTCAGTTTTGTACATGCAGGGCTGCCTCTGGTGGGCCGATCATTTTGAGGAGGTCCAACTAATCCTACTACAAGTCAATGTTAATTCTATGCACACTAGTTAAGTGACATCACGTACGTATTTGAACCGAAACATGATATTTTCCTAAACCGGTGAGTTTCGCTGCCTAAATCTATCCAAGCAGTAACGTAATTTACACTCAGGAGCAGTTCTGGGGGGCAACAGGGGCCAGTGCCCCCATAACGCTCACCTGGGACTTCCCTGCGGCCCCCCTCCAAAAGAAAACTTTATAATATTATGATTTATAAGATCTCATGACAAACATACTGGAAAGCGAGGATACCCGGCCCGGAGGAAGCCCGGGGTCCCCTTCTGGAGCCAGGCCCAGAAGGAGGACTCATCAGCGAGCATCTGGTGGCCGCGCTTGCCACGGAGCCCAGCCGGGCACAGCCCGAAAAAGCAACGTGGGCAAAACCTTCGCTTCTCCGTCCCGCGGGCCCACCACCTACGGGAAACAACGATGGGGTCGGGTGCGCTGCCAGAAGGGTGGCAGTGAAAGCAGAGGGTCTCGACGAACCAGACCCAGGCGACAGAAGCTGGCTTTGGGGACGTGGAATGTCACCTCTCTGGGGGGGAAGGAGCCGGAGCTTGTGCGGGAGGTGGAGCGTTACCAGTTGGATCTGGTGGGGCTCACCTCTATGCACAGCGTTGGCTCTGGAACCTTACTTCTGGATAGGGGTTGGACTCTATTCTTCTCCGGAGTTGCCCAAGGTGTGAGGCGCCGAGCGGGTGTGGGGATACTCACAATGCCCCGGTTGAGTGCCGCTTTGCTGGAGTTTACCCCAGTGAACGAGAGGGTCCCCTCCCTACACCTGCGGGTCATGGGGGGGAAAATTCTGACTGTTGTGTGTGCTTATGCACCAAACAGCAGTTCAGAGTATTCAGCCTTCTTGGAGACCCTGAAAGAAGTCCTGTATGGGGCTCCTGAAGGGGACTCCTGAGTCGTGCTGGGAGACTTCAACGCACACATAGGCAATGATGGAGACACTTGGAGGGGCGTGATTGGGAGGAACGGCCCCCCTGATCTGAACCGGATTGGTGGTTTGTTACTGGACTTCTGTGCTAGTCATGGATTGGCCATAACAAACACCATGTTCGAACATAAGGATGCTCATAAGTGTACGTGGTACCAGAGCGCCCTAGGCAGAAGGTCCATGATCGATTTTGTTATCGTATCATCGGACCTGAGGCCGCATGTTTTGGACACTCGAGTGAAGAGAGGGGCGGAGTTGTCAACTGATCACCATCTGGTGGTGAGTTGGGTCGAGTGGCGGGGGAAGCCTCTAGACAGACCTGGTAAGCCCAAACGTGTAGTGCGGGTGAACTGGGAACATCTGGAGGAGTCCCAAGTCCAGGAGGCCTTCAACTCACACCTCTGGCGGAGCTTTTCATGCATCCCTGTGGAGGCTGGGGACATTGAACCAGAGTGGGCGGTGTTCAATGCCTCCATTGCCGAAGCTGCGGCGGGGAGCTGTGGTCTCAAGGTCTTAGGTGCCTCAAGGGGCTGTAACCCTCGAACCTCCTGGTGGACACCGGTGGTCAGGGAAGCCGCCCGACTGAAGAAGGAGGCCTTCCGGGATATGTTATCCCTGGGTACTCCTGACGCAGTTGCAAGGTATCGACAGGCCCGAAGGGCAGCAGCCTCAGCCGTGGCCGAGGCAAAGCAGCGGGTGTGGGAGAAGTTCGGAGAAGCCATGGAGAAGGACTTTCGGTCGGCACCAAAGTTGTTCTGGAAAAACGTCCAACACCTCAGGAGGAGGAGGAAGGGAACC
Organism: Eleginops maclovinus; assembly: GCF_036324505.1. Classification (NCBI taxonomy): domain Eukaryota; kingdom Metazoa; phylum Chordata; class Actinopteri; order Perciformes; family Eleginopidae; genus Eleginops; species Eleginops maclovinus. Next base: position 861,112 of record NC_086349.1, on the reverse strand, counting down.
ATCCAAGCTGTGTACAGTAAGGATGGGACGCTGTTGACCTCAACTGATAGTGTGTTAGGGCGGTGGAAGGAACACTTTGTGGAACTCCTGAATCCGACAACTCCGCCCTCTATGTTAGAGGCGGAGCTGGAGTATGAAGGGGGATCAACTCCAATCTCACGGGGGGAAGCCACTGAGGTAGTTAAACAGCTCCACAGTGGCAAAGCCCCTGGGGTGGATGAGATCCGCCCAGAAATGTTGAAGGCTCTTGGTGTTGAGGGACAGTCATGGTTGACACATCTCATCAACATTGCGTGGAAGTCGGAAACAGTACCGAAGGAGTGGCAGACCGGGGTGGTGGTTCCTCTTTTTAAAAAGGGGGATCAGAGGGTTTGTGCCAATTACAGAGGCTTCACACTGCTCAGCCTCCCCGGGAAAGTTTACTCTAAGGTGCTGGAAAGGAGGGTCCGACCGATTGTCGAACCTCAGATTGAAGAGGAACAATGCGGTTTTCGTCCTGGTCGTGGAACGACAGACCAGCTTTTCACTCTCGCAAGGATCCTGGAGGGGGCCTGGGAGTACACTCATCCGGTCTACATGTGCTTTGTGGATTTGGAGAAGGCGTATGACCGGGTTCCCAGGGAGATACTGTGGGAGGTGCTGCGGGAGTATGGGGTGAGGGGGTCTCTACTCAGGGCCATCCAATCTCTGTACTCTCAAAGCGAGAGCTGTGTCCGGGTTCTCGGCAGCACACGGACCGATTTCCGGTGAGGGTTGGCCTCCGCCAGGGCTGTGCTTTGTCACCAATCCTGTTTGTGATATTCATGGACAGGATTTCCAGGCGTAGTCTTGGGGGAGGGGGTCTGCAGTTTGGTGGGCTCAGGATTGCACCACTGCTTTTTGCAGATGATGTGGTCCTAATGGCTTCATCGGTCTGTGACCATCAGCACTCACTGGATCGGTTCGCGGCCGAGTGAGAAGCGGCTAGGATGAGGATCAGCACCTCCAAATCTGAGGCCATGGTTCTCAGCAGGAAACCGATGGACTGTCCACTCCAGGTAGGGAATGAAGCCTTACCCCAAGTGAAGGAGTTCAAGTATCTCGGGGTCTTGTTCTCAAGTGAGGGAACAATGGAGAATCGGCAGCCGCTTTACCGCACCGTTGTGACAAAAAGGGAGCTGAGCCAGAAGGCAAAGCTCTCTGTCTACCGGGCCATCTTCGTTCCTACCCTCACCTATGGTCATGAAGGATGGGTCATGACCGAAAGAACGAGATCGCGGATACAAGCGGCCGAAATGGGATTTCTCCGCAGGGTGGCTGGCATCTCCCTTAGGGATAAGGTGAGAAGTTCAGTCATCCGGGAGGGACTCGGAGTAGAACCGCTGCTCCTTCGCGTTGAAAGGAGCCAGTTGTTTCGGGCACCTAGTGAGGATGCCACCTGGGCGCCTCCCTAGGGAGGTGTTCCAGGCACGTCCAGCTGGGAAGAGACCGAGGGGTAGACCTAGGACCAGGTGGAGGGATTATATCTCTTCGCTGGCATGGGAGCGTCTTGGAATCCCCCAGTCAGAGCTGGTTGATGTGGCCAGGGAACGAGAAGTTTGGGGCTCTCTGCTGGAGCTGTTACCTCCGCGACCCTGACGGAAAAGCGGGAGAAGATGGATGGATGGATGGATGGATGATTTATTGGCTATAGTGCTTGCGCGATAGGAGGATCTAATGTAACTAAGCATTCTAGTCTCAGAAAACAACAACACGTGTCCTCTCCGAGCAGAGGCTGTTCCCTTTTTACTTCATGTAAGATTCATGACCAGACGTTGAGAGAATAAAAATCACCTAAAACCGCTAGATATTGTTGCTGTAATGTGAAAGGCCTGGGATTCTGAGACCCTGATGTACATAAGCGATTGAACTGAACCTTATTTTCAGTATTGTAGCAAATACTGTTTATGTGATTAAATATATTTGTAACTTAGTTACTAAAATAAGTACTACAAATGAAAAAATAACTACTGAAACAAAGAAGTGTAACTTAAAGGTCCCCTATTATGCAAAATGCACTTTTTGATGTCTTGTATAAATATGTGTCCCCTGTGTGTAAGGAGACTCACAAGTGTAAGAAAATACAACCGTCTCTCTTTTCCTCCTTACCCACATCTCTAAAAACGGAGGTACAAACGAGCTGATCCAGATTTGCTTTGGTTATGAGGTCATATCCGAAATGTGGGCTGGCTTTACATTGAACTCCTGGCAACGTCCCACCCACGTGACACGTCCCAACCTATTGTACCCCATATACAGTCACGAGCTGAGTCCCCTCCGCAGCACCTCTGTGTGTGTGTGTGTGTGTGTGTGTCTGTGTCTGTGTGTCTGTGTGTTCAGCAGGATGTCTGCAGGAGGGAGTTAGAGTTGTTGTTTATATAATACATATAATGTCTCTGTTCTAGTGGTAAACACTGAGAAGTGTTTCAGAAATAATGCTGGATGTGGTTTGGAACTGAATGTGGGGTTTAATCACCGCAGCGTTTAGCTGAGTTTCTCTGCAGTCAACTTCGCTCGTCAGACAGAGAGCTGCGCTCAAAGGGGCGTGGCCAGCTTCAGCTCATTTGCATGAAAGGGAAAGTCACAGAATCAGCACTTTCCAAAACGGGGCTGAAACAGAGGGATAGCAGACATGCTAAAATGCATGATCTGTTTGGTATTTTGAGCAAAACACGTCAGAGGCGTGTTTTTTTCAATATATATTTATATATTTTGAGACCTATAACATAAAAGATCATAATAGGAGACCTTTAAAGTTACTGAAATAAATACCTGGGCAGAAACAAATACCAATTATTATGCCACAGTGTATCTTCACCACAAACAAAATACCCACCGTGTAGATTAATGTGTATAAACATCCTGACTTCCTTGTTGCTTGTCACCTTGTACAGTAGGCTAATCACTTTTAAACAGATCAATATTGTTTTCGGCTTCATCATTTATTTTCAATATGAACAGCTGATGAACAGGACGAGGAACATTGAACGGGCGCTGCTTGTGTGTCTCCAGCTTCACTTGGTCTCTCCTAGAATGTAACTGACTTGCGCTTCTCTTGGACTCAACATGAGTGGTCTTGAATTCAGCCCCGGTGCCGGTACCCTGGTGCATGTGTCGATTAGTTTGATGCAATAAAACACAGCGTTATTAAATAATGTCCCCGTGTGATCTCTACAAAAAGATAGGTTAAGGTAGATTTTATCACAAATGGGGCGAAGCCTGCGAGCTAGTTCAGTCAACTCGAGCACCAATGATACATTTGCACATAACGCCCCTCGTCACACTTGTAACCAACCAAACATAGTCTCCTAATCTCTCCTAATCTCTATTTAAACTGTCGGATCCGCCTACCTCTGCCTCGCTAATGCTGCTGCTGCTGCTACTACTGCTGTTTCCACGATGCTAATGTGTTCATCTCGCTGCTGCTGCTGCTGCTGCTGCATTCACGTTGGCGATGCTCGCCTGCCCCACCACCACCCCAGCTTCCTCCCCAGCTTCCATCTGTAGGCTCGGGGGATAGTTATCTAATCATCACTCAATATTCTATGTTAATATGTGGAGTGATGAGGCCCGAGCCTAGATGCCAAACTCAACTATATACTGTTTCTAGTAAACATATGAATGAAACACGTGAGTTGTCTGTCTGAACCAGAGATGGGAGTAAGTCACACATATGCAAGTCTCAAGCAAGTCTCAATTCTTAACCTTCAAGTCTCAAGCAAGTCCCAAGTCATTTTTGTGAGAGTCGAGTCAAGTCAAGTCATAGTTTAGGTCAAGCAAGTCACAAGTCAAGTCATAGAAATATAATAAGCTGGAAGAAAACCGTCTTAAAACTTTAAGAGACTGCAGCCTAAGTTTTATGTAGCCCTCCTTTGCACAACAGGGCTAACAAATAGAGGAAGGGGATATAAGGCTAAAGAATAATTATAAATACTCACTAGGACCAGCAGGATCAGAATTACTAGGAATGACTACAGGGCCTGGTGTACCAAACAATAATTACCAGACAGAGTACTCAACACAGTAGTTTATCTTGGGAACAGCAGCAAACCACTTCCTTTTATTTACAACCATTTTTTCAATATGTTGCAAAAGACAGAAGACAAAGAAGTGCAAGAAGGAATGAACTTGAACAAATACAACTTCTATGTCCACTACTCCTTCAAAAAGGCCTCACTCTCTCATACTGTATGTTGTGAATGTGTGTGTGTGTGTGTGTGTGTGTGTGTGTGTGTGTGTGTGTGTGTGTGTGTGTGTGTGTGTGTGTGTGTGTGTGTGTGTGTGTGTGTGTGTGTGTGTGTGTGTGAGGGGGAGAGAGAGAGAGAGGGTGTGTGTGTGTGTGTGAGAGAGAGAGAGTGTGTGTGTACGTGTGTGTGTGTGTGTGTGTGTGAGAGAGAGAAAGAGAGAGTGTGTGTGTGTGTGTGTGTGTGTGTGTGTGTGTGTGTGTGTGTGTGTGTGTGTGTGTGTGTGTGTGTGTGTGAGAGAGAGAAAGAGAGAGTGTGTGTGTGTGTGTGTGTGTGTGTGTGTGTGTGAGAGAGAGTGTGTGTGAGAGAGTGTGTGTGAGAGTCTGTGAGAGGGAGAGAGAGAGAGAGAGTGTGTGTGTGTGTGTGTGTGTGTGTGTGTGTGTGTGTGTGTGTGTGTGTGTGTGAGAGAGAGAGGGTGTTTGGAGGAGAGAGTCCTCTGTGTGTGCACAACTGCGCATGTGTGATAGTGGAGTGTGCATGTAGCATAGAAATCACAAGTGGAACACTGCTAGCTTTTTCTTAATAATGGTGAAAAGCCATTTACAATGCATTGCATTTGCAGAAAATCAAATTTGACAGAACTCTGTCACTCAGCCGTAACTCTTGAAGACTCTTACCGCCACCTTGAACAAAGAGGGGAGGGTGTGCCTGTTCATGGCCCAAAACTGAAGGGCATTTTGTCCATCGCAAATATCCAAGTAGTGGTTCAGCTGAATATGGGGGCTTGAACCTGGATCCTTTTTCTGCCTCTTGCGGTATGCTGAAAACAGTCCGGATTGATGGTCTGGCTCCTCTGTTGTGGTTTGGTCCTCCTGCTCACATGGGGTTGGGGTGGTCTTAGAAGCCTCTTGGAGAATCAAATCCGATGAGTAAAGGCAAAAACAGGAAAGATACTATTGAATACTTAGTATTAGTAACAACCATGTAATGACAATCTGTATGAAGTGAATCGACACCACCCTCCAAAATCCTAGTTATAACATGGGTAAACTTTACATTTGATGTGCTATAAAAATGTTACATACCTTTAATCATCATTGACACAGCCTCCTTGGTGTTTTCAGGGACCAAAACGTCATGGGTCAACCACATGGTGCCAAATAAAGGGTCCAGTAGAGCAGCCTTTAGGTATAGAGGGTCAGAAAAGGGCACTGACTGCATGTCACATGATTCTTGTACCATCCGGACATTCCCAAAGACCCCCCTGAACCGTCTTTGGAGTGATGTTTGTAGGCTACAGATCAAACCCCCCATGTAGCACATATTCCTTTTTTCATTTTCCAGGTGGTGGTTAAGAGAAAGGATACAAGGTACCACAGCGCTTATGGTCACTTTTTTTTCCCCCTGCGTGAGGTCTGTGGCTTCCGCAAAAGGCTGAAGGATGTGCACCAGTTCTTTCATCTGATTCCACTCTCTTGCTGTGAATACCGTGTCCTTATGGCCCGAATCAGAAAGAAGTCTAGAAAGCTTAAGCTGATCACAGTTGAGCACTGCTTTTAGTTGCCTAAAAGTGGAATTCCAGCGAGTGGCAATACAGGCAGGGATTCCACGCTGACCAAACTCACACTCAAACATTTCTTTGAATGAGCAGCTTGTATGGAGAATGTGGCTCAACCTGGGCTTTCGCAATGGCTGCACCAACAATTCTGGTCTCTTTCAGGCCATCTCTCACGACCAGTTGCAGTGTATGTGCAAAACACTGCATTCTGCATTCACTCTTCGCCATTATAAAGAGGTCAACCCTCTCTTGATCCTCTGGAGGTCATTCCACAGATCAGCATCGTCTCGGTCTTCTTCTTCCTCTTGACCTGGAAAGCAGGTGGTGAAGGCCTTCTTCATGTCGGCCGCATTATCACAGATAATGTGGTCCAACTTCCTTCTCAGCTTGAAATCTTCACACACCTGCTGAAACTCCTCACAAATCCTTTCACCAGTATGTGATCCTTTGAAACGGCTGCATGCCAGTAGAGCCGACTTTAAGGAGAGGGAGTCATCAGCTGAAGTCATCAGCCAGTGTACTGTGACCCCAAAGAACCCCCCCATCTGTCTGTCGGACCGTATATCTACAGTCACCGACACACTATCTGCATTTCCTAGGTCTGATTTTAGCTTCATCCGTCGCTCAGCCACTACCTCATCCAGCTTCGTGGTTATTGTCCTCACAGGGGCGTACCTGCTGTCCACTACAGTCAAAAAGTGCTGGAAGCTTGGGTCTTCAATTATGGATAGTGGCAGGTTGCATTCAATTATCAGATCCGACAGGATTGAGTTGCTGATGGCTCTCTGCTGTGGATGATTAAAGCTGTAGGTATTGCTTGGAGTTCTTGAAGTAATAAACTGCGATATCATTGGCTGAGTGGTGTCAAATGTGTCCTTAGTAGTGATGTACTCTTCAAATCTAGACAGAGGGGAGAAGTGCAAAAAAACTACTTTTAGCTCATGTTTTCATTGCATAATATTCTATTAATAAATACCATACGGAAATGAAATGGAGACACTTCTCTGTTATATACTACGATTTACTCTTGAAAGTGGCCCATTTCTCATTTATGTCATACATCTCTCATATATCATATACTTATACATACATTTACAGTAATAGGGTTTGTGCATGTTGTTTGGCTGTTATACTTTATATATATGATTTAACCCAAAAAAAAGCAGCTAGCGCTAACAAACTAACAGCTACATTGATGCGGTAGCTAGACCTGATCTGCCAAGTGAATCAATCTGGCAATTTCAGATAGGCTACCGTATTTCAGTCAAATTGTCTGTTATTTGATAGGCGGGATCAATGTGAAACTAAGTCAACATGATTAAAACTTAATGTGATGCAAACAGTAAGCTCTTGTCACGTTTGACTGATGGAGATGGGATGTTAGCTGCCAGCTAACGTTAGATTAAAAATAATGTGAAATTAGCTAGAGACATTACTTACTTTTCTTTGTGTAGTCGGAAATGGCGGATGAAATTTGACGTGGTGCTGGATGTGTCGGATATTTTTGGGCCGCACACCTTGCACACGGCGAATCGTTTCTTTTGTTGAGTTGAATAGTCTTTAAATCCAAATTTTATGATTTTGGGAACACTGGCTGCAGTAGCAGCAGAACTGGCAGCACCTTCCATCTTCCAAACCCTGACCGCTCTACTGTAGATGGCGGGCGCATCACCTAGTAGAGATTACTGGTTGCCAGGTTCGCCCACATGCAACAGGAAACATCCAATCGAAAATATTTTTTATTATTATTATTCACCAATTAACCAAGACAGCAATGACTTGTCGAGTCATTGCATGCAAGTCTAAGTCAAGTCTCAAGTCATGAGTAGCAAGTCCAAGTCAAGTCAAGTCTTTTCTCACTCTTGATCAAGCAAGTCACAAGTCCTCAATCTGGCGATTTAAGTCTGACTCGATTCAAGTCACTAGACTCGAGTCCCCCATCTCTGGTCTGAACTATCATCAAGTCACCTACCAGAAGTTTGCAGTAAACCTGGTGCTGTCGGCATCTGCACACTGAGCCTGGACGGTTTGGACGGTGCCAGTCTCTTAGAGGCGATGTTGCTCTCTCCAGTTGGGCAGTATGTGAATATGATTTCTAAAATTGTGGATAGTTAATTTAATCATAAATTGACTATAACTCCTCTAGCATTGCAAATTAAGTTCCATGATGTGTGATACCAAGATAGAACCAAAAATCATCAGAATACTGAATGTTTAAGCAGCATGGCAGGCCGCTCTGTGACATAAAACAAAGTGAATTTCGCTGATGTATCCCTGTGGGTTTAATCCAGCGTGGCATACAGAGCGTGGCGCAGCCTACGAGGATTATGCGTGCTGGACTTGGCCCACTCTCTCCTCCTCTTTGCCCTACTTTCCATTGAATCCTGCAGAGAAAGGCAGAACAAGAGCTCTCTGCTCTCTCTCCATTTATACATATTTATTTATATATAGTGCAGGAATGCAGGGACAGATGGAGCAGTGGGAGAGGGAGGCTGCCATTATTCAACAGAGAAAGACACATGTGAGCTCACAGCTGATTGAAGCATAAGTATTCTTCCTCATCGAGTGTTTTGGTGTTCCTTGGACATGATGTCACCTGCCTTTCTTTCAGAGTGGCTTCCTGTCATTCTAATTTCTAGCAGCATGTTGTGTCCTGTCAGTTGTGATCAAACTGCATAGACTCAGGAGCTGCCATGACGAATGTCTAGTCACGAAAGGAGGGCAACATATACTAATGCACCCCCGCCCATGCCAGCCCACGCTGTCCCCATTCCCCGCTCCAACCAATGACAGCCCGGCTGCATTTTAAATGCTCAACTGTGGCAGGGCGCAGCATTATTAACAAATATAACCCCTCTGTCTCTGATCATGACGGATTTCAATCCCACTGCTCTGACACGTGATGACGGATGTCTCTATGAGCAAACGTGCCGTCAACTGGTAAATCCAGGTATTTGCAGTATGTTTTTTTATGCACATTAATATCAATCAATACATATTTCGTTCAGGATGTGAGTATTTAAGTATCATGTGAATATGCCCACATAAATCCCAAAGAAAAAAGCGAGTCAATAACACCCAGAAGATTGGCTCAGAAGATTCTAGCGTGTCTTTTTTTTATTTAGAAAAATAAAATGTCCAACAAACAGGAATCAATTTATAAATAATACAATAAAAGCAGAGCAAAACACCCCGATAATAACTTCTCGTGTAGCAAAATGACAATATAACTGTGGAGTGTGTGACAGAGGGCTGTGTCTCTGCACACACACACACACACACACACATCTTCAGTTTCCGGGCCTCCTGCTGCCTTCCTGCTTGTGTCTGTGGGAATGGGTTTTGGGTCAGTGCTCATCGCATCTTTATTCCTGTTTAGCGGGAGCTCTGACACCTGCCCCCCCCCCCCTCCAAGCTCCTCATTAATCGCTGCTGACACTAAGAGGAAGCGAGCAGCCGGAAAAATGAGCCATTTGGATGCAACAGTGGATGCTGGCAATTCAGGCTGACTGAAAACCAACAAAAGACAACAGTCAGTCAATAACAAACACAAATACTATAGTTGTTTTTGTATATTGTTAGGTGTGATAAAACTGTAGCTTCAAAAAGTTTTTCAAAGTGTAAATGTTCCCACTGTGTTAGGAAAACATTTGTAAACATGTACAGTATGTTAATGCTGAATAGGACGTGCTGCCCACTCATACTGTGGTGACAGTAATCGCCTGGCCACCACCCAGAACAAATGCTAACACACGTGTTCCACTAACACACTCCTGTCAGTGTGTATGGCTTCCTTGTGAAATGAGAGTTACCTTTGAAAATATCTATGCAGTACACTAGGAAAGCCTACGTTCGTACAGTAGCTGGGGGCCCAAGGGAGTCTAGCAGACAGGGCCAGTGTGTATGAACCGCCCTCCAGCATGACTTCAATCTTTGTCTTTGGAACTACATAGAAAACAGGTCTTTTTCTTTAATCTGTTTTTGTGACCTCAACAAAGACACCTTTCTCTAAAAGCATCCTGGGACGGGCCCTAATGATACCGGTGACGGATGTAGTTGTGTGAAGAATGAGAAAATGAGGATTCACAGTTTGGATGATGTACCAGGGAATAAAACTGACGGTGTATCCATCTCCTCTTCTAAATTTAACAAATCTGTTGTTGTGTTGCTCTTACGAGTCCTGATTTAATTGAAGTAGAATAATAAATCAAGTTGTGTTCTGTCTGAAAATCATGACAGTAGTTTTTTTTAACAAAATGTTTATTCATTTTTCATTTCTTTAAATAACATAGTTACAAGACACAACATAGCTTACGTAAACTTATATTAAAAAAATTAAAATGGCAAAGACAAGCACATCATTTGAAAAATATACAATTGAAATATATAATGAAAATGAAAATGAAATGAAATAAAAATAAAAGCAAAAGCAGGAGCAACATTATCCTGAAAAGTGTACATATTCACAGCAGTTTAAGAAGTACTTTACTTGTTCTTTCAACCCCTCTCATGGATTCCCATTGTTCTTTCTCAGCTTGTTTGACACATTAACATTCCCTAACAGTTGAGTTAACGGGCCCCAAACCCTATCAAAGGCGTCATTTTAAATCATGACAGTATCACAAATTCACACAGAATAATTTGCCTGCCTGCAACTAACCATAAACCCACAATGATTCCCCTTGGGGGTGGATCTGAGATATTTTGGTGTTAAAATTATTATAGAAAAGTATCTTTTTTATCAACTTCTAGTTATTGCTCTTGATGAACCGTGTGTTGGTTATCAGAGTAAATGTGAGCACAGTGATCTCTGTGAGGCTGCTCTGCTGCTGAAGACACGTGAAGCTGAGAGCAGCATGTTGGAGGGCGTTCAGTGAATTACTTCCGCTCTGTTTGTAGGCTAATAGCTACTTTTATGCAAAGGCTCATTGAAGTGGGCAACTTGTGTGTTAGTTTGTGCAGTTGTGTGTACTGATTAGATCATAAAGGCAGACAATAAAAACCCCAGAATGAAACAACTGTCTCTTAAACGTCTTTTGTGACGGAACATGAAATCAGGCTGTGATCAGATCAGATTTGTAGCCACAAACATTCTGTCATCCTCTCTCCTCTCAAAGCCCCTGAAGGGAGAAGCTTTACTCTTAGCACTTGGACACTCAGGGTGATATGAATAATTGAAGATGTGGTGGATACACAGTGCTAGCAGCATGGTTTCACCTGACATGTGAGGGGGATGGCACGGAGATTATAGACCTCACTCAGAGGCTTATGAATGTAGAGTCACAGAGAGCAGATGCCTGCGGGCATGAGGAGGAGCTGTCAGGAGCTGCGGCTGTGGATGTGCGTGGCTATTATTAGCACTGTGTTCACACAGTTTTGGTGTGAGCGTGTTGTTTCAAGAACCTGTGATAGGACAAAATGCAATTTAAGAAATATTTTGACAGAATCTTCGAGGTGAAACTACATTGTTCACATGACAAAGTGATCTACCAGCATCTTGCACTTTCATGTACGAGTTTCCAAATCTGTCTTGGCATGTTTTGGATGAGGGGACTGTTCTCATGTCTGTGTGAACTGTCCATGGGGGAACATAACATATTCAGACACAGATGAAAATAATGAATTATTTGAAACTATAATTATTGTTTTTTGTTCTCCACCATCTTACAGAAAGTGTCTCCTCTTTCTTGGCCTATATTTTTCTCATCACATGCAGCTACACACACTAACCTGTTCCAGGCGTAGGGAGTAACATGTATTCGGATTACTTAATCAGGATACAAAAAAAAAAAAGTGACTGTATTCCCTTAAAGTTACAGTAATTAAAAAAGTAATCAGATTACTGGTACATTTTTAAAAACCGGGATTACTTGCAGGATTACAAAGTATCAATAAAGATGGATATATTAAAGTACACATACTGACCGATTATTTAGGCTACTTTCATTCTTCTTTTTTTATGATATATTTTTTAGTGCTGCGGTGGCTGACACCTGATTCATTAAAACGAAAATACAGTTTGCTTTTATTTCATATATTAAACTAAAACACTTTTTGTAAGTGCTAATATTCTGTAGGTCTAACGCAGGGGTGTCCAAACTACTTCTCAAATATATATGTTAAAATATATTAATGAGCCCAATTTTCAAATAAATTCAGTCATTTAGAATTTAAAACCTTTTCTAACAAATCTTAGCCCAATAACTTATTTCTATAACAACCTTAAAATTTAACCTTCATATTTACTCTTATTATAAGCAACCTGAGGCTTCTGTTTTAAGGAATGAGCTGCCAACAAAATAAATGAAACCCTAAAAAGAGCTGGGATGTAGGCTGTTTTTCCCTTAACTTTCGTCTTGTGTTAGTTCCCTGTTACCATCTCTTATGTTAACGGGTCGATTTGACCCGTGTTTTAATTTAGTTGTAAAATACACTAAAAACAATGATCTATCATCCAATTTGTTTCTCATCTCTTGGTTACCTTGTTAGGCTTCCTTATCCATAAAAATATTGGTTTTAATATTTTTGGTGTGGGCCCCTGGACCTTTTTTTTGTCAGTATACCCCTCGATTTCAATAAAAAAAAAATGTAAAATGAACCTCAAGAGAATCATATAAATAAATAAAAGGTTGTTATGTCACCTGACTATTACTGAGGGGATTTAGAACACATCTCATAAATAAATTAGTTTGAATTATTTTTTAATTTTAATATTATGAACTATAGTAACATCTATGGTGTTACGGGTCAGTTTCGACCCATATATATTTACTTCAAGAAAAAGGCAAAAAAGTCTCTTTTTTCACCAATAGAACTTGAGTACAAACACAAAATGAAAAGCAGAACAAATATATATATATATATATATATATATATATATACAGTGGGGCAAAAAAGTATTTAGTCAGCCACCAATTGTGCAAGTTCTCCCATTTAAAAAGATGAGAGAGGCCTGTAATTTTTATCATAGGTACACTTCAACTATGAGAGACAGAATGAGAAAAAGAAATCCAGGAAATCACATTGTAGGATTTTTAATGAATTAATTGGTAAATTCCTCTGTAAAATAAGTATTTGGTCACCTACAAACAAGCAAGATTTCTGGCTCTCACAGACCTGTAACTTCTTCTTTAAGAGGCTCCTCTGTCCTCCACTCGTTACCTGTATTAATGGCACCTTTTTTAACTCGTTATCAGTATAAAAGACACCTGTCCACAACCTCAAACAGTCATACTCCAAACTCCACTATGGCCAAGACCAAAGAGCTGTCAAAGGAGACCAGAGACAAAATTGTAGACCTGCACCAGGCTGGGAAAAGTGAATCTGCAATAGGTAAGCAGCTTGGTGTGAAGAAATCAACTGTGGGAGCAATTATTAGAAAATGGAAGACATACAAGACCACTGCTAATCTCCCTCGATCTGGGGCTCCACACAAGATCTCACCCCGTGGGGTCAAAATGATCACAAGAACGGTGAGCAAAAATCCCAGAACCACACGGGGGGACCTAGTGAATGACCTGCAGAGAGCTGGGACCAAAGTAACAGAGGCTACCATCAGTAACACACTACGCCGCCAGGGACTTAAATCCTGCAGTTCCAGACCTGTCCCCCTGCTTAAGCCTGTACATGTCCAGGCCCGTCTGAAGTTTGCTAGAGGGCATTTGGATGATCCAGAAGAGGATTGGGAGAATGTCATATGGTCAGATGAAACCAAAATAGAACTTTTTGGTAAAAACTCAACTTGTCGTGTTTGGAGGAGAAAGAATGCAGAGTTGCATCCAAAGAACACCATACCTACTGTGAAGCATGGGGGTGGAAACATCATGCTTTGGGGCTGTTCTTCTGCAAAGGGACCAGGACGACTGATCCGTGTAAAGGAAAGAATGAATGGGGCCATGTATCGTGAGATTTTGAGTGAAAACCTCCTTCCATCAGCAAGGGCACTGAAGATGAAGCGTGGCTGGGTCTTTCAGCATGACAATGATCCCAAACACACCGCCAGGGCAACGAAGGAGTGGCTTCGTAAGAAGCATTTCAAGGTCCTGGAGTGGCCTAGCCAGTCTCCAGATCTCAACCCCATAGAAAATCTTTGGAGGGAGTTGAAAGTCTGTGTTGCCCAGCGACAGCCCCAAAACATCACTGCTTTAGAGGAGATCTGCATGGAGGAATGGGCCAAAATACCAGCAACAGTGTGTGAAAACCTTGTGAAGACGTACAGAAAACGTTGGACCTCTGTCATTGCCAACAAAGGGTATATAACAAAGTATTGAGATGAACTTTTGTTATTGACCAAATACTTATTTTCCACAACAATTTGAAAATAAATTCTTTAAAAATCCTACAATGTGATTTTCTGGATTTTTTTTTCTCATTCTGTCTCTCATAGTTGAGGTATAACTATGATAAAAATTACAGGCCTCTCTCGTCTTTTTAAATGGAAGAACTTGCACAATTGGTGGCTGACTAAATACTTTTTTGCCCCACTGTATATATATATATATATATATATATATATATATATATATAACAAATATAACAAAATATAGATTTTCAAGGTCAAACAAACAACAACCAATCAAGCAAATCAAACCAATAGAAATCAATTACTAGTTCCAACACTAATAAAAAACAAAATCAGAGTAAAAGTCTCTGTTTGCAAGAACATGCATGTGTATGTGTGTGTGTGTTTAGATGCATGTGTGGCAAAAAGTGACACTTTTGTCTGTCTGACCAAGGTTGCAGCATCTGGGTCTCGGGGCACCCGTTCCCTTCGCTCAATGTGTAGCTTGACAAGAGAATTTCCCAGCTCCTCAAGAAACATTCTCCGCTTGTTTTTTTTGGTTGAGTTCCATCCTTGGTGGATGTGGGTCCACAACACAAATGCATTACATGCAGACACATCAAGGATGTTGTAGAACACAACCATTGGCCATCTCCTGGTCATTCCCTGGCAAGTATAGGTGGCAGTCAGCTTGTCCAGGTTGTCCACTCCTCCTTTGTTTTTGTTATAGTCGAGGATAATTGTGGGCTTTATGTCACTTCTTGATGACACAGCTGCATCTTTGTGAAGAGTAGACATAAGTATCACATTCCGGTTTCTTTTTGGACAATATGAGACAACAGTGGTGGTGTCTGTAAAAGCAAACTTTGTGGAAAGTGCAGCCCTGTCCTTCACCTGCAAGATTTCAGCAGGCAGCTCAGGTTTATTTTTCTTCACTGTGCCCACCATGGTAAGTTTCCTCCTGAGAAGTTCTTGTCCAAGGTCATAGCTGGTAAAAAAATTGTCACAAGTGATATTGTGACCCTGCAGTCCAGTACTCATATCGAGGACCACACGTTTTCCTTGGTTTTTCTCAGCTTTGCCTGTGTAAATCTGTAGATTCCAGGCATAGCTGGTTTTTGCATCACAGGCTGCCCAGATTTTTATGCCGTACTTCCCTGGCTTACTGGGTATGTATTGCCGGACGTTCATCCACTGTCACCTCTGGCCCTGGGTTGAACATCAGTGGAAGGAGCTGCACCCATCTCTCCCAGACATCCCTGATGGGGGCAAGCTTGTCAGATCTTGCTCTGGTATCTCTGTTGTCAAATCTGAGGACTCTTGATATCATGTGAAAGGTCTGAAGTGACATTGTTGCCCGGAAAATATTTCTGCCTGTCGATGCGTCCCACAGACTATCAGTGGCCTCATTGCAGGATCTGTACACTCCAGCAAGAAGAAGAACACCAATATAAGCATCCAGGTATTCCTCATCAATGTCTTTCCACATGCTGCCATGGACTTTTTTTCCTTCAAGGTTTGTCATAGCAATGATGACTCTTTTTAGTGACAATGGCATAAATAGCTCAAAACATGTCTTGATGTCGCTGACTCTCATCACAGCAAACCTTGTGATTCCAGGGGTCATTTTGAGGACATTTGCAGCAGCTGCCCTGCCATGTACATCAGGAGGTACTGAGCTCCAACAGATCTTACCATTTTTGGACTTGAATCTTTCAGCGGGAGCAGCTTCAGCACCGGTGACCTCCTCATCAGACTCATCAGATGTGTCTGTGTCTTCTGGATGATACTCCACATTGTCTTCCTCCTCAGAAACCTGCTCATCCGAATCACTATGCTGCTCTGTGTCCTCTCCCTCATTTTCACCAAAAATATTATCCAGAACTTGGCTCACTGAAAATCTTCTTCTCATTTTTGCATGCTACAAATTGGAGATGTGTCACCAATTCTATACTGAATTGGCCTCACATGTCTGGATATGCCAGTCTTTGTTTGTTTTGTTTTTGTGCAGGTATATTTTATGCATTTAAAACCTAAAAACGGGTCGGTGCCGACCCTAACACAAGACGAAGGTTAAACCATTTGAAAGTATCGCACATTACTCACCTACATTTGATTTGTTTTACTAACTTATAACTTAACTTTTGAGGCAATATTCACCTCTATAAGTGGACCAGCTCTCCGTATTCTGTGTGTGGCCCTCTGTGATACAAGTTTGGACACCCATGGTCTAACCTTTTATGATCAAAAACAAGACACGTTTTTGATCATAAATATCTCCTTTTCTAAGGTCACACTGTTCTATTGTCTTAGAAAGTCAAAGAGAGGTAGGGGGAGGAGAGAGGGAGGGAGGGGGAGAGAGACAGGGAGGGAGAGAGGATAGAGGGAGGGAGGGGGGAGGGAGAAAGTGAGAGGAGAGAGGGAGGGAGGGAGTTCAGCATCCTGACCACCTGGTGGAAGAAGCTGTTCCTCAGCCTGGTGGAGCTCGAGCGGAGGCTGCGGAGCCTTCTCCCTGAAGGCAGGAGGCTGAAGCGGCTGTTGGAGGGGTGGGTGGGGTCCCCCGCAATGCCGAGTGCTTTGCGGGTGAGGCGGGTGCTGTAGATGTCCTGTAGTGTAGGGAGTGAGACCCCAATGATCCTCTGGGCAGAGTTCACGATGCGCTGCAGGCTCTTAAGGTTGGAGGCGGTGCAGCTTCCAAACCACAGCGTGATGCAGCTACTGAGGATGCTCTCAGTAGCGCCTTGGTAGAATGAGAGCATGACAGTGGGGGGGGGGGGGGGGGGGCTCCTGCTCGCTTGAGCTTCCTGATGAAGTAGAGGCGTTGCTGGGCCTTCTTTGCCAGTGCAGTGGTGTTGTTGTTCCTACATAAAACACTTAGGTAAAAAACATCTTATTGATATTTATTTTCTCATTGGTTTGATTTTGAGGTAATCAAAAAGTAAAGGAAAGTAATCAGGTTACATTTTTATTTTGATATTCAGATTACTTTACCCATCCCAATTGTTTAATGACCCATTCCTTCGAGACATATCGTAAATATAAATCCGTTACAAAAAGGTTAGAACATTAAGTGTTCGTGCTTCACTTCATGAGTATAGCTTGGTGGCAGTCCCGCTGTATCGTTGTACACCAAGGAAAACACATTTAACATTCGACAGAAATAAATGCACAATCAGATTTTACTGTTAATTTTCGTCCTTATGCAAGCGCTCAGGGTGATGTGAGCTGTGTGGTGCTGTCTGGCTCATGTTGCTCCTAAAATAAATGACAGAAATTATGAAATGTTTCCCAGTGCAGCATGTAAAATGACTGAAATTATTATCCTGTAATAAACACAATATCTCTATGACTGATAAGATGAAATATTTTATTTTGTCTCCTTCAGAAGTACTAATGGACTCAACCACTGCAACAGCAGAACTGGGCTGGACCATCTACCCATCACAGGGGGTGAGTGGAACAAACCAATACACAAGGGACGTGTGTCATCTGACCTTCTGATGTTCTGTTGCAACATGACAGTCGCAGTGGTGACAAATACACATATACATACACATATACATACACATATACATATACATATACATATACAGTATTTTTCTGGTTGAAATGCACCAATGAGAGGAATCAGGGAGGAGGTTGTTTCAGTGCTAAGAGATGATGATGAAAGCCTCTATACATAAAGTTTGAATATGTAAAGTAATTTAATACATCAAATAAATGTAGGTTAGTAGAAAGAACAATATTTTCTCTTAAATGCAGTGAAATTGATGTATAAAATAAATGCAATGAAATGTGTACACTTTAGTAAAGTACAAGTTGCTCATCACTACAGAAAAATAAATCTACAGAGAGTAAATGAAAGTAATGCCTGTTGTTGACATTCTAATCCAAATTAAACCGCAGTACAGCTGGGAAAAGAACAACATAAGAAGCCAAACTTAACAAAACTTTGACTGTTTTTCCAAAAACCATTTCATAATGAATTTGTTTTCCAGCGATATTAAGTTCAAACCAGTTGGAATACAGTGTTTACAATTATTTGATATTAACTGTAGTGTAGCATGTTTAAATCCATTTTGTTTACTCCCTGCTGACAAACAACCTCCTGTAAGTCATGGAAATGTTGACCGCGATAAATAGAGGTGGAACTACAGGGACAAAGCAATGCAAAACCTTCTAAGGTGTGTTCAGACCAAAGGTGAAATCATCAAATTAAATCTAAGTTTATTTGTACCGCCCAATATCACAAAACACGTTTGTCTCAGCAGGCTTTACAGATTAAAAACAAACAACGAGTTTGTAAATAAAAAAAGTAGATTAAAATGAAAAGACAAAATAGTGTGTTAAATGCATAAAACAAAATAAAATAAGATACGGCAAAAGACAATAAAAATACATAAAACAATCAAATTAATAAATTCCATAAAATGCCCACTCTAACTAAAGGCTTTTTTTAAAAGGAAGTCTTCAGCTCTCTCTGCCTCTCTGAGAGAAATTATATCATAATATCTGTCAGTATGTGTCGTTCTGGCTCACTGAATAACCAGTTGTTTCTTGTGTGTTTGTAGTGGGAAGAAGTGAGCGGCTACGATGAGAACATGAACACCATTCGAACATACCAGGTCTGTAATGTCTTTGACAGCAGCCAGAATAACTGGGTCCGCACCAAGTTCATCCGGCGCCGCGGGGCTCAGCGCATCTATGTCCAGATGAAGTTCTCTGTGCGCGACTGCAGTTCTATACCTAACGTCCCTGGCTCCTGCAAGGAGACCTTCAATCTGTACTACTACGAGTCTGACTCTGACACTGCCACTAAATCGTCCCCCTCATGGATGGAGAACCCCTGGGTGAAGGTGGACACTATAGCAGCAGATGAGAGCTTCTCTCAGGTGGATCTGGGTGGCCGCATCATGAAGATTAACAGTGAAGTCCGGAGTTTTGGACCTGTGTCGCGCAACGGCTTCTACCTCGCTTTCCAGGATTACGGTGCATGCATGTCACTCATCGCTGTTCGGGTCTTCTATAGGAAATGTCCCCGTGTGACCCAGAATGGTGCAATCTTCCCGGAAACTCTTTCTGGAGCAGAGAGCACCTCTCTGGTGGCGGCCAGAGGGGTGTGTGTTCCCAACGGGGAGGAGGTGGATGTTCCCATCAAGCTGTACTGTAACGGGGAAGGGGAGTGGATGGTCCCCATCGGGCGCTGCATGTGCAAGGCCGGATACGAGGCAGTAGAGAATGGGACAGTCTGCAGAGGTAAGGAGCCTGAGTCCGCCACCGGGGTCTATGAGTATGTATCTGTGGTCCCAACCACATTCAAAAACAGGGTTGGGGACCAGAAATCGGTTCCACGCAAGAACAAAATCCAAAAGGCCAGTATGGGTGCTCTCTCTGGACTGGTTGGCACTCAGCAGAGCAATTCATCTTGTTTTTTCTTTAGTAGCAGCTTTATGGGGAGATAAATCAAAGATGCGAGTACAGGAGGCCCTATGTCATCTTCCTCACCCTAATCGTCTGTTTGTTCTCTAAGATATACAAGATATGGTATGATAAGATGTACCCTTATTAATCTCCATAGGGAAATTTGAGTGTTTAAGACAAGGAATGAATGTTATTCATTGTTTCAACTTGTGTGTTCTTCATAACTAACATTTCCTTTGAACCCCCTCCCAGAGTCTGTCTTCCCCCAGCGCTGTCCTCACATCCCCGGGACTGTGAGACAGACACGGGCTGAGCAGAGGGAAGTCAGGCTGTTGAAAGTTATTTTTTCGTTAAATGATTATTTATTTACCTTTAAGAGCAGTGACACGATGGGGCAGCTGGTGCCGGCAGGGTGCAGCGCCAGAGCGACAGTAGAGGAGGCCGGGGGAAATCTCAATTTGCACCTTTTAGAATTACCCTGTGAAAGCAAGGTAAACAGTTTTTTGTGAAAGAATCATGTGACCTGTTTTAACTCTCATAGAACCGTAAAGAATTGGAATCAATTAGTATACCTGGAAATTATCTGGAATAGTTAAAATCCTACCAATACCTTACATATTTACTAATGGAAAATAGGGAGAAATTATAGCTAGATTGAGATGCATTTTGATGAAAAATACCTGTAGCTAGTTCAGCAAGTTAGAGTCATTAAGTTCAGCCTGTAGCCTACATGTACATACTAACACTGTTGACTGAATGGATATGTCAATATGTGAGTTGCCAATATGCGAGTGGCGTAATGAAGGGATGTCCAGCAGAAGTCAGCTAGCTTCCATTTTAAATGTCTGATCCTCATTAATAATCTGAATCAGGTCGTTCCCTGTGTCTTGGCTGAGTGAAGACTCACATGTGATTCTGTATTTAAAATCTTTAAACAAACAGCAGAGGACAATATTTCCCCCGACTGGTCCGCAGATGGAGGTCAAACGATCGGTCCTGCATTGCCTCCTGTGATCAAGCATTGTTGTCCAGGATGGGGTCCACAGTGTAGCTCCACCCTCCTAACAAGTGTGTCACAGACTTTGGCAGGACTCTGAGGATGAGTACTGAAGGCCTGGTCAGTGGAATGAGTGAGATGTCACATGATGTGAAACATCGAAGGCTCTGCCTGCAGAGAGAGCTCTGTGGGGTTCCTGCTCTCTGATCCTCATTTGAGCTGGGGGGGTTTTAGATGGTTGCAACTGTAAAAATAAATATGATAGCAGGCTAATGTAACATCAGTGTCAGCTGACAGCAGACGAGCCGTGTAGATTTATGAAATTGTTATTTCGTAAACAGCCATGATTTTGTTTTGGGGGGGGGGGGGTACCTGGGTTCCACTCGTGTGACTAATCCATGTCCTGGGTGTAGGAAGGGCCTACCAGTCAAGGGAGCGGAGGAGTGGTGCAGTGGGGTAGAACTTAGGAAGGGTGCAGCATTCTGAATTAGGTGCTGAGGTCAGGTGGAACTTGCAGGTAGACCAGCCAGGAGGGAGGTGCAGTAGTCAAAGGGTGAGATGACCAGAGTCTGGGACACAACCTGCGTTTTCTTCAGGGTCAGTTCTCTATCGTCCTGATGTTGTAGAGTGGATCTGTAGGAGTAGGTTGCTGCAGCGACACTCCCACACAAACAAAGTCGAGCTGAGCAGACCATAGGCAGAAACGCCCTTTCATAGGGAAAACACTGCTGTCCCACAGACATTTTTTAATACAGGTTAAGGTAGCTTTGAAACATAGGCGCGACCTGCCTCAGCACCCCTTAAAGAAGGGTAGACAACCAGGGCCAGACCGATGCGCCTCCTGCATATCCTGAGTCAATCCCCCCAGAATAAGATGTTGGGTTGGAAACACCCAATGACCATTGTTTCGCTAAATTGAGAAGCAATAGTAAATGACTCAAACGTTAAGGTCAGAGGTCAATGGACAACACACCATTTTAGACAATTGTGTCAAACTTTTCGAAACTCCTTCACTGAATATTGACATTTTCACTCAAGGTTTATTTAGTTTGAACGTGTGAGTTCAACCCATACTTCTTCCTGTCATACCTGCACAGATGTTCACCATGAATTGCATGGCAGTGAAAAGGCAAAGACGGTGGAGGAACCGGCACAAGCTAAATGTGTTGCAGGAAAACTGGGCATCAGAAAGCAAACCACAGAGGCTGTGGACGGGTTTGTCGATGCTAAGCTGTCAGAAAATGTTTGGTGATTCAGAAATCATGTAATATTAAAGTTAAAAAACCTCTGATTTCTCTTAACATTTTGTAATGCATTTTTTATTACAACGCCACATGTATTTGTTGAAGTCATAACCGAAATGTGGGCTGGCTTTACATTGAGCTCCTGGCAACGTCCCGCCCACGTGACACGTCCCAACCTATCATCCCCCATATACATTTGGCGAGCTGAAACCCCTCTATGTGCTGTATCAGAAACAATGCGCCACATGTTCTGGAAGTAATAGGTTCTGTGTTTACATTAGCAAGCATGCTAACACTCAGAGCTAACACTGTACTGGAGAGACTATGTGTAATATAAAGGTCCTGTCCTTGTGGTAAACCGAGAGAGAGAAACGTTTGAGCTCCATACTGTTTCAGAAATAATGCTGGATGTGGTTTGAACATAATATGGTGTTTAATCACGGCAGCGTTTAGCTGAGTTTCTCCAGGTAGAAAACTCTTCAGAGGAGAGATCATGGCTCCAAAGGGGCGTGGCCAGCAGCAGCTCCAAAGGGGCGTGGCCAGCAGCAGCTCCAAAGGGGCGTGGCCAGCAGCAGCTAGTTCATTTAAAGCTACAGTCACAGAATCAGCACTTCAGGAACAGGGCTGAAATAGAGGGGGATGAGGCATGCTACAATGGGGGATCTTTTTGGTATTTTGAGCAAAACACTTCACAGACAAGTTTTGTAGAGATATAGCCCTACAATATATTGTTCAAATATAGCATAATAGGATAACTTCAATGCCCCTTTTCCACCAAACCGGATCCAGTTCAAGATCCGATCTTTTGCTTTTCTGGCGCTTTTCTGGTTCTAGCTTGTAGCACCCGTTGTGTTTCCACCACTCAGAGGCCGAGTGGAGCTCAAGTTGAGCTGCGTCATCGTTTGCGTCATGACGTAACCGTTTACGTGCCCTCTTATGACTGATTCATATTCACTGTCTGACTGTCACACAAGCAGCTGATGCATACCCCCCCCTCCCCATAATTGAATGTGTTTCAGTCTGAATTGATGCTGTTTGGCATCACAACGCTGTTATGAAAGTGTCTCTGGCATTAGACAGGTGATGTTAGCATAGCAAGCGAGGCTACTGTGACTATCTTGACTACTCTGTTATCCTATTGTGCCATAAGCCGTTTTCTACAGGCATATTTTACCGACGTAGTTTTCGCTATGATTTTACTTCAGATGGCAGCCTGTGTAGCCCATGCATTGATTCCATCCGATAGCTGCAATAAAACAAAACAACAGGAAAACGTCTGCCTGCTCTTCACCATGATCAATAACAGTGAACGGATGGTGATTAAAGTAAGGTAAAATAAACAGCATCACACTCAGCCTGGTTAGTGTGGCCTGACTTTATAAAGTGTGTGTTTTATAAGTGTGTGTGGTCGCGTTGTAGTCACTTTGCTCAGCGATACTGCTTGTTACAACTTGTACTCACCATGAACTGTTATTTCTCAGGTTAATCTCCCCCCTTCGAAGTAAGCTTGACGTATTGGTTTGTATTTGATCTTGGATCTTGCCGGGCAGCCGAGTGGGGCCAGAAAGATCAGTTTTTTCAGCGCTTAAAGCCAGCGCCGCTGTGGTTGAAACACGAAAAACCAGATCTTTATCGGCTCCAGCTCCGGCTACAGATCTGGGTTGGTGGAAAAACGGCATAATACATCCTTCTGACTACTCCTCTCCTCCCTTTATTGTCTTCTGTAGTCACAGTGTCCTCAGCTCCACGTGTTTTTGAACCAGTGAGCAGCTGAACTGACAGCTTCTGAGAGAGTCCTAGAACATGTCACCTCGATGAGATGACCTTTATAAGATGCAGATGTCCAGGCTATCATGACTCAATATATGCTCTGCTGGACTGTAGGAGAATTATGTAGGAATAATGCAGGGAATAAAATGCTCCTGACTAAAACTAATACTATGGTTCTCTCATGTGATAAAGAATCAACGATGTAGCGCTCTGTGTTTCTCTCTTGTTCGTTGGACCATGCAAATTGTTCTGAACCTTTTGTTCTCATTTGCTCCTGCTAATTTTCCTTTAACTGCTGTATATTTCCCTTACAGCTTGTATATCAGGCTTCTTCAAGGATGCACAGGGAGACCTGAAATGTCTGCAGTGCCCCATTAACAGCCGGACCACCAGCGAAGGAGCCACAAACTGTGTCTGTCGCAGCGGATACTTCCGCACCGACTCCGACCCTCAGCAGATGCCTTGCACAAGTACGAACTGTCAGCACATTCATAGCCGTCTTGCACACAGCAGCTCCAACATTGATTAAACATCAGGCTGTTTACATATCAATGTAGTTAGCTCTTAGGGAAAAAGACTAGTCCACTATTTCAAACTCCTGGAGAAACATACGCATGAGTATCTCTCTGGTCCATGCTGTAGTGACACAACATGCAGAAACTTTAACTCTTTCCAGAAGTTACAAAAAGCCCTTTTTAAAGAGAAGTTTTATTACTATATTTTCTTCTCCCCTGTTCTCTTTCAGCTGTTCCATCAGCTCCACAAAACGTCATCTCCGTAGTGAATGAGACCTCTCTGAGGCTGGAGTGGAGCCCCCCACAGGAGGGCGGTGGCCGAGAAGATGTTGTCTACAATATAATATGTAAGAGTTGTGGCAGTGGGCGGGGGGGCTGCACCCGCTGTGGAGACAATGTGCAGTTTGTCCCACGTCAGCTGGGACTGACGGACAGCCGTGTCCACATCAGTGACCTCCTGGCTCACACACAGTACACCTTTGAAATACAAGCTGTCAACGGCGTGTCCGACCAGAGTCCTTACTCCCCTCAGTTCACGTCGGTCAACATCACCACCAACCAGGCTGGTGAGGCAGACCAGAGTTTACATAAATTACATTTAATTCACTCAGTGGTGGAAGAAGTATTAAGATGTAAAATTGAAATAAAGTATACAAAATAAAACTAATCATTCGCCTGAAAAATGCCTTAATATGTGTATAATTACATTTATATTTGTGACATTTTAGATAATTTTGTTGCATCAAGTAGCAAGTACTGACAACAAAGTTCTGATTGACTTTTTGTAAAATATTTAAATAAATTGAGTCTTTTGTGACCTAAATAGATAGTCCACCAGTTTAGAAATGTTTAGAGATGCATTTTGTTAAACGTAGCTAAAGCTGTTAAATAAATGTAGTAAAGTAACATAACATGATTTCCCTTCTAAATCCTGCAGAGTAGAAGTGTAAAGTAGCATAAATTGGAAATACTCAACTTAACTACAAATACAAAAATTCTACTTAAGGACAGTACTTTAGTAAATGTACTTAGTTACTTTCCACCCCTGGCGTTCATGAATCGGTCCAGCAGTTTCTGTAGACTGTCTGTTTCTTCACAGCCTCTCTCTTAATCTAACATTCTTTTTGTCTCAGCACCATCAGCAGTGTCCATCATCCACCAGGTCAGCCGAGCCCCCGACAGCATCACCCTGTCCTGGTCCCAGCCGGACCAGCCCAATGGAGTGATCCTGGACTATGAGCTACAGTACTATGAGAAGGTGCATCAATGCTGCTCATGAGGAGTTAGTTACATATAGAATAGAAAGGCTTTTCCACAAAGGCTCATTCAGACATCATGACAGAGATGATCTTACTGCTGTAGTGATTTAATCATAGTAATTATACAGCAGAGTACTGAAATGATCATTTGTGTTGATTTGTTTCAGAACCAGGCAGAGTTAAACTCCTCTCTGACAAGGAGTCAGACCAACACTGCGGTCGTACAAAGCTTGAAGGCTGGGACGATCTACGTCTTTCAGGTTCGGGCCCGCACTGTCGCTGGATTTGGTCGTTTTAGCGGCAAAATGTACTTCCAAACCATGACTGAAGGTAGGAATGACAGTTACATCCACTCACTAAC
Organism: Eleginops maclovinus; assembly: GCF_036324505.1. Lineage (NCBI taxonomy): Eukaryota > Metazoa > Chordata > Actinopteri > Perciformes > Eleginopidae > Eleginops > Eleginops maclovinus. The sequence continues at coordinate 835,504 of NC_086349.1, read as the reverse complement.
TAGATTTGTAAATACAGTATGATCACATCTGTTGCGTGAAAATAGGTAATCCGGCCATGGATAACATCCAAATTTGATAACATCCATATTTTTATTCCCTATAGAGGAATATAACACCAGCATCCAGGAGAAGCTCCCCCTCATCATTGGTTCTGCTGCTGCAGGGGTTGTCTTTATCATTGCCATCACTGTCTTCATAATTGTCTGCCGCAGGTAAGCCAATAATGTCACAGGCTATTCAAATAGTGTAAAAATTAAATTATTTCTATTTGCCATCACCATGTAGTGTTAAAGGAGTATCACTTAATGGTTGCATCTGTGATACAAATGTCATCAAACCAAACAATCAGCTAAAATACAATATAGTAAAACCTCTGAAAGCTGAAGAGATGGTGAATATTCTCTGTTGGTCCTTGACTGTAGTCAGTGGGTTATTGCTATATAAGCCACCTCAGGCAGATACTGCTGAAATACTGAAGCCTGCAGGGTAATTAACATCTGGTAACATATTATACATGCAATGCTTTGGTCTCCAAAACATTTAATATCATAAAAAAAATGTAGGCACAAATTACTTTCCTTAGGGTCCGCGTCCACATAGTAATAGTAATTGATTCCAATGACAACAGAGTGCATTCAATCGGAGGAGGCCACCTCCACGAAGGATTCTCTGTGGCCGCTCACAGCGCTCAGAGCTTAAAACATTTCAACGTTTCAGGAAAGCGCCGTCATTGTAGACATTGCATGAAAAGCTTGTTTTAGGGTTTGTCAGACATAAACAATCACAATGAAGACCTAAAAGCCTGATAGGTGGTGCAGATCGGCCGCCTGGACACCAGAGGTTTCTGCCGGTGAGTGTGTACGGCTGTCAGCCTGAGCAGTGTCTCATTCATACAAAATGTGAGAGCAGGACTCTGCTGGTCCAAAAAATGTACAGTAGCACAAATAGATGATAAAGTCCACGCGAGGTTGTCGTACAGTGGCGCTAATACGTTGTTGACTTATCTATGTCATGTAAACAATAAATGAGCGTTAGGAGCGTTTTTTGGATGAAACTGCGAGCAGGCGTTAACTTCCAGTCAGAAAAAGTCTCTATGTGGAAACTACTTATTCTAATTATCAATTGTTTTCTGTGTTTTCAAGTAAAATGAAGGCCTTCATTTTACTTGAAAACACAGAAAACGATGATCAGTATATTTTTGCTTTGTTTCACCTGTGGATAACCTGAAAGAAACAGAAACAACACCACAAACACTGTGGCATGCTAGCAAATTAGCTTCTGGCTAATGCAATGGTTAACACTAGTGCTGCGTACCTGGACTCACATTCAGGTTCAGGTCCGGACTCAAATCCAGAGGTTCAGGTTCAGATCCAACTTATAAGTCCGGACCTGAACCCATGGCTTGTGTGAGTAACTAAAGTGAACTTATTGTAAGCTAATTATCAATTGAAAATAAACTCATAATCATCTGAAATTCAAACTCGTCCAGTTTATTGTGTTCCCTGCTACTGTCCTTCCAACTTGTGTATACATTTCTCTACAAAGTACAAATGTAAAAACTACTACTAGTATATCTTATAATATAAAGCTAAGAATGCCTATTTTTTACAAGCCTATTTAAAATTAAAGCTTATTTTCCAAAAAGTATTGTTAAGCTTACCTCGATCGTTGTTATTTTGCTCGCCAAACATCACTGCCAATGTAGCTGAGGCTGCATGTGGAGTAGTTCCTATTTTGTGGTTTCGCCTCAAGTGCCTCGCTATGTTCGATGTTACCTCAGCGCACTTGATCACTTTCCCGCACACTTCGCAGTATCTAGCGGCAGTTTCGTCACATGATCCCACACCTTATTGGATTTAAAGCCCCGCGGCATTGTGTTTACAAGACCCGTGACGCTGTAGACCATGGCTGCCCAAATTGGGGCCCGCGACCGATTATATTTGGCCCGTGCCTTCCCGCACTGTCACCACCGATCAGAAGCTCTCGTTGAAAATTATTTATTGGCGCACTACCAAATATTGCCATAGGATGGCGCTGTTGAGCTCCAGTCAGCTCCTAGCTATCCGATAACGCCCAAGACTAGTGAGTGAGAGGATTCAAGGATGGAGCGTAGTAGGCTGTGGCACACAGACAAACGAAAATTTAAAAAACTTGGGAACAGGACTATTTTTTGTAGTGTAGACCAAACAAAGGAGCTAGCTACACTACCAAATATCCACTATCCGCTGTCCACTATGTTTAAGCCAATCACATCGCTAGCTTCCCTTGACGTCACACCGATCTCGCGAGCAGTTGCGATATTTTGCGAGACTTGGTGAGTTCAGTGATGGCCGCCATATCAGAAGCAGACACGATGCTTTTCGTTTTTTCTCAGCGCAAATTTCTCGATCTAAGGAAGGTTTTAGATGGTTTAGTATAAAAAGGAGAATATACGTAAGTGCTGGTTTTTTTGCGAGTCCAAGTACCGGTTCCCGACGTTATGGTTTTAACCGGACTTGAACCGAAACTTTTTACAAGTCCAGTACCGGTTCGGCGTACCTGTACGCAGCACTATCTGGTAGTGTGTGGAGGCGTCGTGGCAACAGCCACTAAGAAAGATAAAAAACGAAAGCTCCAGGGGCAGGAATGATGGGGCTGCTGAGGGTGCAGGGCCGCAGGGAGACCTCGTATCCTGGCGTGCTCCCATTCGATGAGAGCCTGGCAGCACATCTACTCAGCATAACAGGGAGACACGGGGATATTTCGACAAAATATAACGGCTGGGAGCATAGCTAGCCGCGGCCGCCAACAGCATGGGTATGCGGAGCGTTTAGCTGATTACCCCTCAGCAAGATGCCCCCACCTCAATGGGGCAGAGTGATTGTTTTTACCGCAGCAACGGCCAAATTAATAACTCAATCCACGGTGTGGTCGACGCTGCTGGCCGTGTGATATGCTTGGCCACAGTGGAATGACACGTATGGCTGTGACTCACGGGATTTAAAAAAAAAAGGGATCGCGATGACCCCCTAGGAGCTCCTGTGTTTACTGCAGGGCTCTTTGGGTCAATATCGTCGGTCACGCGCTACCCCACTTCAAGGCGCGAAGGCGAGTTCTTCCGCCCCCTCCCTCTATGGTGATAATGTGTATGTGTGTGATTGCCATGATAATATTGTGATTAAAACAAATTGCATTTATCAAGACCAAGATTCCGTTCCCTCCACAATCTCACACTTTCCCATGACATCTCATGAACTCGGCAGGAACCGTTTCATATGACGTTAACACTCACTCGCCGCCCCGCTATCACTCCAGTAAAGGAGGCAGCGGGTCAAGTGAGGGTATTAACCGCAGAGAGTGCCCTCAAAGCACTGTGCGCGTTCCGGGACACTTATAACCAGCGTGTGCTGTCAGAAAACACACCTCAGCTGGTGTAGTGGCTTCTATTAACGCATGTTGCCGTCAAGGTGGACACAGCGTAAATACGGAGCGTGCGCCCCCGTGGGAGCTGGCCGGGGTGCATTCAAGGACCTCCGCGGAGGCTCGCCCCTTTCCATGTCGGTCCCCCATGGGCCAATCTTCCTTTTTTGGATGATTTGGAGGCGGAGAGGACAAACACAAAGTACCACAGCTTCTTAGCTGCTGCTCCACAACTGCCTGCCCGTCCCCTAACACAGTGTTATGGGGAATGGGGTCTCAGCTGTGTACTAACAGATGGACAGGACACTGAGACTGGATTACTAAAGACGCTCCAGTTCTGCAGCGTCCCTCCTCCAATCATGGGTGTCAGGGAGGCAAATATATTATCCCAGGAGGAGATAGGCTCCCTTTCAACAGAAACCCAGGCATCTGCTAAGGGTGACTCCACGGGGGCGGGTGACCTCCTACGTCATGGTGTTCACAGATGCGTCTGTGACAGGATGGGGGGGGGGGGGTTTAGGTGCCTAGAGAGAGGTCTAGGAGGTGCCTGGAATCGGGCAGAGACCAACCACATTAACCTTATAGAGCTAAAGGCAGTAGTCCTTTAGCACTACAAACCCTTAATACAGGGAAAACATGTGCAGGTGAGGCGCGACAACCGCACCACAGTGGCCCACGTCAACAGGGAGGCCGGAGTCCACTCCGCCGCCTTGTTAAGTACGGCGGAGAACCTGTGGTTGTGGACCTCAGAGAATGTGTTATCTCCGAAGGCCCACATTCCGGGACTGGAGAACAGGGGGCCGCCCTAATGTGAAGAGGCGGCCCCTGCCAGACGAATGTGCTTCACCCGGATGTGGTGAGACAGATCTGGGCCCAGTTCGGAAAACTGGAGGTGGACCTTTTCGCCAACCGGTACAAACACCCAGCTGCCCCCTATGGTTTTCCCTGGCTCTGCAGGACAATTCACCCTTGGGGTGGATGCGGTTGCACACGAGCCATGGCCAAGGAAGCTGCTCTACCCACTTCCACCGCTGCGTCTCATCCCCCCACTCCTCGAGAGGGTAAGACGAGAACAGCTGTCAGTCGTTCTGGTAGCACCAGGTCGCTGCTCGGCACCGTGGTACGCAGTAAATGACACAAATTATGGTGGTTCAGCCCTGGACTGTTCCTCAGTTCTGGAGAGCGCGGTCGCAAGAAGCAGGGGCAGTAGGGGCATTATCCACTCTGGGCCGACCTCTCCAGGCTTGGTTGGATTGTCTGGTAATGCTATACAGAACATCCAGGCAGCAAGAGCAGGAGCCCCAACAGCCTGTTACAGGACAAAGTGGTTAGGGTTCCAGCATTGGTGCGAGGAAAGGAGTCTAGAGCCTCTATCCTGTACATTGGGCTCTATTCTATCCTATTTATAGCTACTGGTGGACACGGGGCTTGCTCATGCCACAGTCAAGGTGTATGCAGCAGCCATCTCGTCCTGCCATGAGGGATTTGGCGACAGACCAGTCTTTAGCCAATCGCTTATGAAGTGTTTTTGCAGGGGGTCAGGAGACAACGCCCGGTAGTGCATGTCTCCACCCTGCAATGGGAACTGCCATTAGGGCTCGAGGCTTTGGTTGCAGAACCATTTGGACCTCTCGAGCTCTCCTCTCTAAAGGCGATGTCGTTGAAAACAGCCCTGCTGCTGGCTTTGACTTCTGCCAGGAGAGTGTGCAAACTCACCGCTCTATCGGGGCCCCAGAACTGCCTTTTGATTTGTGGTAACCGCAACGGAGCAACACTTAGACCGAACCCCTCCTTTGTTCCAAGAACCTAAGGAGTGCTTTCAGGTTGAGGGTTATTCAACTAGACGGCTTTAGCCTTCCACCTCATGCAGGGGACAGGAAGGCGAAATTGCATCTCCTCTGCCCAGTTTGTGCATTGGCATGCTATGTAGAGTGCACAGCTGCTATTAGAAGCACTGAACAGCTGTTTGTGTACTTGGGTGATGGTGTGGCAGGTAAAGTTCTGTCCAAGAAGCGCCTAGCAGGATGACTTTGTGAGTGCATCTCACATGCCAATAGACAGGCGGGGAGAGCCCTCCCCACTGGTGTCCATGCACACTCTACACGTGGGGTGGCGGTATCTCTTGGACATGTCTGGCTCCTTTTCATCTGCTGTACTTGCGGGGGCGACACAGGACTGGTGAAAAGGGGGAGAAGTGTGGGTCAGTGAGAGTATCTGACCCCCCATTGTGTTTAACATAATACACTTACTTTTTGCCAGGCCCCTTTGGGACCTGGGAAAGGTAGTGTGCAATGTGTTTTATCACTTGCTCCAACACCTGCAGGAATGAGCTAGGGGCTTACCCAGGCCAATTAGGCTGTACCCAGAAAGGTGAGCTACGGCCTGACCTCTCCACGGTCACAACCGGAGAGTAAGAAGTAGGGTGCGGAGTAAGAAGTAGGGTGCGGTGGCTGCCAACTGAAGGCCGATCAGGAGCAGTGTGGGAGGTTGATGTTGTGAGGCGACAGGACATGCATGCATCGGGGCTCCACCCACTGTACCCATAGAGTCCAGTAGAGGGCGGAGCCTGTATGAAATAGAGCGAAGGTTACGTATTGTAACCCTAGGTCTATAAGCACAGACGGCGCCCTCTACCTAGGGGCCTTGTCTTTCCTATGCCGCCCGCTAAAGAGGGTGTAGAATGACAGACAGCGGAGTAGCTGCCTTATATACTGTGAGGTCTACGCGTGCATTCGGGTAGGTTGGTCCTGATTGGCCGACTACGTTGACGTAAATTTAGTGTGTGAACGCTCGCGTGTCATTAGTGAAGGGTAGCACCCATAGAGTCCAGTAGAGGGCTCCGCCTGTGCTTATAGAACTAGGGTTACAATATATAACCTTTGTTTTCTCCATTAGGCTTGAATTGCATTCCCTCAGTCTTATGTAGTCAACAGGTCTCCGGCTCGAAGGACCATGAAATTAATTTGACTCATATTTTTGCTGGACCTTGCAGAGAACCAGCACCTTATCGTGGTGGAGAGGTTTGTGTGCCCCGATGAAACTGGGGGCTGTGTTGTCTGGAACTTTGTGTTCCTGGTAGGGTCTCCCATGGCAAATTGGTCTCAGGTAAGGGGCCAGACTAAGATTGGTTCAAAAAGACCTCATGGAAAACACACTTGGAAGCGAGGATACCCGGCCCGGAGGAAGCCCGGGGTCCCCTTCTGGAGCCAGGCCCAGAAGGAGGACTCATCAGCGAGCGTCTGGTGGCCATGCTTGCCACGGAGCCCGGCCGGGCACAACCCAAATAAGCAACGTGGGCAACACCTCCGCTTCTCCGTCCCGCGGGCCCACCACCTACGGGAAACAACGATGGGGTCGGGTGCGCTGCCAGAAGGGTGGCAGTGAAAGCAGAGGGTCTCGACGGACCAGACCCAGGCGACAGAAGCTGGCTTTGGGGACGTGGAATGTCACCTCTCTGGGGGGGAAGGAACCGGAGCTTGTGCGGGAGGTGGAGCGTTACCAGTTGGATCTGGTGGGGCTCACCTCTACGCACAGCGTCGGCTCTGGAACCTTACTTCTGGATAGGGGTTGGACTCTATTCTTCTCCGGAGTTGCCCAAGGTGTGAGGCGCCGAGCGGGTGTGGGGATACTCACAAGCCCCCGGTTGAGTGCCGCTTTATTGGAGTTTGCCCCAGTGGACGAGAGGGTCGCCTCCCTACGCCTGCGGGTCATGGGGGGGAAAACGCTGACTGTTGTGTGTGCCTATGCACCAAACAGCAGTTCAGAGTATTCGGCCTTCTTGGACACTCTGAAAGAAGTCCTGTATAGGGCTCCTGAAGGGGACTCCTTAGTCTTGCTGGGAGACTTCAACGCACACGTGGGCAATGATGGAGACACTTGGAGGGGCGTGATTGGGAAGAACGGACACCCTGATCTGAACCGGAGTGGTGGTTTGTTACTGGACTTCTGTGCTAGTCATGGATTGGCCATAACAAACACCATGTTCGAACATAAGGATGCTCATAAGTGTACGTGGTACCAGAGCACCCTAGGCAGAAGGTCCTTGATCGATTTTGTTATCGTATCATCGGACCTGAGGCCGCATGTTTTGGACACTCGGGTGAAGAGAGGGGAAGAGTTGTCAACTGATCACCATCTGGTGGTGAGTTGGGTAGAGTGGCGGGGGAAGCCTCTGGACAGACCTGGTAAGCCCAAACGTGTAGTGCGGGTGAACTGGGAACGTCTGGAGGAGTCCCAAGTCCAGGAGGCCTTCAACTCACACCTCCGGCGGAGCTTTTCAGGCATCCCTGTGGAGGCTGGGGACATTGAACCAGAGTGGGCGGTGTTCAAAGCCTCCATTGCCGAAGCTGCGGTGGGGAGCTGTGGTCTCAAGGTTTTAGGTGCCTCAAGGGGCGGTAACCCTCGAACCTCCTGGTGGACACCGGTGGTCAGGGAAGCCGTCCGACTGAAGAAAGAGGCCTTCCGGGATATGTTATCCCTGGGTACTTCTTTTTTTTTTTCATATGTATTTTTATTGGGAAACATGAGAAAAAACAACAATGAAGTAGCAGTCGTCAAACATGCATGAAATCCCCCTTTTTTTTTTTTTTTTTTTTTTTTTTTTCCAGGAACAGGATAAGGGAATGATAATGAAAACACAAAGGAAATAAAATACAAATAATAACCCACCCAAAACTGGACAAGAGTCATTAAGAAAAAATAAATAAATAAAAAGACTTAGCACAGATACAATTGTTTGATGCTCGACACACACAGCTCAACAAACAATATCGTTGATAGGACTATCAGTTACATTCCAGGGAGGTGAGAGAGTCAATGTAAGTGAGTACCGGATTCCACCTTTTAAGGAAATTATCAGACGAGCCTCGTAGTGTATATTTGATTTTCTCTAGATGGAGAAAAGACAACAAATCTTCAAACCAGGAAGATGCGGAGGGTGGCTTTGGGTCTTTCCACTGAAGCAAAATACGTCTACGGGCTATAAGAGAGGCGAAAGCTATAACATCACTCTGGTTTCTAGTCAGCATGGTCAAATCTTCAGGTACACCAAAAATAGCAACGTGAGGACTGGGTGACAATGAAATATTGAGAGCCTTAGATACAGTGTCGAAAAACACAGACCAAAATGCAGCCAATTTCGAACAAGAGTAGAACATGTGAGTATGATTGGCAATTGACGAAGAACATCTATCACAGATATCACTTGAGCCTGGAAATAATTTAGAGAGTTTTGCTTTGGTGAAATGTATTCGATGCAAAACCTTGAACTGAATCAGAGTCAGTCGGGCACAAGAGGACGTAGAATTTACTCTATTAAAAGCAATTTCCCACCATTCATCTGTGAGGTCAAGCCCAAGTTCCCTCTCCCACTTGCCCACAGCCCCAGCAAGTGGAGAGGTCCCAGCCGATATAATGAGGTCATATAGTACAGTTATACTACCACTTAACTTATTAAGTGAGAGGATGTCATCCATCAAGGAATTAGCAGTCAATAGTGGGAATGAAGCAAAGTGAGTACGGGCACAGTCTCGTGCTTGGAGAAATCGAAACAGACTAGAATGTGGCAGATCAAACTTATTGCGAATATCCTCAAAAGTTGCGAATGTCCCGTCAATGTATAGGTTAGAAAAAACTACTATGCCCTTTCTTTTCCACAATGCAAAGGTTTTGTCAAATTTGGATGGGGTAAACAAGTGATTATTAAGGATGGGGCTATGGGGAGAGGGAGAGGAGAGTTTAAAGTGCTGCCTGAATTGTTTCCAAATTTTTAAAGACGATATAACAATTGGGTTTGAGGTATATTTGGAGGGGCAAGATGCAAGGGGGGCACAAAGCAGAGCAGACAGAGAGGCTGCATGACAACTACGAGCTTCCATTAGGCACCAATCAGCATCAGAGGAACTATGCCAAAGACGTAATTTCTGGATATTGGCTGCCCAATAATAAAATAGGAGGTTCGGTAGAGATAAGCCACCATCTTTGTCACGTCTCTGAAGAGTAGTCCTGCGTGCCCTTGGAGTCTTACCAGCCCAGATAAAAACAGAGATCATCCCATCTAGCTTATTGAAAAACTGTTTTGGTAAAAAAATTGGCAGACATTGGAAAAGAAAAAGAAATCTTGGTAAAAAGTTCATCTTAATAGATTGAATCCTACCAAACAAAGAAAGAGGGAGGGTACTCCATCGTTGTAAATCCGCCTTTATATCTGTGACTAGCTTAGAGAAGTTTGTTTCATGAAGGGAAGCAAGACTGCGAGTTATAGTTACACCCAAATACCGGAAACTCGTAGGAGCCAGGTGGAAAGGTAGGGCATGAGCTGGGATGCGAGTAGCTACTTCATTTACAGGGAAACACTCACTCTTGTCAAAATTTACCTTATAGCCTGAAAATGACCCAAAACTATTTAGGAGTTGCAGAATGTCACCAATACAGTTGACTGGATCGGAGATATAGAGTAAAAGGTCATCAGCATATAGCGAGACCCGGTGATCCAACCCAGCCCTGCGCATGCCTGTGAAAAGTGGAGATGACCTCAGAGCAATGGCAAGGGGCTCTATTGCCAAGGCAAATAATAAGGGGGAAATCGGACAGCCCTGCCGGGTGCCCCTCGTCAAGGGGAAGAATTTAGACAGTTGAGAATTTGTTTTTACGCTAGCAGTAGGGTTAGTATACAAAAGCCTAATCCATGACACAAACCGAGATCCAAAACCAAATTTATGAAGTGTAAAGAATAAATAGTCCCACTCCACCCGATCAAAAGCCTTCTCTGCGTCTAATGAGACAATCATCTCAGCATCTGGTGAGACTGCAGGGGAAAGCACAATATTAAGTAACCGTCTGATGTTAGAAGATAATTGACGACCCCTGATAAAGCCAGTCTGGTCCTCAGAGACAATACCTGGTAAACACGGGTCCAGGCGGTTCGCCAGTACCTTAGCAAGAAGTTTGACATCCGCGTTCAAGAGACTTATAGGTCTCCAGCTACTACAATCTTCTGCTTTTTTGCCTTTTTTGAGAATAAGGGAGATTGAGGCTTGTCTTAGTGTTGGGGGTAGAGTACCATTTTTCAGGGAATCATTAAACATATCTAATAAAAGGGGAGCTAACTGGGCCGAGAACTTTTTATAAAAATCTACAGGAAAACCATCCGGGCCTGGGGCCTTGTTATTTTGCATCTTCCTAAGACTGCCAGTTATCTCCTCTAGAGACAGAGGGTCGTCCAAGCTATCACGCGTGAGAGTATCAATATTAGAGATATCCAGACTGTCAAAAAAATGCTCTATATTTGTATTGTCTATAGGGGGTTCAGATGTGTACAGCTTGGAGTAAAATGTGGTAAAGGCATCGTTTATTTCAGTAGGATTCGTAGTGAGGGAATGTGAGGAGTCATAGACCTGTGTAATAAACTGAGAAACTGACTGGTGTTTAAGCTGCGATGCTAAGAGGCGACTAGCCCTATCACCGTATTCATAATACGTACCCCTTGTCCGTCTAAGAAGATACTCAGCCCTGCCAGTGGAAAGCAAATCAAATTTGGATTGAAGCTTACGCCTCTCAGCATACAATTCAGGAGTGGGAGAACTCGAGTACTGTCTGTCTAATTTACTAATAGCGTCAACCAAATCCTGCTGTTCTTTTGCCTTTTGTTTTCTAGAGTGAGCATTATACGAAATAATCTCTCCTCGCATCACTGCTTTAAAAGTTTCCCAAAGAAGGGAGGGGGAGGTGGATTCAGATTTATTATTATCAATAAAAAAGTCTATTTGCTTTGAAATATGCTCACAAAATGTTTTGGTAGCTAACAGGCCTGTATTAAATCTCCAGGGCCCACACCTTGGACTAGGGGAGAGAGATAGCTCTAGAACAAGAGGAGCATGATCAGAGATGACGATAGCAGAGTATTCAGTCAGTCCAACAGAAGACAGAAGGGCTTTATCTACAAAAAAATAATCAATGCGTGAGTAAACACGGTGAACTAGAGAGAAGTATGAAAAATCCCTTTTAGTCGGGTGGAGAAACCGCCATGGGTCAATACAACCCACCTGGTTCATAAATGTGGATAGTGCTCGAGCCATACAAGAAGGGGTAAATCTTTTGGGACATGACCTGTCTAACTGTGGATCAACTACAAGGTTCAAATCACCCCCGAAGATGAGGCGGTGTGTGTCCATATTTGGTAAAGAGGAGAAAATTGAGGTCATAAAATTTGGATTATCAAAATTTGGGGCATATACATTAACCAAAATCACTGGGGTCTGACATAGCACACCTTTGACTATAATATAACGCCCTCCGGGATCTGAAGTAGTTTGTTCAGCTGAAAACTGAACACGTTTGTGTATTATGATGGCTGTGCCCCTGGCTTTAGAATTGAAATTTGAATGAAAAACCTGCCCCACCCAAGGCTTACGAAGCCTAGCATGGTCATTCACACAAAGGTGCGTTTCCTGGAGAAAAGCAATATCAGTATTGAGACTTTTTAGGTGTGAGAACACTCTCGACCTCTTAATTGGTCCTCCCAGTCCCCTGACATTCCAGCTAATAAATCTAACAGAGCCTACAGACCCTCTCTGACCTGTATTCTGGTTAGTCATTAATTAAAATCATCAACCATATGTAACATAACAAGCGTAGTGGACAAGCATCATACACACCAGTAACATTAGATATTAAAAACAAAGACCCTCCCCTAGACAAACACCCAACCTTTTCCCAAAATAACCCTCTACTGAAAAAGAAAAAACACATATCTTTGAGGACAAATGAAAACAAAGAAAACCTTAAGCTCAACATTGCGGTTAGCAAAGTGAGTAGCAGGATAAACCTTTGCTAAACAACCAGTTGACCACGCAGTGGTATCCCCTCCTACAATATCAAATTAAATTAAACACCACTAGAACGATTCTGTTTTTAGAACAGACAAATTGGCAACGATCTACAGTCCAACAGAACAAATGCTGGCAGGTGACTAAACACCAGCAGAGGACAGTGCTGCACTCACCCGGAAAAAATGATGAGTCCAAACAGAAAAACACGGGCTTGGTGAGCAGGCTAAACGGAATTAGCCTAGCCTAGCAAAAACACACCCGTAGGCAACAACGGAGTTATCAAAAAAAGTAAAATCAACCCGTAGCGAAATGGAAACACGGCAGCTTAAGTCTTATGAATGCGTTCTTGATAGAAGCGATCAGCCAGCTCGGGAGTGTCAAACAAGTGGACCATACCGTTGAAGGTGACTCTCAGCCGGGCGGGGTAAATCATGCCGAATCGCACTCCTTTTTTGTAAAGCTGGGACTTCACATTATTGAAAGCGGCTCTCTTCTTAGCAATAGTGGCGCTGAAATCCTCGTAGAATTTGATCCTGTGCCCTCGGTAGGACATCTCCCGGTGTTCCTTGGCCCATTTCAAAACCTGCTCCTTCTCAACGTAGCGATGGAAACGGACAATTATGGGCCGAGAGCCCTGGCTGGGTCTGGGTCTCAGGCTGCGATGTGCGCGATCGAGCTCCGGGCCGGAGTCAGGTAAGACATCTCCAGCCACCTCCTTGAATAACTGAGACATAAACTGCCTAGCGTTTGCACCTTCCATATCTTCAGGAATACCCACGACTCTGAGGTTCTGACGCTTGGAGCGCGATATCAAGTCCTCCACTGTAGCGTGTAGCGCTGAGTTATCATCCGACACGGAGGCTAGCTGGTTCTTCAAGGTCGCCACGTCTTGCTGCAGGCTAACGATGTCATCTGAGTGGGAAGACAGTGTGCTCTCGATCTGTGATATGGTGGCGGTGTGAGTCGCCACAGTGTTGGTTATAGATTCAAGTGTTGGGAGTATCGGGGCCATGGCTTCCGACAAGGCAGCGTTGAAATCTTCCTTAAGACTTTCGCTCAATTTCTGGAGCTCAATGACTAGCATCTCAGCCGTTAACTGTGTAGGCCCCGTCGACGACATTTTCTGCTTGTCCTCGAGTCCCGGGAATGAATCAGTCATTCGCTGCTGGGTTTTACCGATCCGTCCACCCTTGCTCATCGTAACGGTGTGCAATATTGTTCCGTTTAACTCTATCAATGTAGTCTGTACCAAAGTTTAAATAAAATTCGGCGTTATCTTAGTAAAATATTATGAAAAATGCGGAGCTGATAGCAACTGCGTCCTCCTTCTACATGCTCAAACCGGAAGCCATCCCTGGGTACTTCTGACGCAGTTGCAAGGTATCGACAGGCCCGAAGGGCAGCAGCCTCAGCCGTGGCCGAGGCAAAGCAGCGGGTGTGGGAGAAGTTCGGAGAAGCCATGGAGAAGGACTTTCGGTCGGCACCAAAGTTGTTCTGGAAAACCGTCCGACACCTCAGGAGGGGGAAGCAGGGAACCATCCAAGCTGTGTACAGTAAGGATGGGACGCTGTTGACCTCAACTGATAGTGCCGGAGTATGAAGGGGGATCAATTCCAATTTCACGGGGGGAAGTCACTGAGGTAGTTAAACAGCTCCACAGTGGCAAAGCCCCGGGGGTGGATACGATCCGCCCAGAAATGCTGAAGGCTCTGGGTGTTGAGGGACTGTCATGGTTGACACGTCTCATCAACATTGCGTGGAAGTCGGAAACAGTAAAGTTTACTCTAAGGTGCTGGAAAAGAGGGTCCGGCCGATTGTCGAACCTCAGATTGAAGAGGAACAATGCGGTTTTCGTCCTGGTCGTGGAGCAACGGACCAGCTTTTCACTCTCGCAAGGATCCTGGAGGGGGCCTGGGAGTACACCGGTCTACATGTGCTTTGTGGATTTGGAGAAGGCGTATGACCGGGTTCCCAGGGAGATACTGTGGGAGGTGCTGCAGGAGTATGGGGTGAGGGGGTCTCTACTCAGGGCCATCCAATCTCTGTACTCTCAAAGCGAGAGCTGTGTCCGGGTCCTCGGCAGCACGTCGGACCGATTTCCGGTGAGGGTAGGCCTCCGCCAGGGCTGTGCTTTGTCACCAATCCTGTTTGTGATATTCATGGACAGGATTTCGAGGCGTAGTTGTGGGGGAGGGGGTCTGCAGTTCGGTGGGCTAAGGATTGCACCACTGCTTTTTGCAGATGATGGGGTCCTAATGGCTTCATCGGTCTGTGACCTTCAGCACTCACTGGATCGGTTTGCGGCCGAGTGTGAAGCGGCTGGGATGAGGATCAGCACCTCCAAATCTGAGGCCATGGTTCTCAGCAGGAAACCGATGGACTGTCTACTCCAGGTAGGGAATGAAGCCTTACCCCAAGTGAAGGAGTTCAAGTATTTCGGGGTGTTGTTCTCGAGTGAGGGAACAATGGAGCGTGAGATGGGCCGGAGAATCGGAGCAGCGGGAGCGGTACTGCAGTCGCTTTACCGCACCATTGTGACGAAAAGAGAGCTGAGCCAGAAGGCAAAGCTCTCTGTCTACCGGGCCATCTTCGTTCCTACCCTCACCTATGGTCATGAAGGATGGGTCATGACCGAAAGAACGAGATCGCGGATACAAGCGGCCGAAATGGGATTTCTCCGCAGGGTGGCTGGCATCTCCCTTAGGGATAAGGTGAGAAGTTCAGTCATCCGGGAGGGACTCGGAGTAGAACCGCTGCTCCTTCGCGTTGAAAGGAGCCAGTTGAGGTGGTTCGGGCACCTAGTGAGGATGCCACCTGGGTGCCCCCCTAGGGAGGTGTTCCAGGCACGTCCAGCTGGGAAGAGACCGAGGGGTAGACCTAGGACCAGATGGAAGGATTATATCTCTTCGCTGGCCTGCGAGCGCCTTGGAATCCCCCAGTCAGAGCTGGTTGATGTGGCCAGGGAAAGGAAAGTTAGGGGCTCTCTGCTGGAGCTGTTACCTCCGCGACCCTGACGGAAAAGCGGGAGAAGATGGATGGATGGATGGATGGATTTTTGCTTGTTGAATTGCTGACTACTTAAGGGCCCCGAATAAAGGAGTTCTAGTCAGGAGATGCAGTTAATTCCATTTATTTGTCCAACACATGCTAGCAATGTTCTCTCCAAGCAAAATGAACAGGGACATGAGAAGAAGAGTATATCTGTATCTTATCTGCAACTGGTCTCTGAAGCAAGACAGAGAGGATAAAGAGCTTGATTTTGTTTTTAAAGTGCTGGCAGAAGGAGAACTACCATTCTCTTAATAGTGACATTCAGATTGAGGTCAAAACAGATCCATAAACAGAGGGATTTGCAGAGATTCCCTATCACACACTCTTCGTTAGTGTATTCAGTTGCATAGTTCATGGAGATGGATCTGTTGACATGCAGGCTTCTGTGATTTGTCTACAGCAGGAGGAGTACAGAGAGACCAGAATCAGAGTACACAGACAAACTCCCACAGCACTACACCAGCGGTCACAGTAAGTAACATCTTTTGCTGCGGTGTTATCAAAGAGAATGTTCTCTGTGGCTGGTTTGGCTTTGGAATCAAAATTCCAGGATATTTTTACTGTGCTGTTATGTTACAGTTGTGTATGTGTATAGCTGTTGCTGTCTCTCTTCTATCTCTCTGTTGAAGTGTCACCTGGAATGAAGATCTACATTGACCCCTTTACATATGAAGACCCTAATGAAGCCGTCAGGGAGTTTGCCAAAGAGATTGACATGTCCTGTGTCAAGATTGAACAAGTTATTGGTGCAGGTAAATAAAAAACTGTTCATGAAAAAGGAAATAAAGTCAGAGACACAGCTGAGGACTGAACAGGTTTTAACATTTGACAGTTCTTATTGGATCTCTTCAGGAGGGCTTTGATGGTACTCACCACTTTATAAATCAAGCCATTCCTCCCGAAACATACCATATTAATTACCAACAAGATTATTCACCATTGCTGTGAAAATGATGTCATAGAAAGCTATAGTTATTTATAATTCAGTTACTTTTTAATTTCATACAAGAGCAATTTAAATTCAGCGTCACTTGTTTACCTCAGCTCTTCTAAAATATCTTTCACATTCCTCCTCTTCCTCTCAGGTGAGTTTGGGGAGGTCTGCAGTGGAAACCTCCGACAGCCTGGGAAGAGAGAGATCCTGGTAGCCATCAAGGCTCTGAAGGCAGGCTACACTGAGCGCCAAAGGCGGGACTTTCTAAGTGAGGCCTCCATCATGGGCCAGTTCGACCACCCTAACATCATCCATCTGGAGGGGGTGGTTACCAAAAGCTGCCCTGTGATGATCGTCACTGAATTCATGGAGAACGGATCCCTGGACTCCTTCCTCAGGGTAACAACTACACACTGCAGTGGTGTAAATTAACTAAGTCGATTTACCAAAATACTTTACTTAAGTATAATTTTGAGATGCTTTACTTTACTTGCTTATTTCCTCTTTTATGCTACATTGAACTTTACTCCACTACAATTTTGAGGTTAATCGTGAAACTATTGTACAAAAGCCCATCGATTCATATTATTTGGTAATGTGTAAGTTGTGCTATTGTTATTTTGGTCAGGCAGTTAATTGGCCACCTATGGCTGAGCACTATAAAGCTGAGGTTTCATTAGGACCTCTTCCTTTTCTGGCATCTTCAGGAGTGGGATCGAAGTCCAGCTGTTGCAGGCTGACTGTTGAAGTAATTTGATTCTTTTGTGTTTGATGGTGTGCGTGCATCTAGTGGTGAGTTTTTGTGTTTGGGCATCATTGTGTATCAGTTTTTAGTCTAAAATCATAACTATCATAGGGATATTTTAGGTTTGTATTTTACCTCAGATGCTATTTCAAGCTAATTTATGCTAATCGCGATTAGCATGCTATTGCTAGGTTTGCTATGTTTAGGCTAATTTTGGCTATTTAATGCTATGTCATGCTAGGTGTAGCCTAACTGATAATGTATGGGCACAAGCCATAGGTTAGCTTCATGTTTAGCCTCATGTTTCAGTTAACTATTATTAAGGTTACATGTAGCCCTGCTAAGTTAGCGATGCTAAATACCATTGTGTTAACTGTAAGGTCATTCAAGGACATTAGCCAAATGTCTTTTGTTTGCTTTCTTTATTTCAGAACCACACACATAAATACATACAAACTCTGATCACACATTGATCATTCTTACTCTGTGTTGTGGGTGTGAAGACTCAATAAAGACTCATTTCTTTGGACACCGTTTCCTTTTATTGTTCTAATCGGACATTCTACAGTGGTTGCCACCGGAAACATAGTCTCAGCATCACAGCTCCTTTAACAATTCTTTTCATGGTCCTTCGAGCCGGATTTGGCAAACTTCTCTAGTTAACAATGGCAACACCAAAGAAGAGTGAGTCACCCACAACACATGAAGACCCAGACAGAGACAGGTCAAACTCCCCAGGGCTTGAGAGGTGTGTCCGCATCCTTTCTGATGAGAATGCACTGTTGAGGCGCTGTCTGGACCAAATGAGGGAGAAAGATTCTCATTATCACACTTCTTCCTACCCCCCTTCAAGGCGTAATAGCATGAGAGGCTATGCTGCAGGCTCCAGATCAAGCTCGCCGGTTTCACAATGTATGGAGACGTCTCCAAGAGATCAACAGGATCCGCGTCCTCCATGGCTTATAAATTAGAACCGACAGCGACTGAGGGCAAGCTACATGCAAGGGAAAGAGAAGTTGATGAGATAGCCAGAGGTCTAGAAAGGATGGGGCGGCCATCTAGCCGCGACCGCAGATCTCCTGATAGAAACTACCCAAGCAGACAGACAAGTCGCCGCAGAGAATCACCTCCTCATTACAGCTCATCTTCACGGAAGGATCCTTACCTGGATTGGCCCCGGCAACATCGTTCCCGCAGATCTTCTCCATCACGGGAACACCAGTATTCAAGTATACCTGCTGACTATTGGCATGACTATTCAAGCCAATACAAATATGACACTCCAAGGGGATATGAGTCAAGCCGACGCCGCGAACCCTCTTACTCACCTGGGCGTCATTCTCGACATCCTTCAGTGGAGAGAGAGCACTCATATCGGGGCCCGAAGCCAAAGATTCCTGACTTCGTTCATGAAGATCCTCGTGAGTTCGCAAGACTCAAAGTTGCTCTTGATAACCTTCTTCCGCCCGATGCCACAGAGCGCTTCAAGTTTCAGATTCTACTGGATCACCTCAAACTGGAAGAGGCAATGTTCATCGCTGATTCATACAGTCACAGCAGGGATCCATATACTGACACCATGGAGGCTCTCACAGAGTTATATGGTCAACCGCACCAACTTGCACTTCAGCGCATCTCCAAGCTCATGGAGGAGCCGAACGTCAAGGCAGGTGACACTAAGGCCTTTCGTCAATTCGCACTGAAAGTGCGCGCTTTAGTAGGGATGTTGGAGCAACTTGGCAGCAGTGGAAGAACCGAACTGTGGTGTGGATCTCATGTTTCACGGCTTCTGGGAAAGTTGCCTCATGATTTAAGAGCAAGCTTTAGGAGGTATATCAATCCCATAAGAACTCCCATTCCAACTCTTCTCGACCTAGCTGACTGGCTAGAATATGAGGTAAGGGTGCAAGTTGATGGTTCACAGTTCACTGGTGATCACGGTAAGGAACATCAGAGCTACAAAGAACACCGCAAGGACCGAAAGTCACAGTCCACAATGGTTCTTCACAACAGTGAGCCAAAAGAGTGTCCATCTCAGTTACAGTCAAGTAGTTCAGATCAGCCACGAGAAAAGCCCAAGAAATTCTGCCCATTTTGCAACACCTCAGCACTATCTGAATCAGTGTGCAAATTTTCAGTTACTGTCCAAGGAGCAGATCGAGAAATGGATCCGGGCCAATCAGAGGTGTTGGAAGTGTGGACGCGAACACTTCTCTTCCGAGTGCACTTTGAAGGCTAAATGTAAGAAATGCGACAAGCGACATCTTGAAATCCTTCATGAGGTGAACACCGGAGGTAGCGGTAAGACCACCACTTTCAGGAAAGCCACAACTGGATCCATGGAGCGTGCCAAACCCACCAGCTCCACTGCTGAAACCCTCTATGTGGACAGACCTACTGGTAGCAGCAGGGTGCTACTGAAGATGAGTCGGGTCATCCTAAAGAATGGTGAGAACTCATTGGACACATATGCACTGCTAGATGATGGCTCGGAGCGCACCATCTTACTGTATGAAGCGGCACAACAGCTCGGCCTACAAGGTTTACCTGAGGAGCTGTCCTTGCGTACAGTGCGTCAAGATGTGCGAGTCATCCCTGGAGCCACAGTGTCGTTCACAGTTTCACCTGCAAACCAACCAAGTAAGACCTTCCACATTCAAAGAGCATTCACAGCCAAAGAGCTAGGTCTGGCACCCCATACTTACCCTGTTGCGGCCCTCAAGAAGTCATATTGTCACTTGAAGAACTTACCTCTGCAGCCCATTGACCGTGCGCAGCCCTTGCTGCTCATTGGATCGGACCATCCACACCTCATAACCCCAACTGAACCTGTTCGCCTGGGCCCACCGGGAGGGCCGGCTGCGGTCAAGACCAAGTTGGGATGGGCACTCCAAGGTCCTTCTAAGCTGCTGAGGCACAGCCTGACCACTCAGCAATGCCTTTGGACATCGAGCACTCCGACCACCGCTGAGTTACTCGGTCATGTCGAAAAGCTATGGCAATTAGACACTTTGCCTTACCGGAGTGAGAAGCTTGTGACACGCTCAAGACAAGACACAGAGGCAGTACGTATTCTGGAGGAGAAGACCGTTAGGGTGACGGTAGAGGGAGTTCAGCGGTACGCCACTCCTCTGCTCTGGAAAAAGGACCTCCCCCCACTGGTTGCGCCTAAGGAAGCTGTGATGGCCCAACTGCGCAGTACGGAGAAGAGGCTGGCTGGGGATCCTGATAAGGCGGCTACCTACAAGGGTGAGATCAAGAAGCTGGTGGAAGCTGGGTATGTGAAGAAGATACCCCTGGGTGAGGCAGCTAGTAGTCCGGGGTGGTATATCCCCCACCACATGGTCCACCATAATGGAAAGAATAGAATAGTGTTCAACTGTTCTTTCTCCTTCAAGGGCATCAGCTTGAATGATCACCTGCTCCCTGGACCTGTGCTGGGTGCTACCCTAATAGGTGTTCTCATCCGATTCCGTGAACATCCCTTTGCGATCAGTTCGGATATAAAGGGCATGTTTCATCAAGTCCGCCTTCTCCCAGAGGACCAGCCACTCTTGAGATTCCTTTGGAGAGAGATGAGGAGGAACGACCCCCCGGACATCTACCAGTGGCAGGTCCTGCCTTTCGGCACTACATCAAGCCCCTGCTGTGCCACATTTGCTCTCCAGAAGCATGTGACTGACCACGCAGGACCTGGAGACAAGTTGCGCACATCAGTGGAACAATGCTTCTACGTGGACAATTGTCTACAAAGTCTACGTACTGCTGAAGGAGCGAAACAGCTGGTGGATGATCTTCGCAGTCTTCTGGCCAAGGGTGGTTTTGACCTGCGACAATGGGCCAGCAACTGCCCTAGCATAATCAGCCACCTGCCCCCCGAGTCCAGGTCAGAAAGTAGCGAACTCTGGTTCAACCACGATACAGCTGACCCAGAGGAGCGCACCCTCGGACTAATATGGCACTGTCAATTAGACAGCATCGGCTTCAAGCATGGCCAGCTGGAGCTGGACCCTCAGCCCACAATGCGAAGCATTTACAGGACCCTCGCTAAGCAGTACGACCCACTTGGCTTCATTGTGCCCTTCACCACTAGGGCCAAGATCTTGGTACAGCGACTCTGGGATCGTAAACGGGAATGGGATGATCCAGACTTACCTCAAGATCTCCTGCAAGCATGGTCTTCCTGGGTGGAGGAACTTCCTCAGCTGTCCAGCATTACACTGCCTAGATGCTACACCGCAGGAGAACTGGATCTCACTACCTGCAATCGGAGCGTCCACGTCTTCTGTGATGCGTCTGAAAAAGCATACGGCTCTGTGGCGTATCTTCGCACGCAGGATGGCAGTGGACGCACCCAAGTTGCCTTCATTGCAGCCCGGTCAAGAGTGGCCCCCAAACGGCAACTATCTATTCCCCGGCTGGAGCTCTGTGTTGCCGTGACAGGTGCTCAACTGGCATCAGTCCTGAAGAGAGAGTTGACCCTGGATATCCACTGCTACACCTACTGGACCGATTCAACGACAGTACTTACCTGGCTGAATTCCGAATCCTGCAAGTACAAAGTCTTCGTGGGCACTAGGATTGCTGAGATTCAGGAATTGACAGATGCTGAAACCTGGCGCTATGTCGACACCCAGAGGAATCCAGCTGATGACATTACAAGAGGGAAGACCCTGTCACAGCTGGCAGAATGCCCCCATTGGTTCCAAGGCCCAGATTTCCTTAGACAGCCAGAAACTTCATGGCCTGAACAGCCATCAGGAAATCCTGCTGAGGTCCCTGAAGAGATGCGGAAACAAACCTTTTGCGGAGCCACAACCGTCGACAGTGGTCCACCTCTACTTGACATCGGTCAATACAGCACCTTCCAGGAACTCCTTGAAGCGGTAGCCTGCTCACCTCACGGGGTGGCTTCTGATACGGAGAGTACGTCAGCGGCTGACTTAAGGAAAGCTGAGCTGGATGTTCTTCGTCAAGCCCAGATCGAAAGCATTTCCAGACGACCATGGAGAGAAGGACTTTTAGAAGCAAATCCGTACAACAGATTTGGGGGCGGCTGTACAAAAGCCCATCGATTCATATTATTTGGTAATGTGTAAGTTGTGCTATTGTTATTTTGGTCAGGCAGTTAATTGGCCACCTATGGCTGAGCACTATAAAGCTGAGGTTTCATTAGGACCTCTTCCTTTTCTGGCATCTTCAGGAGTGGGATCGAAGTCCAGCTGTTGCAGGCTGACTGTTGAAGTAATTTGATTCTTTTGTGTTTGATGGTGTGCGTGCATCTAGTGGTGAGTTTTTGTGTTTGGGCATCATTGTGTATCAGTTTTTAGTCTAAAATCATAACTATCATAGGGATATTTTAGGTTAATTTGTATTTTACCTCAGATGCTATTTCAAGCTAATTTATGCTAATCGCGATTAGCATGCTATTGCTAGGTTTGCTATGTTTAGGCTAATTTTGGCTATTTAATGCTATGTCATGCTAGGTGTAGCCTAACTGATAATGTATGGGCGCAAGCCATAGGTTAGCTTCATGTTTAGCCTCATGTTTCAGTTAACTATTATTAAGGTTACATGTAGCCCTGCTAAGTTAGCGATGCTAAATACCATTGTGTTAACTGTAAGGTCATTCAAGGACATTAGCCAAATGTCTTTTGTTTGCTTTCTTTATTTCAGAACCACACACATAAATACATACAAACTCTGATCACACATTGATCATTCTTACTCTGTGTTGTGGGTGTGAAGACTCAATAAAGACTCATTTCTTTGGACACCGTTTCCTTTTATTGTTCTAATCGGACATTCTACAGTGGTTGCCACCGGAAACATAGTCTCAGCATCACAGCTCCTTTAACAATTCTTTTCAACTATTACTCCACTAAGGTACATTTATGGCCAAAGGCCAATCACCATGACTTCTTTTACTTTTGGTACTTTAAGTATATTTTGATGGTGATACTTTTGTACTTTTAACACACAACTTTTACTTTTTTAAAAGTGTAATATTCCTACACTTTGTATTCAACATTTGAGTACCCCTTCCACCTTTGCTGACTAGTGAAAAGGTTTCCATCCAGTCACTGATCACAGCTACCCACTGCAATACACTAGCATGTCAAAAAAACCCAGACTAGAACGTATGTTTTGTACAAAGACATCCGAGCAGCCTCTGATGCTTCGCTCAGGACAATGTCCGATCACATGGCCACTGGATAGGGTTACTCTTTCACTTTGACAGGCTTATTACATGTCCACAGTCTCTCCAAATGTATTCTGCAGTCACTCACTCCATATCCAACTGCCAGCCAAGGAGTCTCCGAACACTCAATCAAAGCTGTGGGCATCGTGTCACTCATGCCTTGGTCAGTTGCCTATGTATCCTAAAAACGTATTTTGGGCCTCTACTGAGCACAGAAGCCAAGGTAAATCCCTGTGAAATGAATATCTGAAGAGGCCCTACTCTGCTTTTTGGAGTTTTCCTCTCCTGTAGTGTGTTCTATAGTTTTTTTTTATACTCCATACCGGTCTCGGGACCACTTTCTAAAGGTCTTGGTCTTGTCTCGGTCTCGGACCTATAGGACTCAAGATTTTATGTCAAGATCAGTCAAGACCACGGGTGTGGCTGGGGGAATGATGAGGGCTGGGTACTGAAGTCCGGTTCCGATTCAGAATAACAATTGTCCGGTACCGGGATTAAAAAGAGTTGTGAGGACAGGAGGTCGCAGGTCTCTCTCTCTCTCTCCCTCTCTCTCTCCCCCCGTTACACAGCTTCATCTTTATCAACCAATCCTATGTTCTTTCTCTAACACGTAATGAAGGTGATTAAGCGTTTTAGCTCCATGTTGTTAATATTGACCGCCATTTCCTCTGTGAAGTAAACCTGTCTCTGCTCCGCGGTGCTCTGTCCTCACTGGACTGTGAGACAGGAGGAGCAGAGGGAAGTCAGTATTCATGATGAAGCAGGTTATAGAAAGTACCTTTTTTAAATGAAAATACAATGTATTTACTTTTGCAAACAGTGAAGCAGTACGGCAGCTGTAGCATATGTACTGCAGGACATGTGTTGGACACCCACTGTGTCACACAGGCAGGTTGCAGTGTAACATCAGAGGGGACCGGGGCATTTTTCCAGTGAAATTGGAATCGGACTTATTTTAACCCTCTCAAAGAACCGAAATCAAGAACAGGAATCTAAAAGCAGAAGAAGAATCGTTAAAATCTAATGATACCCAACCTTACATGTGATTGGAGGGAAAAGGTCCTGTTTCAAATGCAACCAATAAGGTTTCTTCACTGACTTACTTTGAAGCACTCACGAGAGTCCGAGTCTTGCACTCATGCGCCGCAACGTTTGGAAACCTGGGACTGGTCTATACCGGCTGCTCCCCCTCACCTCTCCCCCCTTCACACACACTGAAACGGTTGTGAAGATGTCAGGAAATTCAGCGATAATTACATTTGTCTACACAAACCACAAAAATTCGTTGTGTTTATCCCACCATCGTTGCTTCTTAATGGCTGTTTTAAATGCCATTTTTATAATGTGTTTCTTCTGCATTTGCTTTTCAATGTTGTCTATTTTGTTTTGTAAAGCACTTTGAATTGCCATGTGCTGAAAGGTGCTCTATAAATAAACTTGCCTTGCCTTGCCTATATCTCCCACATTTTATTGTAAGTGTATTATGCAGTGTTGGCTTCACACTGGTCTGGTTCCGGTCTTGATTCAGTCTCACCCTACCTTGGTCTTGGTCTTGACTCGCTCTTGAACTCTTAAAGTCTTGGTCTTGACTTGGTCTCAGTTAAGGTGGTCTTGACTACAACACTACTTGCACTTCTATTAGCTATTGATCCAACAGATTGTATGTGATAGGCTAAAGAGTGTGCCTTCTCTAAGCTATTGACCAATCACAACAAAGCCGACCATCTTACCAATCAAAGTCAAAGTCCACTTCATTGTCAAAGTTTCCACATGTGTTATACATACAGAAAATGGAAATACCGTTTCTGGCAGTCCCACAGTGCAAATATAAACAAGAACATATAACATACAAAGATAAGAGCCTTGAAAAAAAAGGGGGGTTAAAAGGGGTATACAAAAAAACCTAAGTAATACATACATATGTTCGACACAATCAACACAGTTTGACAGTAGTGCAAGTAGTGCTTTAGTGCAAAAAAATACTTTGTGCAAAGTACATTTTCAGTAGCAGCGAAGTGAAAGTGACTGGTGCTGGATGAGGGACGGGTGTGTGAGGGAGGGGGATTAATGTCCTGGTACATTTCCATTGAGGCTGTGGGGAAAGGTGGGTGGGACGGAGGGTGGAGAGGTCAGTAGGGAGAGGAGAGAGGGAGGGAGGGAGGGAGAGAGTTCAGCATACTGACGGCCTGGTGGAAGAAGCCGACTGGGCATTAGAGGCACACAATACATATGTGAACTGGAAATGAATATAATAATACCTCTTATTATACCTCAATGCAGTAATTCCTCCATGACTGCAGATGAAAAGGAGAGAAATATATACATTTGAATCTACTCCAAAGCCAGCAAAGACGTGGATTTATATTAATTCAAAGGCTTATTATCCAGCACACCTTGGGTTCAGTCATTATTCTTAAAAAAAGACAAAAATTAACTTGATGTTTTTCCTGACAGCAAAACGACGGTCAGTTCACGGTGATCCAGCTGGTGGGGATGATGCGCGGAATAGCAGCAGGGATGAAGTACCTGTGTGACATGAACTACGTCCATCGAGACCTGGCAGCTAGGAACATACTGGTCAACAGCAACCTGGTGTGCAAAGTGTCGGACTTCGGGCTGTCACGATTCCTGGAGGACGATACTTCAGACCCCACCTACACCAGTGCTCTGGTGAGACTTCCGGATTTGATGTTACTCTTAGATTACCTCCCAGGCTGACACTTAATGTTCCAGGTAAAAAAAATTATCTTTAGGCTATTTACAAAGCTGCTAAAAGCCACTTGGAGATGGGCCTCTTCAATGTTGACCCGGTTTCTGTATTGGACATTGTATTTTAAATACATTTTCACTGGTTGGTTAATCGTGATTGGTCTGTTTCAGTAAATGTTGAATATATGTAGTATTTACTCCTATTATTACAAAAATGTTCTATACATAAGAAAAAGGAAAATAACTTGGTTCGATTAGATAAGATTAAACAAAGGAATCAAAGTAGCACATTATATCTAATACATATAAACGATTACTTTAAGTTGCGGGAGGAAAAACAGGGAATACAACTATCAAAATAAAAGACAGGCTAAAAGGTGGTAGCGGTAACACCTGTCTTTGCCTCCCTTCTCTCTGCATCATTATAACATAAACACTTTATCTTTTTCCAGGGAGGGAAGATCCCCATCCGTTGGACGGCTCCAGAGGCCATTCAGTACAGGAAATTCACCTCCTCCAGTGACTGCTGGAGCTATGGCATAGTCATGTGGGAGGTGATGTCATATGGAGAGAGGCCGTACTGGGACATGAGCAATCAAGATGTAAGGACAGCCAAATTATTAGTTTTAATTAAATACATTTTTCAAAAATATTGAAAATAAAATAAAAATGAAATTACTGAAAGAATACTACAAATGATAAATGTCATTAAGATTGGGAAATAATTTCAAGCAGATATTCAAGTGTAAAATGATTTAAAACAAATTAATTCAGTAACAAATCATCGATATATAGGCATGTACAAAGACACAAATGTCTGTGTGTGTCAGCACCAGTGTTGGGTGTAACGCGTTACAAAAGTAACAGAGTTACAGTAATGTATTAGTTTTTGCTGTAACGCAGTTAAATAACGCTAATGCGTATATAACTTATATTATATTACCCAAATTTCAGAAGTAATTTTCTGAAATGTGGGTAATATAATACCCATTACAATTCTCAGTAACGCAGTTACATCACGTTTTAACCCGAAATGATGTGGAGTTCTGTTTCTAAGAATTCACAAACATCGCAAGATATTCCGACACCAGAGAAATAATTGTGAAGGTAGAATAGTAACTCAGTAAGTCTGTTTACTATTGGTTAAGAGGGCTGCAGAAACAGGCTCACAATGCAGAGCTGCAGGCTCACAATGCAGAGCTGCGGGCTCACAATGCAGAGCTGCAGGCTCACAATGCAGAGCTGCGGGCTCACAATGCAGAGCTGCAGGCTCACAATGTAGAGCTGCAGGCTCACAATGCAGAGCTGCAGGCTCGGAGAAAAGAAAAGAGAAAGACAGGAGTGCACGCAGGCCAAAGAAACAGAAGGTCACTTTCTCTGGGTCTGCTGATTGAACCCTGAGAAGTTCAGAGACTCGTGGCAGAGTGTTGAAGATATGCAGCCTCTGTCCTCTGTGGAATCGCTGGCTATTAGAAAGCTTGTCAGCCAAATCCCCGTTAACAGACCAATGACAAGGTGAGCTAACGTTGAATAGAGACTCGTTCATATACAGCAGGTTACAGGGCCGTGCAGAGGCTCCACTAACATGTAATTAATAACACACAGAGACGTAATGTTATCGGTATCACATATTATTCAGCCCACTTAAACAGAGCATGAGTTTAATTTCAGCATACTGCCATAGATGGCTTTAATTAATGAGCTGCAATAAACTACATTTGAGTATTTAAAGCCCTACTTTTGTGGTTATTTTGGTGAAAGTAACTCAAAGTAACGCAAAAATGGTGTAACACATTACATTTCAAACACAGTAAAAATGTAATGTAACTTATTACTTTAAAAAGCCAGTAATAAGTAATATGTGCTGTATTACATTTTGGAAGTAACTTGCCTATCACTGGTCAGCACACACGCTCACATGTCTCTGTGTGATTACTGTATAACATAAATCCCATGAAGTTTGGAGATGTAAAACCCCTCATCATTACATAAAGAGGAAAAAGGTATTTTCATTATTACACAAATATTACCAAACTCTATTTAAGCAGTGCATTTATTGTCTTAATTTCACACTGACAGTTTAATAATTAAAGGCCAGGTCTTTGATTCCATTTGAGATCAAATGAAGCCCCCTGTCCCGGACCATTTTGTAGGGATTGTGCGTCTTAACTGTTGTGTGTTGTTATGGATTTCAGTTTCAAATCATGTTCTCAGACACTGAATGAATTGTCCTATAAACCCTTATAGGTCATCAATGCCATAGAGCAGGACTACAGGTTGCCACCCCCGATGGACTGTCCTAATGCCCTACATCAGCTGATGTTAGATTGCTGGCAGAAAGACCGCAACAACCGGCCCAAGTTCAGCCAGATTGTCAGCACCCTGGACAAGATGATCCGCAACCCGAACAGCCTGAAGGCCACCACGCCGCTGTCATCAAGGTATGAAGGGGACAGGTAACTGTAGATGACCTACACTGCTCTATGACCCTGTCACAGCCTTTCATTCTGTTCTCTTCCTGTGCTCCAGTGTTCACTTACCTCTGCTGGACCGCACCACTCCAGACTTCTCCTCCTTCAGTACAGTGGATGAGTGGCTGGATGCCATAAAGATGGGCGTGTACAAGGATAACTTTGCCAACGAGAGCTTCACCACCTTTGAACTGGTGTCGCAAATGACCATGGAGTAAGTTCAACACTCCTTAAATATAAGGCCACTGTCGAGAGGAAACACAAAGAGAGATCAAACATGATGAGTCATCATACTGATCCTCAAGATTATTGTTAGTTAGTTACATCTTATTTCAAAACCTAATGCCGTTTGGTAATGCTCCTAGTGTGCAGTAGAAAATATTTGTAATCAAATACTGTATGTAAAATCCATCTATTTTAAATGTCTAGAATGACATTGTATATGGCATCTCAAAGGTCTCCTATTATGCAAAACACACTTTTTGATGTCTTTTAAACATAAATATGTGTCCCCGGTGTGCAAGTACGCTCACAAAGTGTCAGAATATACAACCCTCTCTCTTTTCCTCCTTACCCACATCTCTAAAAACGGGGGTACAAACGAGCTGATCCAGATTTCAGTCAGAGTCCAGCAGTGGCTCAGTCAGTAGGGGCTTGTACTGGGAATCGTAGGGTTGCCGGTTCAAGTCCCCAAACAGACTTGAAAAAATATGGAAAGTGGACTGCTACTTGGAGAGGTCCCAGTTCACCTCCTATGCCCTGCTGTGGTGCCCTTGAGCAAGGCACCGGACACCTCCAATCCCTCCTCCCCATTGCTCCCCGGGCCCTGCACAATAGCTGCCCACTGCTCCTAGTACTAGGATGGGTTAAATGCAGAGGACCAATTTCACTGTGTGTGCTCTGCTGTGTGCATGTATGTGATTAATAAAGAGGGTTTCATCCTCCGATTCTATTTGCTGTTCTTATAACTTAATAAGGAAAGGAAATGTGGGCTGGCTTTACATTGAACTCCTGGCAACGTCCCGCCCACAGGACACGTCCCAACCTATCGTCTCCCATACACAGTCAGCAAGCTAAAACCTCTCTGTTCTGGAAGTAATATGGTCTGTGTTTACATTAGCAAGCATGCTAACACTCAGAGCTAATGCTGTACTGAAGAGACTAATATAAAGGTCCTGTCCTTGTGGTAAACTGAGAGAGAGAAACGTTTGAGCTCCATACTGTTTCAGAAATAATGCTGGATGTGGTTTGAACATAATATGGCGTTTAATCACGGCAGCGTTTAGCTGAGGTTCTCCCAGAGAGATCAAGATGCTCCAAAGGGGCGTGGCCAGCAGCAGCTCCAAAGAGGTGTGGCCAGCAGCAGCTCCAAAGGGGCGTGGCCAGCAGCAGCTAGTTCATTTAAAACTACAGTCACAGAATCAGCACTTCAGGAACAGGGCTGAAATAGAGGGGGATGAGGCATGCTACAATGGGGGATCTCTTTGGTATTTTGAGCAAAACACTTCACAGACATATTTTGTAGAGATATGGCCCTACAATATATTGTTCAAATATAGCATAATAGGAAAATTTAAGTAAAAAAAGCACAGTCTGCATATCTTAGTATCCCTCGGTTAGAGAGGCATACCAAGGGATACAAATTAGAATGTATTGAGTAGTTCAGACTTTAATTACAGTATGCAGTGTGATATACTGACACATGGTTTCTCTTCAGGGACATCATCAGAGTGGGGGTGACACTGGCCGGTCACCAGAAGAAGATCCTCAACAGTATCCAGTCCATGAGGGCCCAGATGAACCAGATCACCTCAGTGGAGGTGTGATGTTGCAGAGGAAACATATTCTACCTGGAACCATCGAGGACACTTTCAGTGACTTTAGTCCCACACACAAAACACACACACACCACCAGCACCACACAGATGTTTAGGAGTGTTCTTGTAGTTGCTGTATGTTCAGGGAACATGCAGGCCTTTGTGTTGTGGAGGACCATAACCACAGCCAGCTTCCAACTACTCAGTCTGCTCCACAGGACTCCTCGTGTTTATTCTAATAACACCAAGTTAAACTATCAGTGAGAAATCAGTTTCCAAAACTGGCCTTGCACCTACATGACTCACTGTTGGAAACGAGAAAAATGAAAAACAGTGAAAACTGAACTCAACCTACTTTACGTGCTCCAAGCGGGCAGCACCCATTCCTTTCTGATGCTGAGTTTATTATGGAGAGCTGCTGGCTCTGTGAAACAGTACCAAGCTGGTCTTCCACATTTCCAATGAGCGGCCACTGGACACAATGCTGGGACCCTAGATGTTCATTTAACAGTTTCATCATACCAAACACATTTGTTGTATTTTAATGGCTGGCTGTTATAGAGCGAAGTTTTACTGGAATACAAAAATTCCCACATGGTTTAAAAAGTGTACGCACACTCATTCACAGGAAATTATGCACCCGCACACTAGTTATTGTATCTGATGTGAAACATAAAATCAGGAGGACATCACTGTGCTTGTGGAATTCTCTATTTCCAAACATTACAAGAACAACACATCAGATCTAAAAATACTAAATGTATAAAAAGTATTTTAAATACACATGGGTTCATAGCTGTGACCAAACAACATCCAACAACACAAAGGCAGGTGTTTGCACTCTGGTAAAGCTGCATTTCCACCGCATGCAGCAGTTTAGACTCGCGCCCCCCCCCCCCCCACACTATAGGTTTCCACTGCAGATAGCAGCACTCAGTGTGGGCGGGGTCAGCTGACTCTGCTTTGAGTGAACAGGAGAGACTTTCTTCCATACTCAACAGGATTGTCTGCCCTTGCTCTATTGCAGGTGGTAGTTCAGGGCATAGTTTTACCAGCCTGATTTAAATCTAAATTTTAAAAAGCGATCCCGGTTGACAGTTTGTTAGCTAATTTAAAATGTCTGGTTGGTGCAGGATGTCCATTGACACACTAGGGGGTTGAGTGTGTTGTCCATTTGCTTCACGTCTGGGATGAAGTGAAAAGATATGCCCTTTAAAAGGGCTCTTTTAAAAGTCCCCTCATGCTTCAGTGTCTCTGATGTCTGAAGCTGCACATGTTGTTTGACTGTACAAATGCCCCCCCTCAATGTAGTTTGAGCAGCTCATCTAGCCATTTGGTTGATATTCTTATAATCTTTTTACCAAACCAACATGTGAACAAACCTTGACATACCCCTGAGCCGCTGACCTGGACCCGTCAGAGTCCCTCCCTGTGTAGACTCCCCCATGTCCAGGGAGGCTTTACTGTGAGAGTCAGGAAACAGAACATTGAAATCAGAGTCTCCTCCGTGCTGCAGCTGTGAGCAACAGATACTATGCTTCCTGTTTTCCAGGCAGGTCAAGAAGAATCACAGGCATCATTTTGTACATATCAAAATACTTAGCTTTATTTTGGCGTAGACCCCAACAAACAGCTATATGATGTTTTTCACAGTCCAGTGACCAACCCCCCCCCCCACCGCTAATGTGCAATCTTTGAGTGTTTCAATATCTCCACATTCCAAAGTTATCTCCCAGCTCATCGTGCTGTGTTTTTTAAACTTACATAAATGCATTGGTACGATATAATATACTTCCTTATATTACCGGTAGAACGAGAGCTGTGTTCCAGCTCATGTTGTTAAAGTCAGCTGATGCCGACGAGAGACAGACTTAAGGACTGATATCTGAGCCCGATCACGCGCTTCATCACAATCATCACAAAGACTTCAGCCACAGCTCCGTGTGCCCATTCTTCACTTGGAGCATCACTGCTCACAAGATCTGCATTTTATAATGTAGGGTACTGATCTCACAATCGTTAAGAGAAATCTTTTGTATTTTAAATGAGATTACACAGATATGGGCCTTTTTATGATATTTTCCACAATTGAAACAACAATGCTGTTTGTCAGGAGCTTTCAGAACAAGTTCCCATCACTGTTTTAGTCCATATGACTGCCGGCTGAGGGGGGGATCTGTAGCCCCGAAGTGCGTATAATACCATCATTATCTGAGAGCTGTAAACAGAGGCTGATTTGAACAAACAGCTCATGCTGTCCTTGTTCTTGTGAGGACCTTCTTTGGAAAGACGAAGGCATTATGATTTCCTTCCAAATGAGTGTTAATCCTCTCAGATGTTCAATAGGACAGACGTGTCCTGTCCTCACTTGTCCCCATGAGACATGGGCCCTTTCACTCTGATCATCTGTCCTGTACATATTCTCCAAACGTGCATATTCCCTTTATGGTTAGAAGGATCCAGCCATGGTGCTGCTGTACCAACAGACGCTTTCAGAAAGCATCCTAAGGGAACCTGTTTTTAGACTTCACAGAACCTCTCAGAACTCTATTTTGTTGGTTTTTAAAAAGTCAAATTTTGATAACAGCACTTTTTATAAAGCGGTTACGACAATAATTTATACTTCACAGTAGAGAGAAAATAATTCTCACCCTAGGCCATGTGATGTCTGAGTGATTCTTTTTGGTATCAGGACATTAAGCACGATGAACCTCTTCTACTGTACGAGCACAACGCACTCCTTCCACAAGTACTAACCTGAAAACCCTCTGAGCCTGCTCTTGTTCGTAAATGGTCAGAATGTCCTCAATTTGTCTGAGGTACAACACTTCTGATTTTGTGATAGCTTCCAATAGAACCTCCAAACCCGTCAGATCCTTCACAGCACACCGTCAATGCTTCATTCAGATCTGGGGGGAATACTTCTTCACCTTCCAGGAGTTAGTTGTTCTTCATGATTTGCTAAATAAACAAAACAATCCATGCAGGTTTGAATTTGTACAATTGTTCATTTTAATGTGTTTGACCTCTTCGATCTCCCTCCTCGTTCGATCGTTACATACTGGTGCACAGTGAGTTTGAAGAAAAGCCAGACATTGATATTTAATAAATGTTGTTCAGTCAGTTTCTTTCAGACCGGCTGCACTGTTTTGTCATACGACGGTCCATCATGTTTTTCAGATGCACAGAAACACTGTACTGCACTGTACATATGCATGCTATAGGAACAGTCCGGTGTCTTCAGATGATCCTATTCAAACTGGAATATTTTAATGTGTTTGAAATAAACAAGACAGAAAGAAAAACATGAGAAGAACAAAGCACAAAGCACCTGGTTTTGTGTAAGAGAAGCCAAACAATTCGGTCTCCTGAATGATAGAGAAAGGATCCGTTGTGTGGATGAATGTCTGCTATCAACGTGTGCATGAATGTGGTGCACAACATTACAGTAATTGGTGATTTACCAAAATAATATATTACATTTTTAACAATCAAGATGGCAAAGAAAATATTTTTGGAATTGTTTTATGGAATATTTCGATTGTCAAATTTTCTGAGAAAAACATCTGGATTATTCTGTGAAGAGCTATTGCAACTAAACCTGGTGATTATAAAACTCATAACAACATTCCTGCACTTCATATGATTACCATTTGTCTGTTTTTTTTTACTTTGAGTTAAATGATGGAGTGAGTTTAGAGTCTCACCTGTGTGTTTGTGTGTGTGTGTGTGTGTGTGTGTGTGTGTGTGTGTGTGTGTGTGTGTGTGTGTGTGTGTGTGTGTGTGTCATTCAAAGGCACGGGGAGTAGAAACAGCCTCTATTTGATGTGACCTCTCCATGAAAAGTTTTAAGAGAACATTTTTTAAAAGTGTTTAGCGTGTGTGTGCTCCGTCCACATGCTGGCCCTCGTTTGAGCTGTGCAGATCTCAGTACTGTCATAGAGCTGAAATGTTCCTGGTTCTGGCAACACGTTTTATTTTCATTATTCCTTTAGAAAAAGTTAGAAAGATTCACATTCTCCACAATCTGACTTCAAGTGTGATGAGAAAGGCCCCTCTGTAGGAGGGACATGTTCAGATGGATCCACCTGCTGTGTGTTAGGAACAGAATGCAACTCGTCATAGGTCAGGCTCAGCCCCACAGCACGCCTTGAGGAGTGGATGTTTTTACATTCCTGTGTACAGATCAATCAAACTACATGCCATCAGTGAGTTCAATATATATTTTAATTTTATGGACTAATAGCAATCTCCTCATCTCACTTCCCCAGATAAAGGGAATAAGG
Source organism: Eleginops maclovinus (assembly GCF_036324505.1). NCBI lineage: Eukaryota > Metazoa > Chordata > Actinopteri > Perciformes > Eleginopidae > Eleginops > Eleginops maclovinus. The sequence goes on along the minus strand of NC_086349.1, from coordinate 801,061 downwards.
GTTGTTCACATAATGCTGGCGTGTTGTATGTTGAGCCACTATTTATACAATTTGTTTTTCCCAACTGCAGAACATTAACTTAATTCATTCAAAATTCTAATCCAAACTTAAACCTCCACCGTACACCGCAGTACTTTACAGACTGATGGTCGTTGTTAATTCTCAGAATCCAGTATTTCAGCTTTATGAAGTAGCTGTCCCCACACTGCACACTCTTCCGCCTGCCAGACCCCGAGGGGCCCGGAAACCTTCCTCCTCGGTGTAAAAGGAGATCAAATATATTCTCTGCACACTTCTTGGTCCCACACACATCACAGAGGCCCCTCTTCTCTGCCCTTACCACTGTGATCTCATGTGGACTTCTGTTTTTTATATTTTGTGTTTTTCTGTATAAATGTATATTTGATAGTATACCTGTGAATGATGTATCAGTTTTAATTATTTGTAATACTGTCATTGGTTTATTTTGTAAAAAAATAACAAGAAAATGAAAACTAAAGAAAAGAAAACATAACAAACTGAGTTTTGTAGCTGCTGTCTTCAATAAAAAATAAAGCAATGGTGAGATGGAGTCCGCTCAGCGTATGATTCCTTCACATCAACACACCGTTCATCCAGCTCTGCTCTGCTCTGAGCATCTTGTAATGACACAATACTCCCAGAAGTGTACCGTCGGTAATCATTCTTTAAAACCCTACAAACCACCATCAAACAGCCTTCACTTCAAATGTCTCCACAGTGTTCCAGTGAACGGACATGCATGCCCTCGGATCCTGGATCCGCTGTGAGGGGATCTTTGGACACAAGAGGGAAGTAGAGCATCAGACTGAGCCTTTCATCTTTACACACATCACATAGAACTTTTCATGGTTTTATTTTAGGATAAGATAAGATATATTTTATTGATTCCAGATTGGGACTTTTTTTCATTACAGCAGCATGTTAAAACCGAGTTATTGTACATATTTGAAAAATAAAAAAAGGACAAAATCAGATCAAATAGAAACATCTCAAAATAGAAAATAAAAGTGAACTTAAAAGTAGAATATCTACAAGTTGACCTTGGAAGTTAAAAATATGGAAAGTATCTGACGAATAAACACAATGAAGGGCCAAATTACAGGGAACACAATTTAAAAGTAGGATATTATTCACATTAAGTGTGCAAGGAATGGCATATTAAATTAAATATAAATGTCAAATGTAGAGTGTGAAGAAAAGTCCAGTTAACAAAAGAGAAACTATCCTTCAGTCCCGACACAGGCTACATATGACACACACATTATTCATTTTGGGCAGACTGAACCACAGCCCCCCCAACAAGTCAGAAACATGTGAGCATGCTTATAGGGTTTAATATGTTTCCAGGTGAGGAAGTTTCAGAATCTGTTATCTGTTTACCACAATAGCTGGGAGATGTGTGAGGTGATGGAGGGCCTTGGACCCAGTCCTGGATGTGGAGTTGGCCGTTGGAAACTCAGCTGAAGACTGGTCTGTATTCTGAAGATGCTTTTATATATCTGTATTCTTTGGGAAGTCCCACATGTCCATCTCCTGTTAGTATCAGACAGAGAAATGGACAATGAAGTTGACTTTGACTAATATATTACCATTACGCATTCTGTTGTTTGGTTTTTTTGTCAGTAATCTGTCAAAGGGGTGAAATTTATACTCATACTGTTCATTGAAGTGATATTTTAGATCTGGACCATTTACAGAATGAGTCCTAACCCATTTCTACTTAAATAGTTATATGCAGAGGTGGGACCAAGTCATTGTTTTGCAAGTCACAAGTTAGTCTCAAGTCTTTGCTCCCAAGTCCCGAGTCAAGTCCCAAGTCAGACCGACAAGTCTCAAGTCAAGTCCCAAGTCCTACCGTTTGAGTTTCAAGTCCTTTCGAGTCCTTTCAACAACGTAGAAATAATATTTACACAAATCATGTATGCTTTTAAGATCTGATATTTATCAAACCAAGAACATTGTTCAAACACATTTGGAATAAACAAAGGCAAATGTAATTTCCACAGAAAGTGCTGACATTGTATTTCCATTGCTTATTGCACTATAACTGTCTCAAAAGATCCTCATTTTTGCAAAACACTCTTCACCTTAAAACTTAAATCTAGCCTTGAACTAAAAAACATGTCTTCACCCTCAAACAGGTATTTGGAGGATCACAAAAACAGTTGAATGTAACTTTTAGAAATGTGTTACCACTTTATAAAAAACATTTTCAGTCTTTTTAACTCATTTCGAAACCTAAGTGTAACCTTAACCTTTCAAACATGTCACCACTTTATAAAAGATATCCTCACTCCCAAAACATTGTGTGTGTGTGTGTGTGTGTGTGTGTGTGTGTGTGTGTGTGTGTGTGTGTGTGTGTGTGGGAAAGGGACTAGATGTGAAGCGTCACGAACATGACAATGAACAGCGTTGTGCTTTTCATTGTCAGGGCCCTATGCTGCATTGCATTTGCAAAAGATCAAATTGGCCAAAAGTCTGTCAGTCATTTGTGCACGATGGGGACGTAGTGATGCCACCATGGCTGAAAACTCGCTCCACTGGAGCACTAGAGGCAGGCACTGCCAAGACTCTGGTGGCCACTCGGAAGAGGAAGAGACTTCATGTTCAATGCCCAGAACAAAAGGGCATTCTGTCCTTCGGCTGTGTCTAGGTAGTGACTTAGCTGTAGTGCTGGAGTGGTCCCAACATCCTTCTTCTGCCTCTTATGGTATGCAGCAAACAGCCCTTCTCCTTGTCAAAGGTCCTATTGCTCTTCTTCATCAACCAGAGGCACAGGTTGCTCAGTCTCTGCAGCATCTTGCAGGATCAATTCTGGAAAAACATTTAACAACAGCAGAAACAAAAGAGCCCTTATTACCATTGGTGTTGGTGATACAGTGTTAGACTGAACAATGCAACTATTGATGCTGTCAATAAGATCAGACGACGAGAAAAAAAGTTGCATTGAAGTCAATAATGTTTACCTTCAACTTGTTGTGCCACCTCTGCCTTGATGTCACGATTGACCAGTACATGGTGCTCCACCCACAGCAGAGAAAAGGCTGGATCCAAGGCGGCTGCTTTGAGGTAGACTGGGTCTGAAAAGGGGGCAGTGATCCCATCTTGAGTCCTGGCCATTTTCACGTTAATGAAGATCCCAAGAAATCTTTTGTTCAGGGATGCCTGGAGACTTCCGACCAGGCCGCCCAGGAAACGAACTTGAGTCTTCAGCTTCTCAAGGTGATGATTGAGGGACAAGACAGAGTGAACAACTGCACTGATTGCGACGACCTTCTCTCCCTGTGTCAAATCAGTTGCTTCTCCAAACGGCTTCAAGATGTCAACCAACTCCTTCAACAGATTCCACTCTCATGGTGTGAATGACAACTCCTTATGCCCAGCCTTTTCTAGAATGGCACAGAGCTTTAGATGACACACTGGAGAACTGCATTTACTTGCCTCAGTGTTCAGTTCCATATTGTGTTGACTGCAGCAGGGATGCCTTTCTGTTCCCCAAATTCACTATCAAACACATCTTTGAATGTTGTGCTTGTGTGCAGCAATGAGCTAAGTTTTGATAACTTGGAAAGAGAAGGACATGCCACTTTTGTTTCTTCAAACCGTCTCCCACCACCAGCTGAAGAGTATGCGCAAAACACTGCAGGCGCTGTTTCTTTGCCGTAGCAGCATCTACCGTTTGCTGTTCTTCCAGGGTTAAGTCACACCAGAGATCAGGGTCATCAAGATGACCTCCGTCATCATCCTCTTGTTCAAGCACACAGTGAATGCCTTTCGCATGTTAGCAGCATTGTCACTAATAATGTAGTCCAATTTATCTTTGATGTTGTATTTATCGCATATTGACTCAAATTGGTCACAGATTCGTTCAGCTGTGTGTGAGCCTTTGAAGCGATTGCAGGCCAAGAGATTTGTATTTAGCTGTATCCTCTCTTTAGCTGTCTCTTTCTCTATCCAGTGGACAGTGACACCAAGGAATCCCCACATCTTTCGGTCAGACCAAATGTCCAGTGACTGAAACTTGCTCAGTGTTGCTCAATTGAGTTTTTAATCTTGAACGTCTCTCCCCAGCAAGGCTCTCTGTTTTTGATGTCAACGTTCTGCGACACACTGGGCTGTACTTAGTGTCAATTCCTTTCAGAAAGTGCCGAAAACTCTTGTGCTCCACAATAGATAGGGAAGGTTGCAATCAATAATCAAGTCGGACAGTATTGCGTTACTGATAGCCTTCTGCTGTGGATGACTCATGCTGTAATCCGCTTCACTACTGTCCAAGAATTGTGAGATTGAAGGCTGTTGTGGTTCATCTATGATGCTTCTACTCATCTGGTATTCTTCAAATCTGTAACAGGTAAGCATATAAAACAGATGTCAGAAAGTCCCTTGTAGCCACACATGAATTGCATTTGAAACTATCTCCTCATATATCAATGCTAACATTGTGTTAATATTATTTTGTGTTATTATGAATTGTATAGTATACTGTAAGATTGTGTTTGTCTTAACATTGATAAAATACATTTCCATTTTCAGTGTACACTTACTATATTAATTTATATTTTTCCAGCTTTACCTTGCCATCAAGCAGCCCTTTCCGACAGGAAACTGAAGTATGCTTGTTAATTCACTCTCTCCAGCACACCTGATTCCATTGGCAAAAACAGCAGTTTTACCTGCATCACACAGAAATTGCAGGTCTACTGCTGGCTCAGTGAATAAGTTTAATTGAGCTATTCTATGTCTTCGTTGATAGTTCAGCTTTGTTGTGATTTACCTAAATTACATAAACGACCTCAAGGAGGCAGCAGTAGACTAGCAACTCCTTTGTGCTGCAAAGAAAAATAGCCATTTTTGTCAATGGAATCTGATTTGCTGGAGAGAGTAAGCTATACTTAGTTTTTCTATCGGAAAAAATCGTCTGGCAGCAAGCTCAAATGGTACACATATTAATAATAGGAAATGTTCTGTTCTTCGAAGCCCAGGAGTCGATTTAAAGAAAACGAAGTGAAGCTCCTCATGAAAGTTTAAAAGAAGTATTTAATAGAAGGATGCAGCAGTAAGTTTTACAAAAGTTTCACAGCTGTGGCTCAATAGCCCGGTACACGCGTCCACAGGCCGCTGAATGAGTGGAGCTCATCAGTAGTTACTGTCTGGCGGTCCGGAACAAAAGAGAGCTCGATTCTACAATACAAACATGTTTTATAGAACCATCCCTTTCCGGTCATAAAATAAACAACTTCGAAATAGACGTGCTCCGGTCTCGTGCTCTCATTGGTTGGTAGCGGGGGCTGGATCCTGTTGGCCGCTTGTCACATGGGGTTCTCCGGACTCTTCTATAGGCTGACGTCGTCGGGGGCGGGTCCTTTAATGACGTCACCGTCGCCATCTTGTTAGTGATGTCCTGAAGCTCTCCCCTTCGATATTCTATTATGCAATCCTTCTGAAGTTTATCAGTTATTCAACACGCAACAGTATCATTGCAGCATCAATGAGTGAGAGGTAGAGGCGGTGTGTTTAGTAAGTAACTCCACGCGTCCTTCTCCCTATACTCATACAATACAATATTAGCTATATGCTATCTGAGTCTAAAAACAACATCCGGTTATACTACCGGAATTGGATAAATATGACCCGTCCAGAAACAGTGAATTATCTTTTAATGTTCCCTTTCAATATATTGATTATTTCTAACAACATTAAACTGACCTTGATTTGATTAGGCTTGCTTTAGTTATGATCCACTTATAGCTGCTAAGTACATACAATCTCGCTTCATAAAATCCTAAACTATCCTTTTACAATATGAGTATGGATAAGTTCACTATTTTTGCACTTAAGAGCCCCATTTCTGGTTTGTCTAGGATGAAATAGTGTGTTTGACACCGACATTTTAACGACTGGTCCCCCATGCTTCATGTACGGGCATTCATAAAGCGGTCCTTAAATCAACCTGAAACGTTCATTTTCAAAGATGTGCAACTCACCGAGTGCTCACTGGTTAGTGGTGATGCTCCAAAACGAGTGTCTTAGCGAAATACAGTTTCTGTCGTGTTTAATTTGCCATTTTGTATTCCAAACATCAAGCGGAAGTTAATAGCCTACTCAGTGAGGTATCTGAAAACATAGCTAGTTCCACAATAGCAAATAACACGGATGGAAACCAAATATTTCGCCAAATATTATTTAAAAACAACTACGAACACCACTTACCACTCGGTGAGTTGCTCATCGTGGAAAAGGAATGTTTAGGGTTGTTTTAAGGACAATGTTATGAATGCCTGCAGCCAACCATTCTGAAGCAGGGGGTGATTCCAAATTAGCCAAAAGCTGGAGACTGGACCAATCGTCAACATTTCTGTTTCATCCAAGACGACCCAGAAAGGGGGCTCAAAGTGCAACATAGTGAACTTATCCATTATTGATCCCACAGGAGATACCGTTTAGCATGTTCGTAAGCAAAGGTGACGTTTACAGTCTCATTGATGTAGCTAGCTAGCTAGCATTTAGCCAATAAGCTAGTGTTAGCTTTCATTCAAAAGAGTTCCACCTTTCAGACTTTTAAACACATTATAACATCAATAATCAAAAAATATTAGATATATTATTCTGAAATTGACCATTCTGCACAATGACTACTTTTACTGTTGCTACTTTAAGTATTTTAGATGAGAATACGTTCTACTTTTACTGGAGGAACATTTTGAATGCAGGACTTTTACTGTAACGGAGTATTCCTACACTCTGGTACTTTTACTTTTACTCAAGTACAAGATCTGAATACTTCTACTTTTACTCAAGTAGCCTACCAGATCTGAGTACTTCTAAATTTACTCAAATACAAGATCTGAGTACTTCTTAAACATCTCTGAAACTATCACTGGAATAAACACATGTTCTTATTAAAGGAGTTTTCTGGTGTAAATGTGTGTTCTCTAAAATGAGTGCGCAGAAGACACCAGTTTGACGTGAGATCATACTGCTACTGTATATCTGAGTCGACGGCTGCATGATTTCCTTCTGGATGTGTTCATGTTCTTCCTCTCTTTGGTAAGCAGCCGTGTTCATGACGCTCATGATGAACAGTTCTTCGGGTTTTGTTTGAGATGGATGAATTCTAAAGACTGTGTTGGAGCCAGGCAGATGACTGCTCCGGCTTCAGTGCGGCTCGGCTTGGTACGGTGCTGTACTGCCCTGCCTCGGTGGCGCTTGGTGTGACCTACTTTCCTTACACGATGGAGATCAGAGCAGGAGCATTTCATTCTGTTGTCCTCTTTTTCTCAGAGCAGAGACTATGATTTGTAAGACTCTAGGGATAGTTACGTAATATTTATTTTTTAGTGGCTTGACACTGGCAACAGAAAATGGAAGATTTAGAGTTATTAATCCATTTATTTGACAGTGACAACATTCACGTGAACATTCAGACCAAATTAGTGGGAAACCGAGGAAACAGATTCGTAGAAAGGTTTTATTTGAATGAACCTAACAACACAAACATCATGTCTGTGATTGGTAGCTTGCAGGGAGCAGTATTTATAAAAGTGATTCACTGGAGCGTATCATGTTTATATTGTATGAATAACCATTGCAGTGTACACACATTCAGGAGTTGTGTGCTCATTGTGGTTTATTATTTACACTAAAAGAAAGATCAAGACACAAATCAGCTTTATCCTTCCTTATTTCTCCCACAATTATGGAACCATGATCAACCTATTTTCTAATTGTTCAAAATAATGTCATTCCTGCTGTTATAAGACGAGAAATGTAGAGAATGAATTATGAAGTAAATAATGTAAAAACACAACACATAATTAGGTATTTCTGAGTGTGATTGTGATCATACACATCACGTTATCAAATATTACTTGCTTATCTTTTTTTCTTTTACCTAATTTCTTTTCTTTTCTTTGTATTATCTTATTGTATGTGTGGAGAATGTGTTCTGTGTTTGGGATAAGTGGAAACAAACGGGGTACATATTGGTATCCTTCTTGATTGTGTTACCCTGTGAAAATTCAATAAATATTTATAAAAAATATAAATATATATATATCACTCACTTTGTATCCATTCCAGATGTGTTCTTTTCTTTCTCTTAAATATGCAAACCGTTATCTGCCTCTCTGATTCAAACAGTGTTTCAAATTTAATTTAATTGCCCGATAAAATAAAAATATATTCTTTATTTTTAAACATATTGGCTAGGTTTCTCGTAGTTCAGCGCCATTGTGCTGTTTGCATCAGAGGTCTGTGTTTCATACCTCCAAATGGACACTTCCACACCATGTCTGCACATCCCGCTCCTGGCACATGATTTGGAACGGTTGTCATGGTGATAGGGTGAGAAACCACCTCTTTTATATCCCCACCAGCTAGTGAAGCGAAGGTGAGAAAAGGAGAAGGAGTACTGAGGGAGTAGGCAGGGGGAGGGGGAACGCTGGTGATTCCAGGACACCGCATCACATGTGAGTCACCCAGAATCCTCCTCTTCCTCTGCCTTCATCATCAGCATCACACTCCTTGACAGGGTCTCAGGTTGTGTGTACCTCAGTATCTGAGGAAGCATGGAGGACTGTCCCTGATCCACATGTACACGCACACACACTGACACACATCCTATGGCTTACCCAACAAACCACGCCCCCTCGCCACTGGTTGGTTAGCCTATATTTACCTCAGTGTTAATCCTCTTCACTCTGAACACACCCCCCTCCCTGCTCTCTTGCTCACTCTCTCCTCTGCTCCTCCCCTAGCCTTCCTCAGAACCAGCAGGCTGCTTTTTTATCCAGAATGTTAGAGGGTCTCCTGGAATACAGCGCTCGTCCCTCCATGCTTTTTCCGGGTCTTCTTGATTTGCAGTGCAGAGAGCATAAGGATGCCAGCGCCACGCTGAACTGACATCGTTTGGCCCCCCCAACCCCCCCACCCGTGATCTTAACCAGTCAATTTGTCCATCTCGCTGACCTCCCCTCTATCCCCTGTGGGGACCCCCTCTCCCCCCATCTGCTGTTTAATGCTGCCGCCCCCTCGACAATGATACCATGTATTAACTGGCTGCAGCCTTTCCTAGCCTTGATATCTTCCACTCTGCTTACGCGGGGTCTCAATTGTCCCTCCAGCTGTGTGTGTCCAGACCACCACACTGTGGACTGCACCGGGAAAGGGCTCACCAGAGTTCCAGACTCCATCCCTCTGAATGTTCGCCGGCTCCTGCTTTCCAACAACTGGATTCCCTGGATCCCTTATGACTTTTTGGTCCTCTACAGCGATCTGGTCTATCTGGACCTGAGGAATAACTCCCTCTCCCAGCTGGACCCAGGCACCCTGAGCACCTCCTCTAGATTAGTGTTTTTGGACTTGGGGAGCAACAACCTGTCTGAAATTACCTCTGAAACGTTTGGGGAGTCTAGGAGTCTGATCAAACTGCGAGTGGGGAACAACCCCTACCTCCACATGGTGGGCAGAGATGCTTTTAAAGGGCTGACTTCTTTGAGGGAGCTGGAGCTGCAGAGGAACGCTCTCTCAGCTCTGGACGTTGTGGTCCTGGAATCCCTGCCCTCCCTGAGGATGCTGCGTCTGGAGGGCAATCCCTGGCACTGCAACTGTCACTTTGCCAAACTGTTTGTATGGCTGTCAGAGAACAGCCACAAGCTCCTAAAGGGTAAGACATAAGCTGCTTAGAGTCCTGCAGTCTGTGTCCCAGATCAGAGGAAATCCATTTGTTCCTTCAGATTCATTTGACACACTGGATGATTGGCATGCATGTGTTGCATGCATACAGTGGCTTGCAGAGGTTTTCAACCTCCTTAAAACTTTTCAGATTTGTCTGGAGTTGGTCTGGATTTGTGATACAAATATGTTCAGATAGTATTTTTTATAGCAAACTCATTTTCAGTATACTTTCATTGCTATTAATTGTCCATCTGCAGATCTTTTAAAGAAAATAAAACTGAAAGATACTGTCTGTATTAGTATTTAACACTTTAGTCCCAGCTAACAGTCTTCTGAGGGATTTCTGACCGTTCTTCTGCAGGATCTACTCCAGGTTGGACTGCAGCTTTTAAACAATGCAAAGGATTGAGATCTGTACTGTAGTAAATTAACCTTGTTGTTGTTAATACTCGCCAGTGTTGCGTTGGCTCTGTGCATTGGATCCCGAGAACAGCCAGGCTTTGATATGGTTGTTTTCAGGCTGGCCAAGGGTCCTGCTTTGTGCTGGACTGCTCAGCATTTGAATCACTTGTCCCACAAATTAAGCTGCATTGGATTGACAGGCGCCATTCTAAAACTTGCCTTTTATCCAGTAGCCATGTAAAATGCCAGAGAGGGCTATCAGCATTGCCACCACCAACCTATACGCTATGCCCTAGCGGCACAAAACAGCTGGGTGTGCTTTGTGATGAAATATAATGGAAACTATGACAAAGAAAGGAGTTGCAGCTACAAAAAAATACTGGGAAAATATTTACTCCAGTGCAATTCTAAGAGAGTTTTTTTGTAACACCCACCAAAGCTTTTCTTTAATCGCACATGGAGGTGAATATGATTTTAAGCGAGGACATGGAGATTATACTGAAGTCTTAAGTACCTCTCAGCTTCTTAGTCACATGTCCCTCATTGTCCAACGTAAACCTACTCTTTGTCCAACATTTGGACCGTTTGCCCCTGGTCCCACTGGTTGTTCGGGATGCTCCTGTCTAGGGTGGTCTACTGCAAAGGAACATCCAACCACTTGGATAGTACTTTATACCCTTCTGTCTAATGTGTGCATGGCTATTACTGTATCTCTAACCTCCCTAGGATGCTCTTTAGTTTCATTTTCACTTCTTTCCTTCAGATTCTCAGTCCAAGCAATGATCATTAAACTGAGGGGTGGGGAGTGGAGGGGTGAAATATGTGAAGTATTCTAATTTTTCAGTTGATAGAACTACAGTGTCCTTGTTAGGACAATATTTTCATTTGTTTTCAAACTTGTAGCTTCCCAAGCACAGGGGTTGAATTTCAGTTATTTTTTTCTTATGATTTAAAGCTAATGTCAATTAAAAATACTTCATTTCATTTCATTTAGTCTTTTTGAAATTGAATATGAATGTGTTATCCAGACAGTCTGATAAGTTTCAAGGGAGTTGAATACTTTTACAAGCCTATGCACATTAAAAGGTGTAATCCTTACTAGGCAATGCAAGATACCAAACACTAAGAAAGAGGGTCGCTGTCCGTCATTTCTTCAGACATCATAAGGTCCATGATGCAGAGAGGAAGTAACTCAGTGACTGTCGGACCAGGATGGTTACAGTTCATGTCAGGGGAACTATGATTTCTCTGCTCTGTAATTAATGGAACAATATTATTTACAGTTGCTGCTAGTTGTATATGGAGCACCTTTAATTAACATCCCGCAAAATAAGAAAACTGTGCAGAAACACTTCACAGCTTTCCAAATACACATAGGCCAACTACAAATATAAATTCTTTAAAGTGCCTGTGACAATTATCCTCTGAAGAGCAATGTGCAATACAACACTTTTTAGTTTATGAATTGTTTATTTGTTCTTTTTAATTTCCACACATTGTAGCCCTGAAACACACACACATGCACACTGCCCTGCTCAAGAGCCCATCTCAAGCTGACAGTGCAGTGCTGGACTTGAACCAGCCACTCTCAGGTTTAAAAGTCCCTATGGACTGAGCTTATACGAGACACAACATGACACAAGTATGATGATCAGAATAAAACTAAATAAAATAATACTTTAAAGGTCCCCACTTGTGCGAAATGCACTTTTTGATGTCTTTCATATGATATAAATATGTGTCCCCGGTGGGTAAGGAGACTCTCTCTTTTGCTCCTTACCCACATCTCTAAAAACGGGGTACAAACGAACTGATCCAGATTTGCTTCAGTTATGACATAATAAGGGAAATGTCAGCTGGCTTTACATTGAACTCCTGGCAACGTGCTGCCCACGTGACACGTCCCTACCTATCGTCCCCCATATACAGTCGCGAGCTGAATCCCCTCCGCAGCTCCTCTGTGTGTGTGTGTATTCAGCAGGATGTCTGCAGGAGGGACTTAGAGTTGTTGTATATATAATACATATAATGTCTCTGTTCTAGTGGTAAACACTGAGAAGTGTTTCAGAAATAATGCTGGATGTGGTTTGAACAATATGGCGTTTAATCCATTGACTGTAAAAATAATGGACAAACCCTCAGTGACGTCACCCATAGGTTTCTGAAGAGCTCAAATGAAGCTCAAATGGGCGCCATCTTGTCAGTGCCTGACTCCGCCTGCTCCCGGATAATCCATAAATGGTTAAAGGGTTGGGTTGTGAGTGAAACTGGGGCGGGGCGAATGAAGCCTGGCTGCTGGAACACGCCCACCTACCTCGAGGTTACCAAGGTAGCTAGAAGTTAGGCTACCGGTATATGCTAACCTGAACTGTAACTCGCAGCACTCACCAGACGTTGACATTTTCCTCCGGCTTAATACGTTTCTTGGGGTAAGTTAACCTGACACTATACAACAATACTTCAAACATGTATTTATTTATATGTTATGATGGTAAAGAAAAACTAGATTTGCTGACATTTTGTCAATGTTACTGTGAATATATCACGTTTAAGAACACCAAACACCAGTAATGAGCAAGACTACTTCATCATTAAACAACATACTTTGATGGACTTCATTTAATGAACATATTTTCTTTAACATTATTCCCAATAACTATAACGTTAGCTAATTTAGCGGTCATTACTGGATTGCAGTAAAGTTAATCTACCCTACAGCATAAGGAGGTGACCTAAGGCACTCTTAAAATCGATACCTGCTAATGGTGCTAACATATATAATACACTTCAATAAAACATTTCACTCACCGAAAAAAACGAACCACAGAATCCTTGGATGGTCTGTTAGCACAATTAACTGCATAGCAAGACATGTTATCCCTCAGAATTTCTTATTAAAATACTCAGAAAAGCCTAACACGACCGATAGGTCAAGTTCAACGATTTAGAGAGCTGAGTGGATGAGATGACAGCTATCCCATGCGGCTAACCTTAATTTAACAACCCCAGCTGTCACTCAAATCGGCCACGCCCCTAATTATGCAGAACTTTATGGCTTAATATCTTTTGAACTGGATTTTTTAATGAAAATGCACCCCCCTCACAGTTGTCATGAACGCGGAAACTAGCTATACAGAGAAAACCGTTTTTTGAACCAGGCTGTAAACATGTTTATTTCTGCTCCAAAGTTAGACATTTTAACATGGGGTTCTATGGGGATTTGCTCTGTTTTGCAGCCAGGCCACGCGGCCATTCGAGGAACTGCAGGTTTTTGGCACTTCCTTATGGGCTTCATTTTGGAGACTCGGAAGTTGCCCCTTGGTTTAATCACGGCAGCGTTTAGCTGAGTTTCTCCCGGTGGAAAACTCTCTTCAGAGGAGAGATCATGACGCTCCAAAGGGGCGTGGCCAGCAGCAGCTCCAAAGGGGCGTGGCAGCCACTCCAAAGGAGCGTGGCCAGCAGCAGCTAGTTCATCTTCATCTTTCTCAAAGAGTGGTCCGCGGACCACTGGTGGTCCGTGAGCGACCCCTAGTGGTCCGTGAGTGACCTCTAGTGGTCCGTGAGTATTTTGGTAAAATGTCACATTTGAAATTAATATATTATAAGTTTAAAGTGTTTCTCAAACTGTCTTAAAATGACTAAAGCTACAGTCACAGAATCAGCACTTCAGGAACAGTGCTGAAATAGACGGAGATGAGGCATGCTACAATGGGGGATCCGTTTGGTATTTCGAGCAAAACACTTCACAGACAAGTTTTGTAGAGATATGGATGTGTATTACAATTTATACAGAAGTAATAGATTATTAATAATGTAATTCTCGAAGGAATGGCAGTGTGAATGCTGTATGCTGAACCACTGAACTGCAATGATGGCTTAAATGTGGAGTTAAGTGAAGTTCTACAAATAGCAGGAAAAAGGGAATGAGTATAATTCGAAGCTCATTTAATTTTAAGTTTAATAAAACAATGCGTTTAAAAGATGTGGAATATTTAAGTATAGTTGAAAATATTATTATTATATATATTATATTATTATAGAGTATTTGTTATGCTAAAAATAATTAGCAAGATATAAACATATTGATATCTTATCTGCAAGATCTGGAATCAAACCCACAACCTGCTATTTGAGAGACTGACACACTACCACAGAGCCACAGTCACGCCTGGAATAGGTGGTGTGGCTGGCTTCTTTAAAGGGTACATGAACAGTGGGGGCTTGAATGTGTGATAAGAGAAGAAATGAAAGTGAAAACAATTGGAAAAGCAGCAGAATATTTTAACTATAAACTTTTGAACTAAAACCAAATGTCACCAATAATGCGGAAAATATGTGGAAAATGTTAAAGTGTGTATGGAGTTTCCATCAGACAGTACAGAATGGGCTGAGCCTGTTAAACTCCAGTCTGTGTGTGTGTGTGTGTGTGTGTGTGTGTGTGTGTGTGTGTGTGTGTGTGTGTGTGTGTGTGTGTGTGTGTGTGTGTGTGTGTGTGTGTGTGTGTGTGTGTGTAATGCCTTGCATGACAAAGCAATTCATTAACAGAGATTGTGGAATTCAAGGATCTACAGGCTACCTTCGTTATGTATCAAAGCACCATAACTTTGGAGTCCCAAAAGAAATGTATCATTGCTACTTTGTACTTTTTGGTCACTTCAGTACAGTGACAAGATTGGTTAGTTTTTATCTGGTTATTGAGCTTTAAATAAGACTGTGTACTTCAACCTTTACTGTCAGAACAGTCCTGTTCTGCTCTCAACAAGCACCCTGCATGATTCATCCAAAGCTGTGACACCACGGACACTAGCTACTGTATCCATGTCTGTCTTCCTCACAACAAGACACACACACACACACACACACACACACACACACACACACACACACACACACACACACACACACACACACACACACACACACACACACACACACACACACACACATAAATGGGGGTTGAGGAATGTTGCAGATAAAGATGGACCTTTCTTGGATTCTGTGCAGAGCCACTTTGATGGGAAGTTTCCTTACACTTGTGGTGTATTAAATCAGTTCATACAGATAGTTAGAGGGCCTCCATGGATGAGTAAGAAACAGACAAACGTATCTCACCTTATTTGGGTACACATTCGTATAGAACATCGCCTTTGGTCACACGCACACTTTGGACACGCACACACATTTTCTCCTATAAAGTGTATGCACAAAGAGAGTTCGAGGGACTTCCACAATTGGCTCTGGGAACCTCGTATTGCCCGTGTTGGTGTATGATACTATGCTGTTGTAATAAACCTTATTATATACAAGCTGGTGTCTCCGGAGACTTCTTCGTCATCTTCACAAACATCGCTACAAGATATACCTCACACTCATTTTGTGGTTCAAAAGCTTAAACGGGTGTTAAACGGGCCCTCTAACCTTTTACACACCCGGTGCTGTTTCGTGCAGCTGAACACATTCATTCAAACATTCCAATAAACAGGTATTTCTGGATGTGTGTATGTGTGTGTGTGTGTGTACACACTCTCGCATGCCTGTTCGGGTCTTTGTTCACATTCAACTTAAACATTTATCAGAGGTACATCAGAGGTATTCATAGGTACACATACTAATCCTTCATGTTTGTGTTTTGATTATTTTCGTGCAACACGATATGTGTCTCACGGTGTGTGTTTGTCTGTGTGAGAATGAGTCTGGCTGCCATGTGACAGCAAGATCACCCAGTGATGAGGTCACTGAGTCCCTTTTTTATGTAGAAAACCCCTTCTGGTCACACACACAAACACAGACAGACAGACAGACAGACAGACAGACAGACAGACAGACACACACAGACACACAGACAGACAGACACAGACACACAGACAGACAGACAGACACACACACACACACACAGACACACAGACAGACACACACACACACACACACACACACACACACACACACACACACACACACACACACACACACACACACACACACACACACACACACACACACACACACACACACAAACACACACTTGACAATGATGGCTAGTGACTTTTGGGTACAGCAGTGTACAGAGGAAGAGGATGGAATGTAAGTGCCTTCCTCTGCAGTTTGAAACATGTTCTTTGGTACCAGAAACATTACTTGGATCCTATGTAATGCTTTAAAAAGCAAATGTTTATTAAGAATGCCTTACAGAGACAATCTCAAATCTTAAATAGGAGTAATAGTCATATTGTGATGCCTTTGGGTTAATATAGCTGGATTTCTAATGGTGCGTTAGGGGGTTACATCTCTGCAGTAAGGGCCACACAGGGCCACAGATATGCTGCTGAAAGTAATGCACGTGGGGGGTCACAGGGTTTGGACCTCAGGGCGGCTGTGAACAAAGACTGCAAGTTACAGTAGAGCAGCTGTCTCCAACACGTCGCTCGCGAGCTACCAGTCGCTCGCCGCCCCCTTCAAAGTAGCTCGCCAAATAGTTTACATTTAAACCATAGACTGTATATATAACATTTAAACACACATTTTCATAATATGCCAATTTCATTTGTCACCTGTACATAAAGTACCGCTCATCTTCTATCTGAAGATATGTTGCTACGATATTTGTTTTCACAAAATATGACACAGAGCGCTGCTATCAACCGGTATTGCTAACAATGGCTAACCCGAGGTAATTGCTAAATCTGTAAACAAGGCGCGTCCATCTTTTCCGACCTCGAATGTGACGTCACTCCCAGTTCCGACCTCCGACCTCCGATGTAAACGCGGCAAAACACCGGGCATTAGCTTGACCATGGCCGCTGAATGCAACAAGAGGCGGAAAACATACTTTTTTCACGAGAATTGGGAAATAGACTTTTGTTTCACAAGTGTAAAGGACAAGTGTGTTTGTTTGATCTGTGGAGTAAGCGTGGCGGTCGGTAAAAAATGCAATGTGGAGCGCCATTTCACCACAGTCCACAGCCCCTTCTCACGGAACTTTCCCGCTGGTAGCAATCTACGAAAAGAAAAGATAAAGGACCTGAAAATACAGCTACAACGACAGCAGTCTGTTTTTACCAGACCAGCACAGAAGGCTACTGCTTGTACGGAGGCTTCGTTTAAAGTGGCGCACATCCTGACAAAACGCAAAAAGGCCTTCACTGAGGGCAGTGTTGTAAAGGAGGCCATGACCGCGGTGGCTGAAACGTTATTCAAGGACCATAAATGTAAGACAGAAATATTGTCTGCTTTTGCTGATGTACAACTTGGTGCAAATACAATGGCAAGGAGAGTGTCTGCACTGGCTGTGGATGCAGGAAGACAGTTGGAAACTGACATTAACAGGTGTAAATGGTTTTCTATTCAGCTGGATGAATCTGTTGATGCGAGCGATACAGCCCAGCTGGCTGTTTTCATCCGCATGGTTTTTGATGATTTCACTGCGCATGAAGAGTTTTTGACTTTGCTTTCATTGAAAACTACAACAAGGGGAGTCGATATTTACAATGCTGTGAAGAACTACTTCACGGAACAGAAGATCCCTATTGAAAAGCTGGTGTCAATAACCACTGACGGAGCACCAGCGATGACAGGTCGTCACTCTGGATTTATTGCCCGATGCAAAGCAGACCCGGAGTTTCCGCCATTTCTGGCCTACCATTGCATAATTCACCAACAGGCTTTATGCGCGAAGGTCATGGGATTTGAACATGTCATGGAGCCGGTTGTCAAGATTATCAACTCCATCAGAGCAAAGGCTAAGCAACACAGGACCTTCAAGCAATTCCTGGAGGAATGCACTGTGGCCTATGGAGATCTCCTGCTCCACACTGACATCAGATGGCTCAGTAAGGGTAAAGTACTGCAACGTTTCTTTTCCTTGATGGGTGAAATCAAGATTTTCTTGGAAGAGAGGGGGGAGGACACCACCTTGTTATCTGATGCAGTGTGGGTCCTTGATCTTGCGTTTTTGACAGATGTAACTGAGAAAATGAATAACTTGAACGTACAGTTGCAAGGTAAAGAGAAAGACGTCTGCAACATGATCAGTGCTGTTAACGCGTTCAGCGCAAAACTGGCCTTTTTCATCCAGCAGTTGAAGGCCAAAAGATTCCAGCATTTCCCCTCTGTCACAAAGGTTTTGGAAACCCATGCAGGGATAGCTGATGCTTTGAACACAGAGAAGTACTGTGACCTCTTGATCAAGCTTGGCCAGGAGTTTGCAGACAGGTTCAGAGACTTTGAGAGACTTGAGCCCTGTGTGACATTAATTGCCAACCCATTCATGAATGTGGACATTAGTCAGATTTCTGGGCAGATGGCAGACCTTTTCTGTATCGATCCTGTGGAAATGGAAATGGAACTTTTAAACCTCCAAAACGACATACAGCTGAAATCTCAACAGCATGCTGAACATTTCTGGAGCTTGGTTGAGCCAGAAAACTATAAGAATCTGTGTCAAGCAGCTCTGAAGACAGCTGCTTTGTTTGGGTCTACATACCTCTGTGAATCTTCTTTTTCTGACATGAATGTCATCAAATCTAAGTTCAGAACAAGACTGACGGATGAACATTTGAAAGACTCCATAAGAGTGAACCTAAGTGGGTATATTCCAGCATACAGCTCTCTTGTTGGCACCATGCAGTGCCAGGTATCTCACTAACTAGAGGTGCTTGACTGAATATGTAGGCTAGTGAATAAATTACTGAAAGCCTATGTGATTTCAAAGGTGTGAGTTATGTTTTGACAAAGTGTCAGTGTTTTGTAAATGTTGTGCAAAAAATGTGAGTTTAATGTGTTTTATAGTTTGAACAGATAAAGAAATGCATATGCTGATGAGTTCAATTTGGGCTATGTTTCACTCAAAGTGTGAGTATTAGAGGTCAGTGTTTTGTAAATGTTATGCAAAAAATGTGAGTTTATCAGTGATAGCTGAAAAGAAAGAAATGAATAGACATGCATACTGATACATATTTAGTTACATTTCTGTATTTTGAGTGAGTATTGGCTGCCAATATTTTGAAAATGTTCATGCAAAAAAAACATGTTGAAAAGAGAAAGAAATGTTTTGACATGCATACTTTGAGTTTAATTTGAGTATTAAAGTTCTTACACAAATAGTGAGTGTTGGATGTATGTTCCGTGTATGCTTGTGCCAAACGAAACCTTATTTAGGGATTTAGATACGTGTGAATAAATGTTACACATGATATAAAACACAAGTAGCTCTCCGTAATTTTTTTTCTTTAGAGGTAGCTCTCAGAGGGGAAAAGGTTGGAGACCCCTGCAGTAGAGTGTAGAATGTTCTGGCTTTCTCTCCTCACACAAACCAGATCCTCATACCTGCCAAGGCAAGCGTAGAGCTCCCCCTACAGCAGGGGTGGCCAACCCGCAGCTCCTCGGTACATATGGAATTGTAATTGTGTGTTGTTGTTTTTTTGCGCATATGTATCCAAGTTCAAAAGGGGTTAACAACACACAAGTTCCAGGCCAATCGTTACACAGAGTTTTCGACACAGAAGTGCTTTAGTCAATCAGAATGCACATCCTGCAGTACAGGAGGCGGGTTCTACTGCATTCGCGATGTGACAGTGAAGGGAGAGATCTGCTTCTGAACGGCGAAAATAAAACTCTGATAAAACCGTAATAACTCAATACAAAGTTGTCAAATCAAAACGGTAATACTTTGCAGTTGTAGATGTGTGTGAGAGGGCCTGATCACGGAAAGCTGGCTACCAACCCAGAAGGACTCCTGAGTTGCTGAATCGCGATTACGAAATAAATACGACAGAAAGTGCATCTCTGTCAGCAGAGCTTCTGCCAGTCACAGGGTAAAAGTTCAGATAGTTATCATACAAGGATAATTAACTAAAATACACTTCATTTATTTTTAAATAACTGTCATGAGGCAGTATTTGAACCAACCTTAGTCATGGGTTTGTTTTAAATACAAACATTTAAATATTGTAAGCCAGATTTGTAAAGGATTGCTCAAGGCAATGAATGCCAACTTAGTTCAAAGAAGCAACATGCAGTAATATAAAAGTAGTTTTCACATGATTAAGTGAGAGTGTGTGTGAGGCAGTGCACACAATCTTAATGGCTGAAAATAACTGGCCTCTGGTCTTAATACTTTCTGTCAATATCATGGTGTGTGACATTTACAAGAAATCTGGCTGAGCAGAGGTATGTGTGTCTGTCTGTGTGACAGAGTGTGTCTCTATTGGAGTGTGTGTCTTTGAGTGTATGTGTCTGTGTGTCAAATATTGTACATTTTTAGATTTTCACTTTAGATTTCATGTGTGAGAGATAGAGGGGCACTAAGGAATAAAGTGAGAGAGCACACCAGTGGTGTAGCTATACCTATTTTAGGTGAACTTCAGCCCACCTAAAAAAATTAAATCCCACCCAAATGAACATTTTGAAATTGAAAAGAAAATGTATATCTATATATGTTTTATGTCTCACATTAGTGTTGAGAGTTGTGCCCCCTCCCCTTACCAAGACCACACAGTTCTATTGTGTAGCCTCTTAATTTTGCTCTCAAAGTGCACCAGAAGCATGCAATTCACTTTAAAATGTTTTTAAAAATCTGCCCGGGGAAGCATGCCCCCAGACCCCCCTAGAGGATGTGAAGTCCACCCCACTCAAACTTCAAAACTAGCTATGCCCCTGGAGCACACAGAAAGGGTGAAAGCAAAAGAGAAACGGCACGAGAGAAGTGGGGGGACATACATCCACGATGTGTGTATGATGTGGCTCTTTGCAGTAACTCAGTCAAATAATTGTCTCTTCGTCTCTGACTGGTTGGCCACCCCTGCCCTACATGTTACACTGTATACAGGGTACCCGCGAGGTCTTAAAAACGTGAAAAAGTCTTAAATTTAGTATTCGTAAATTAAGGCCTTGAAAAGGTATTGAATTTTGTTCACAGGTCTTAAATTTTGTTCAAAAAGTCTTAATTTTCATCCACCTCCTTATTTGATACGGCGCCACAACATGTATTTTTTTGTTCGTTGTTACAGCGAATCTTAGAACACCCAAACGTTGCATTTTAGTAGGTTACATCCTAAATATCAGGCAACCTGTACCGATTCATTGTAAACTGATTGAGACGCTGACACCCCCCTCTGCATTGCATTGTGTTCTCTTTGGTACAGTCTTTGAGTTCGCGCGAAGTGAAATCCGAAAAAAATGTGTTGACATTAAAGTAGGCTACTCTATTTGCTAGAGATGGGCAAATGTCGGTTCAATCCGTCGTGGGTACACGACCCTAAGTATAACTGGGTTCAGCCTGTGCCAGGGAATGTGTGGGAGGCACAGTGTACTTTATGCAGAAAAACCTTCAAACTTGGGACCATGGGGCATATAGCCTTGAACTCCCATATGAAGAGTGCTAAGCACACAAAATTGGTTGAAGTGCGTTCGAGCCAGGCACCGATAGCAACTTTCTGTGTGCCACCTTCAGTGCAGTCTACCTCCGTGGCTAGGTGGCTAGCGCTACACCACTGCAGCAGGTACCACTGTCAGGGTTACTGTGCGGGTCAACACCAACTCTGCAGGCAGAGGTAATATGGACTCTTAGGACAGTATACGAACACCACTCCTACTCCTCCAATGAGGGCATCACCGATGTATTCAAATGCATGTTCCCTGACTCTCAAATCGCGGCAACATTTTCATGCGGGAGCAACAAGACAGCGTATCTTACGAAGTTCGGTCTCGTCCCTTTTATCAGTAAGGAGCTCACCGAGCAGGTAAACCAGGCTGTTGGTTTTGTGCCAATGTTGGACGAAAGCCTCAACAAAAGCACAAAAACCAAACAGCTTGACATCCATCTCCGCTACTGGGACGGTGACCGTGTTCGATCACGATATTTTGGCTCGCAGTTCATGGGCCAAGCAAAGGCGGTGGACCTTCTCAGTAATTTCAAGGTAAGTTGCTACAGATAACATTTCTGAAGAATACTTAATAAAAGATAATTCAATATGTAATCTAAAGGTAAAACAGGGATGTTTTGAAATTAAAGTCCATATAGGCAGAGCATATCCGTGCTACAGTGAGGCTCTGCACAAGAAATAAGCTAGGCTACTTTATGAAATGGTAAACAGGGCTGTACAATTATTCCCATGCTAACTTCAGAGCCCGCGCTAATGCGCTACTGCCATCTAAAGGAAATCGTTTTTGTCAATATTGAGTCATCACGTTTTCTTAGTTGCTTACCGTGCATTACCTAGATAAGAATTGCGATTCTTAAAACAACTGAGCTGAACAAGTTATTAGCAATTTGTCTAGTATAGTTTTGTTAGTAACTTTTCACACAGTCTGGCAACAAACTGCAGGAATAGCAGTACTGTGGAATAATGAATAGGCCTTCTATAATCTTACACAGTAATATGTAGTCTATTACTGTTAAGACTGACAAAATGTAAAACAAATAAAAAAATCTGTTGCCCTTTCATATGAAAATGTATATAGTGTAAACTGTTATATCAGCAACTTGTTCAATCCAATATTCCCCTACCCAAAGCATGATACAAATGGTTATAGAGCACTTTTATATTGTATGACAGAATACTGCAAAGGTGTTTGAATTTTGTTTCTGATATTTCTTGTAGGAGTGTTTACGTGACCTTGATTTGAGGAGGATGGTCTCTTTGTCCATGGACGGACCCAACGTCAATTGGCGTTTTCTTGAGATGCTGCAGACGGAGCATGCTGAGCATTTTGGGGGTGCCCAGTTGGTTGTAGTGGGAAGTTGTGGGCTACACACTCTACATAATGCTGTCAAATGTGGATTCACTGAGTGGCATATGGAGAAGTTCTTAAGAGCTCTTCATACTATTTTTCACAATGTGCCAGCAAGAAGGGAGGATTTTTGCAATCTTACAAAGTCCAAAACCTTTGCTTTGCCTTTCTGTGGTCACCGCTGGATCGAGAACCTCCCAGTAGTGCAGAGAGCCATTGAGATCTGGCCTGACATGAAGAAATATGTTGATGCTGTTACAACCAAGAAGCTCCCAAACCCTGGAACGTCTTCTTATGACACCATCGAGGTGGCAACCAAAGACCCTCTTATTTTGGCAAAGCTGCATTTTTTCATGGCAGTTTCACGAAGTGTGACACCCTTCTTGACAAAGTATCAAACGGATGAACCTGTGCTTCCATTCTTTGCCAATGACTTGGCTGAATTACTGAAGGTAAGCTGAATCTTTTAAGTGAATCTGTGTGAATATATGTCTTTTTATTTAACATCATCTCTTTTCATTACAATAAGACTACTGCTGGTTGATTTGGGCCAATATGTGACCACAGACTACATCTATATAATCAATTTCAAATAGCTCAAGTGTATTGTGACAATGATGCTACTGTGTCCCAAAGACATTTTCATTCTCGGATATGTTTTCCCTGTTTTGTAGAATTTGCTGAGGCGATTCATCAAGCGAGAGCTACTGACTGATGTCACACCTCAGCACTTGGTACGGCTTGATGTCACTGACAAGCAGTCGAGGGTGCATCCAAAGGCAGTGGACATCGGCATTGGTGCAGAGACTGCCATAAAGGTATTCTGGAAATAATCATGGCCGACAAGTAGGCGTTTCACAAAATTGCAATTTGGTGGTTAAAGGGAAAGAGCAAGGAGAGTTGTGTTGTAAACAGTTGTGTTGTAATCAGGGACAGTTCACTTCAGCTAGTCCTTATTCATCCTTAGGAACTCCAACAGCGGAGTAAATCCTCAGAGGAACTTTCCATCCTACATTTTCAAAACCAATGCATGGAGTGTCTATCCAAAATGGTCCAGAAGATTCAGGAGAGGAGCCCTTTGAAGTTTCCGATTGTTAGACAATTAACTTGTCTGAACCCAGCCTTTATGTACAGCAACCCTGAACTGTGTCAGAAACAGATGAAGAGCATAGTCAGGAAGTTTCTACAAGACAGACAGTTGGATGGAGGAGTTGCTGCTGGTACATATTCATACATTATTTTATTGATGAGGTCTAAACATAAGCATACAATTTACTAATGTAATACCTGTACGTAAGGGATAAAGAACATCATGGTATTCTTGTATCAAAAAATACTGCATGTTCAAAGTGGTAGCACAGGCGTTACACCTCAAAGTGCATTATTTGTTTTATCTACGAATGCAGTTCGTTATCCTGATTATGCCATTGTTGTCATGCCATTATAAGTTAGAATAATGCTGTGCAGTGCATAGCACTAAGTGTATTGTAACACTCTTTAATGTGACAGTTCATTGAAGCTTCCCAATGCGGCCGATGGTCAAAAAATAGGAACTACGTAATAAGAATCATAACATAATGCATATGCTAACACAGCACAATAGGACATTAGATCAAGCAGTCGTATGAATAATAATATATTACTGATATTGTAGCTATACATTTATTTGAATGCTCTTTCATCCACTCTTCTTAGGTGATCTGATCACCCAGAAGTTCTCAGAGATGCTGTCCCTGGAGGTCCGAACTGAAGAATTTCAGTCCTTCCAGCCATTCAAGAAAAGACTGGATGTCTTTCTAAGCAACATCATCAGTGAGACCTACCCACAACTTTGGTCCTTTATCCAGAAGCTTCTACTTCTATCACACGGGCAGGCAACAGTTGAGCGGGGCTTTTCGGTGAACAAAGAAATTGAAACTGCTAACATTCACGAAGACACCGTTGTAGCGCAGAGAATCGTCTGTGACTACATCTCTCTCCATGGAGGGGTTACCAAGGTCCCCCTCACGCCAGCCCTGCTTTCCTCGGTCTCATCTTCCAGAGCAAGATATAGAATTCATCTTGAGACGGAGAGAAAAAACAGAGAATCTCAAGCAGAGTCAGAAAAACGAAAGGCCATTGAGGAGAACCTGGAGCAACTGAGAAAGCACAGAAGATCCATCAAGGAGGTAGCCGAACATCTGCTCAGGGATGCTGATAAGTTGGCAGACCAGGCTGAAGCCAAGCAAGCAGGCAGCAAGATGGCGGAGCTAATAGCAAAATCGAATGCCTTTAGAAGGAGCCACAAGGAAAAGATGGCTGAACTCATTAAACTGGACGAACAGATTGCTGCCAAAAGAGCTGAGCTCCAAAAGCTGTAGGATCTATTGAAATGCACACAGGCACACCCACAGACGAATGCAGGCACACGCACACACAAACACACACACACACGTACACCCCTCACAGTTATTGTTTTAAATTATTCTGTCTTAGGACTTAAATACAGTGTAGATTGCAACAACCGCACACAGGCACACCCACAGACGAATGCAGGCACACGCACACACAAACACACACACACGTACACCCCTCACAGTTATTGTTTTAAATGGTTCTTAAATTAATGACTTAAATACAGTGTAGACAGGCTGTAGGTTACTTTGGGAAAAAACATCCATACAAAGGCGCACCCACAGACGTGTGCATGTGCATACATGCACTCCTCACACAGTTATTGTGTTTAAATATGGTGAATGTTATGTTGAAGCAGATCTTTGAAAGCTGTTGTCCTCAGAGCATATTGTTCATTAAAGTTATTTATTTGATTGATTGATTGATTGATTGATTGATTTTCAATTTTTTCATTAATACGCATACCAGGGAAGGTGCGACGTTGGTCTTAAATTTTATTGAAAGTGGTCTTAAAAAGGTCTTAAAAAGTCTTAAATTTAAGACTAAAAATCCTGGGGGAACCCTGTACAGCATGTTAGCTATAGTATCACTAGATAGGAATAATTCAGTGTGGGTGTAATGAGCGTTTGTAAATATGGCATTTGAAAATAAATATAAATAAAGAGATGAAATTGTGTTCATTGTGCCAACATTATAAAGGGAGGCACAAACAGCCCTGTTTGGTCTCCAAAAATAGGTATTTTTCTATATTTAGAAAAACACCTATTTGGGGTGAAATCACTGCCCATCTGCTCTAGGATTCATATACCAATTTACATATCATCTGGTCAGTCAGCATCAGGGGGGATTAGTCACAGGATCTTTTCTATAGAAGTGCTGACAGTCTTTTGTACGGTGCATTTCCTGTTTAGCATGTTGAAACCATCGGTGGCTTGAGTCCACTATTCTTAACATCAGATCTTTACCTTCTAACAATTCATCTGGAAAGTGAAGAAAAACTGTGTATCGAACTGTTTCCATCATTTGTAGCAGAGATAACTAAGTCAAAGGTCATTCACAATGATTAAAAGCAAAGGTTTATCTCAGGAGACTCGATTGGTGTGAATAAAATGGAGATTCTGCGACCATGCAGATGCCTTGTTTAATTACCAATGGCAAGCATTATGCTTTTTGAGGAACCAAGCAGAGTCTTCATTCTATTAATGCACATTATTTCTTGAGTAATATAGTTTTCCGTATAAAATCATCAGAATAGATGTGAATTAAAATGATGTTTATGTGACATAGCTTCAACCATTACACCATCCGCCCCCCCTTTTTTTCTATTGCTGTCCAGTCTGAATCACCAACAGTAAATGAGTTATGAGGCAGGCGTGACTTTGAGAAGCCTAGTGTCCCTTGTTGTTGTCTCTTCTCAGGTCTGGAGGGGATAGAGTGCTCCCTGCCTCTGGATGGCCGGCGTGTTCCCCTGAGCTTACTGTCTGAAGAGAGTTTTCGGGAGTGCCGTGGGACCCTCACCCTAACTGACTACCTCATCGTCATCTTCTCCGGTATCTCCGTCTCAGTGGCGGCCATCATCACCAGCTTCTTCCTAGCTTCCACAGTGCACTGCTTCCAGAGACTCAGCAAAGGCAGCAAAGCAGATGAGGAAGAAGGCAATGACTGATGGGTGGGTGGGTGTGGGGGGGAGGGGGGATTACAGCAAACACCTGACAAAAACTGTTTAATTCAAAACTCCTGTTCAGAACAAGATAAAACACGTGAGCAGAGTTAGATTAGTGAGAAGTCACTAAGGAAAAACCCACATGAAGAAAGCTGTTCAAATGGCCAATCCAAGATCCCATTTGATCCATGATCGTTGAGGGACTGCATTCACTGAATGTAGTTTCTATATCTGTACCGTGCAGCACTGACTTTAGGAGCACTGGGCAGTTCGACTTTTTGAAGGAATAGAATAGCTCTAGCGCTGAACAGCCTTTAAGCCATTCTGAAAGAATGGTTGAGCCTGATATTGGTAAATGTATTCTAGATGGAGGTGAAGGGACAAACGTGAATTAGAATTGTAATCTGTAAAAACTGCCGTAACTCAGACCGTTCTCAGAGATTAGAGGGATACAAATACCTGGCTTTTGTGGAGACATCAGGATTCCAGAGGTGCATGTCTCTTGCTGAGAGGCGCCAGCTGCTGGGTTAGTGCCTTGATCAACAGCTATCTTAATATACTAACATCCTCCTTTACTGATTACTTTGTTTTAATTCCAGTAGCCGACTGAAACACATGCTTTATTATGTAACCCAAGATTTACTCAAAGACATTGCAAATTGGCAGAATGAACTGCAGTGAACAACATGTTATACTGCATGAGTGCCAACGTCTCATATTTCATATCACACACAAAGAATACATCGCAGAACAGGCAGATTTCAATGGCTCCCTTGCCACAAACCTTGGTAGACATCTTTAGACAAATGAGCAACAGGTTCACAGAGCCTTTTAGCTTGAAGGAGAATGGACACATTTTAAAATAAATTATGTTATATATCTGACAATCAGATTGTTATTTTGGAGCCTGGCTGCAGGAACTTGCTCCCATCCAGCATCGGTGAGGTCCAACACTGAAGGCCTCACTCACAGCTGGTGTGACAGCTCATCCAGCTTTTGAGTTGGTTTGAGATGTGTTCTTCAAATGTAGCTGAACTCAAAGACACAATAGAGCCCATATGAGGTTTCAGTGCTCCTCTGTTGTGACTAAGGACATGGTTTTGATATTCCACCGATCAGATCAACTATCAATAAAGGCAAAACGATTTGAAAGTTGGAACTTAGAGTGTTTATTATGGGATTGGAGTTACAGGAGGTAGGTGTGTTGAGAAGCATCACAGCATGCATTTAGAATATATTTATATATTATTCTCATTGTATGTCTGCAATGTTACATGCATCTTGTTAACTGACAAGGTGCTCCACAGTGTTCCACACCGAGATCACTGTTGTACAGTTCATTATTCGCAGTATTGCACAGTTGAACCTCTGGGTTGATCAGCTAACTGCCAATAAGAAACTCTTTTGCAGGTTTGATTTTAAAGGACTCATTTAAATCAGCTTCCATTAATTCAGATTGTCAAATCACCAACACTCTAATCTGGATTACTGGATCATTGGGTTTACAAAGGTAGAAGTTCACTGCTGTGTAACGTATTCATGGCTATTGTGGCACAACAATGGCAGCCAAGAACCTGTGCCCAAAACTAGAAAGAATATAAAGGCTATACAGCAGGGGTGGCCAACCCGCGGCTCGCTTGCCGCATGCGGCTCTTTGCCCAGTCTCATGCGGCTCCTCAGTTCATATGGAATTTTAATTGTGTGGGGGATTTTTTTTTTGCGCATATGTACGGAAGAGTATTAGGGCCACATGAAGAGAAAATATTTTTTAAACTTTCTGAGAAAAAAAGTCGACATTTTCGAGAAAAAAAGTCAGAAATCTGCCAGGAACGGCGGAAGTGGGCTACTAGTCCTTCACAACAGAGCTGGTTCGTGTTTGGTTTGCTGCTGAAATGGTAGACTTAATTGAGTGTTATTTCAGGATTGGGATTGGTAGTCTCGCAAGAAACAGTAAGGCAGATCATCAAAGCACTTGATCCACACGGGGTAGAAATGAGACAGGCCCATCGTCTGAGGCGGCGTCTGTATACAACCCGCGGGCCTAATGCACTTTGGCATATGGATTCATATGACAAATTGAAGCCATTTGGGATTTGCATCTACGGGTGCATCGATGGCTACAGTCGTTATGTCTTATGGATGGAGGCTTAAACCAACAATAATGATCCCAAAGTCATTGCTTCCTACTACCTCCAGTGTGTTGAGCGTGTTGGGGGCTGTCCAGAGCGGCTGCAAGCTGACAGGGGCACTGAGAACGGTCACGTTGAGGGCATGCAAAACTTCCTAAGAAGAGAACACAGCGATGCATTTGCCGGCGAAAAGAGCTTCCTGTACGGCCACAGCACTGCAAATCAGCGCATCGAATCCTGGTGGGGTATCCTTCGAAAGCAGAGCGTCCAATTTTGGATGAGCCTTTTCAAATCGGTGCAAGATGCTGGTCACTTCTCCGGGGATTTTGTGGATAAGAGTCTCATGCAATTTTGCTTCCTCGAACTAGTTCAGGTAGGTTATATGTGCATCAAGACAATAATTCTCCACACACACACACACACACACACACACACACACACACACACACACACACACACACACACACACACACACACACACACACACAGGCAATATAGGCCATAAAAAACCCTTGGCTACTACTTTGCATGGAGGTAATCAAAACACTGCTCATGTGTCATATTGTAAAAATACACAGTAAATGATTTTGATGTATCGTCATTGACAAAATCAGATGATCATGTAGACTAATTAAGCACTATCTATTGTCTTGCAGAAAGAGCTGGACGAGGTTGTACGGACATGGAATTCTAATCGAATCAGACCAGTTCCATCCAGGGGTGACTCTGGGGGTCGCCCAGTCCTACTCTACACAGCCCCACAGATTTTTGGTGGAGAGGACAGCCTGAAGTTGTTTGATCAAGAGGAAATCGACCTTTGCAAGGAGGAGTGCAGACCCAAGGGTCAATTGCCTTGTGATGAAGATGTCTTTGATCTGTCAGTGTTGCTGATGCAGGAAAATGGATGGGACACTCCTAAAGATGCGTTTGATGCTGCTGAACTGTACACACTGTTACGAGAGGAGATACGAAATAATCTTTGAGGACTGACTGCCATCTCCTCTGCCTCCACTGCTGTGCCCATCACCACCGTCTCGGCTGCTGTGCCCATCTCCTCTGCCTCCACTGCTGTGCCCATCTCCACCACAAACAGCATTATCCATACTGAATGTAAACTACATAGAATATGTTGTAATGTTTTATTTTATGCTGCTTGATGATGTATATAAATTGTATAAAATGTACATAGTATGCATATAAATTAAAATGTCTGTCACATTAAATTGCATGCTTTTCCAAAATGCCCTTGTATTTTGTTCATGTGGTCCTTTTTCAGACTCAGCTATATTTATTTATCAGTATGATCTCAGCTTTTGTTGGAAGTGACAATAACCTGAACTAAAAAGATTTAAAACAAACATGAAGTACTTCAGAAGTAAGACTTTATAGGATATGGCTATATAATGTTTAGAATGTGAGATAGTAGCCCTGCACCACAGAATAAGAACAATTGTATTATCAAATGGAGTACAAACATTAGCAATATTAATATATCAGAGTATGTAACTCCGTCATCATGGGGTGTACTGACAGGCAACAGGAGACAGAGTAAAGGGTGCTTGACAAGTCTTTTGAGTGGTGTACCCAAAAACCATCGTCAGGTAAATGTTGGTAAGATCTGACCTAAGATTTTCATCTGTGGAGTTGATGTGGAAGTTGTGCACTCCTACAAATACCTTGGTGTGCACTTAGATGAGAGACTGGTGTGGTCTAGGATTACAGAGGCCCCTTATAAGAAGGGGTGGAGCGATCTGTATTTTCTACTACAGTTAAAATCCTTTAATGTCTGCAGTGACCTGCTACAAATGTGCTATCAGGCAGTGACATGTAGTGGTGGTGTGAAAGCAAAATACACCAACAAACTACAAGCTGATCAGGAAGGCCTGCTCAGTCATTGGTGGAGCAATTCAACTGGACTCAGTAGGGATGCCTCCGGAGAAATGGATACTGGACAAGCTGAACATTCTAATCCACTGATTGGCAAGTCTGTTGAGCTGAAGAGTACCTTTACTGGGTGATTTCCTCTAACTGTTTTGACAAGAAGATACTGTTCTTTTCTACCAGCAGTGATGAGGCTGTACAACTCATCTCTTTATCACCCTCAGAAACTAACTTGACATATTTTATTTTTATCTATCTTACTTTTGTTTGATTTTGCACTGGACAGTGCTGTTGTGACACGCTGCTTACCCTGCCACAGACCTCACAGCATGCCATCACTGAATAACAATGTAAGTGACAAATAAAATCACTGACTTCTTAAATGGTTTCGAAAGCGTTTACTTAAAACTAATTTTACTTATTGTTTTCAATGTACTCAAGTACACTGAGCAGCTCAAGTTCCAACAAACAACACATAGGCCTATTGTGTTCAAACAGCACATAGGCCTACACCATATAAAACATGACAGCTTTACAAAAATACAAAAAAGTACAAATACAAAAAAATGCATACAACAAAAGTTATGTAGTGCTAGAGAACAGTATACATAAAAGTATAGATCAATATTTCAAGAGGAATAACTTTCAAATGCATGTAGAAACATTTATGACCAATATGCATGTGACAAGCCAAAACATACAAATCTCAGTCAGACTCAAATACATAGGCCTAAACACAAATTGTGTTCAATGAACACATAGCCTAAACTGTATAAAACATGAGTGCAATTATACAATTGGCTGTATAAAAAAAAAAAACAGCCTAGACAATGTCCATAACCCAGATGTTGCTGTCCAAAACAGCATTGAATTCTGATCTAAAATCTGGGAAGTTATCGTAACTATCTGACACCTCCAGCACAAATCCACATGTGTGGCCAATAGGCCTCCTGGAGAAGTCTGACATTTTTGTAAGACAACCTGGATTTTGGTACAAGTGATTATATCACTACCAGTTGTGAAACGCAGGAATTTTTTCGAGATGGTCCTCGTCTAACTCTCTAAGATATCTTCTCAAGTGGTTTTCCACCTCTTGGAAGTCAAGTAGACCTTGAACTCGTCTTGGATTGGGTCTGAGTGCCTGATAGCGTGCCAGTAGGTCATCATGAGCAATGCTGACCTTTCCATGCATCACCTGCTTCCAACAATCAATTACATACCTAGGGTTTTGTACTAGTTCTTTATGTGCATCTCCTTCAGGATCTGTGGAAGTATTTCCGTTTTGATCATCTTTCGGCACTCGTAGTTCTCAAGGACTTCCATGAGCTCGCTGGGATCAACTGATGAGAAATCCTCAAGCGCCTTCTTGAGAATGTCCTGGTCCTGAATACTCACATACTGAAGGAAGATTTCTAGGAGGTTGCTGCACACAGATCCATGAAAGAGGTCCTCCATCAGAGGAAGAGTTAATTTTATCGGCAAATACTGACATGTTTGTAAACCTGAAAGCAAAATTCTGGCAATGGCCTTCCAGGTTTCACAGCTAAAGTCATGCCTAATGAATGGAACTTTGACTGCTGTTCCAACAGTACAGCGATCATAAAATTCTTGCCAAAAAGAACAGTAAATATCTCTGACAACACCTTCGCCAATCCCCTTTTCTACACTGTTATCTGGAAGTATTCTTCTCATAATTAATGGGCGTGTGAGCAAAGTAGGATCCATGAACCCTTTACTCAACTCATTTGGCAATTACCATGGTGTATGGTTATTATTTTGGCGAGACTGGCCTGTGATGTGGAGCCAGGTAGTTGTGCTGGAGATGCATCATTGGATACTGTTGATGTGGAGAGCAGTTGCTCAGGTGGTGGGTCCATGACTTGCTGAAGTGAGGAGGCAGAATGCAATGATGAGGAAACATCCGAGGTTATGAGTGGCTGCAGTTGGAGTTGGGTCTGAAACCCAAAATCAAATGGTTCTGTGTCATCGTCAGCGTCAGTTTCAATTTCACGACAACCCGGACCAAAGGTTACTTCCAATTCAATGTCAGTTACCAGGTCACATTCAAACAGTGTGCCATATCGTATGCCAGTGATTGTAGCACCATCCTCTTCCTCTTGTACTCTTTCACTTTTATTCTGCTCTGAATCGCACTGAAGATCATCCTGTTGTGAAGGATCATGTGAGTCCTGGTGATAATCCTCCTCATCCTCATCTATTGTTATTACATCACATTTAGATTTTTCACCATCTGTGGCACTATCATCCTTCAACTCCTTGGGGGAAGTAGCAACATAAAATCGCAACCGTCCCATGCACAAAGTATCATAGATAATCAACGGTTACATCCTCATGGACAGGGTTCTGTTTGTAGTCCCTCAATTCAAAGTTGAACTCAGATTCATGTCCTTTTGATGACAATCCATCTGGAAAGAAGAGCCTCTTTCCTTTTTGAAGGACCTCATCCATTCCACATTCTATTCCAATAGGTACCATTCTTGTCCCTCCTCCCTGTTTACCTCGTATTTGTTTCCTTTGTTCTCCCTCACAGTGCAACCATCCAATTTCAATCTTTCGATGGGTTGCTTTCCGCCTCTTGTTTGAAGAACCTGCTGATGAATCAGCTGGCTCTGCATCTTGTGTTTTGTTTTCCTCAGCTTTTCTGGCCTGTTTTGTTTTCCTATTTTCATTTTCCTCAGCATTATTTCGCTTCTTAAGCTTGACCCTAAGCTTTTCAAAAAGACCCATTTTGGTTTTTTGTGTTGTCCCATTTCTGCAGAAACTCTTCAATGCCAGACGATCCCCAAATGAGGAAATGTATTTTGCCAGGTCTCCATCTTCCATGCAGGGAATGACATCTTTGTCAATCTGTGAAATTATCAAAATAAATGTAAGTTGTTTTACTCTCACAATAACAAAAAGATATGACTAAAGCTCAGAGTTTGTGACTGCTGTATCTATATGTTGTGTGTGTGTGTGTGTGTGTGTGTGTGTGTGTGTGTGTGTGTGTGTGTGTGTGTGTGTGTGTGTGTGTGTCAACCCCCTGCTCTTATAACTGCTGGAAGGTGTATGTAAGTGTGTTCTTCTGTGAGTGTGGCATATGTGTAAAAGGCATATGTGTAAAAGTTCCACACATTTGGTGTTTACATTAACATTCATTCTACATTTTAACATCCATGTCACAGACTAGTCCAGACAAGCACAGACTGACGTTTACACACACTTTACCTTGTCCTCCTCTAAGTGTTGTATTACTTCCTCTAGGACTCCTCGTTGGCGTAGGAAATCAGACACAGTGACACTGGACACGGATAGACTTGTAAAGAAGATGCAGCACAATTAACAATGTTATGTAATCGTTGCACTATGACCAGTTTACACAATAATATTTGTTTGCACTGTCTGCCAATGCTGGTGAATATGGGCTATTCAATAGGTACTTTCTTATCAGCAGTGGTTCACAAGTGCTGCTGGTTTTACTTGAAGTACTAAATGTGCTAGATGACAGGTGAAGTATCACACAAAATGAAACGCCAGTTTTAAGACGGATAAATAATAACCCATAGCAGGGTTTATCAAGCTATTTATCTGTCTTATACGGGCGACAGGTATAGTCTAATCCTAATTTCTTGAACCCCTAAACTTTTATTACAGAAATGTGTTCTATAGGCATACAGTGGGGCAAAAAAGTATTTAGTCAGCCACCAATTGTGCAAGTTCTCCCATTTAAAAAGATGAGAGAGGCCTGTAATTTTTATCATAGGTATACCTCAACTATGAGAGACAGAATGAGAAAAAAAATCCAGAAATCACATTGTAGGATTTTTAAAGAATTTATTTCAAATGATTGTGGAAAATAAGTATTTGGTCAATAACAAAAGTTCATCTCAATACTTTGTTATATACCCTTTGTTGGCAATGACAGAGGTCAAACGTTTTCTGTAAGTCTTCACAAGGTTTTCACACACTGTTGCTGGTATTTTGGCCCATTCCTCCATGCAGATCTCCTCTAAAGCAGTGATGTTTTGGGGCTGTCGCTGGGCAACACGGACTTTCAACTCCCTCCAAAGATTTTCTATGGGGTTGAGATCTGGAGACTGGCTAGGCCACTCCAGGACCTTGAAATGCTTCTTACGAAGCCACTCCTTCGTTGCCCTGGCGGTGTGTTTGGGATCATTGTCATGCTGAAAGACCCAGCCACGCTTCATCTTCAGTGCCCTTGCTGATGGAAGGAGGTTTTCACTCAAAATCTCACGATACATGGCCCCATTCATTCTTTCCTTTACACGGATCAGTCGTCCTGGTCCCTTTGCAGAAAAACAGCCCCAAAGCATGATGTTTCCACCCCCATGCTTCACAGTAGGTATGGTGTTCTTTGGATGCAACTCTGCATTCTTTCTCCTCCAAACACGACGAGTTGAGTTTTTACCAAAAAGTTCTATTTTGGTTTCATCTGGCCATATGACATTCTCCCAATCCTCTTCTGGATCATCCAAATGCCCTCTAGCAAACTTCAGACGGGCCTGGACATGTACTGGCTTAAGCAGGGGGACACGTCTGGAAGTGCAGGATTTAAGTCCCTGGCGGCGTAATGTGTTACTGATGGTAGCCTCTGTTACTTTGGTCCCAGCTCTCTGCAGGTCATTCACTAGGTCCCCCCGTGTGGTTCTGGGATTTTTGCTCACCGTTCTTGTGATCATTTTGACCCCACGGGGTGAGATCTTGCGTGGAGTCCCAGATCGAGGATGATTAGCAGTGGTCTTGTATGTCTTCCATTTTCTAATAATTGCTCCCACAGTTGATTTCTTCACACCAAGCTGCTTACCTATTGCAGATTCAGTTTTCCCAGCCTGGTGCAGGTCTACAATTTTGTCTCTGGTCTCCTTTGACAGCTCTTTGGTCTTGGCCATAGTGGAGTTTGGAGTATGACTGTTTGAGGTTGTGGACAGGTGTCTTTTGTACTGATAACGAGTTCAAAAAGGTGCCATTAATACAGGTAACGAGTGGAGGACAGAGGAGCCTCTTAAAGAGGAAGTTACAGGTCTGTGAGAGCCAGAAATCTTGCTTGTTTGTAGGTGACCAAATACTTATTTTACCGAGGAATTTACCAATTAATTCATTAAAAATCCTACAATGTGATTTCCTGGATTTTTTTTCTCATTCTGTCTCTCATAGTTGAAGTGTACCTATGATAAAAATTACAGGCCTCTCTCATCTTTTTAAATGGGAGAACTTGCACAATTGGTGGCTGACTAAATACTTTTTTGCCCCACTGTACCTGCAAACTCAGAAGGGCTGAAAAAGGTGACAAACTAAACCGTTGTAGGGGGGTCTGGGGGCATCCCCCCCAGCTGAATTTTGCTATTTTAACATGTAAATTATGCATTCTGGTGTACTCCCATAAGAAAATAAAGGGAAAAGACAACCTTTTCTTATGGTAAAAATGGCACATTTATTGACCCATAAACTGGTCAGTTAAAAACATTTTGAATGTGAAAAGCATTCAGGACAGGTAAACAGTAAATCCCATTGGCCAAATTTGGCAACATATCAACATAATATTATTTCCATTTTTTCATCCTTTTGGCCTGGACAAGCCTTTCAAGGGCCCGTTTTCGCTGCTTGGCAATGTGCCTCTTTTGGGACACACTATCGTTCTCCACCACCTCTGCCCTATTACTAGCAGCACGGGTAGATGGCTGGCAGCCAAACTCAACCCTCCTTTCTCTGATTACAAGCTGATTTTCCTGTCGTTGGACTTTGTCCCTAGTTCCAGCTGCACTAATGTTAGAACACAACCTCCTATCTACCTCCCCAAACTTCAAATCATCCCTTCTGAACATTTCCACCCCAGTCTGGTTCCTGGTCTGCAAAGTGTATTTAACAGTCTGAACAGCACTGAGGGTGGAGATCTTCATTGACGTTGATCGTTGATCAATGATGGTCCCCATGACACTGAAGGAAGACTCAACCAGGGCACCATGGAAAATTGAGAGGGCAGCCTTGACTGCCTGACACAGTGCAGGGTACTTCCCTGTATTGAAGACGACGGCCCACCACTTGACAACATCCTCTCCATGCTGAAAACTGGGAAGCGCCTGGTCAACATTGAAACGCAGAATTTCTTGGTCTGTGTCAGCATCTGGTGGCAGCAGGTGACCCATCATATGTATGAGCTTCCTCAAATATATTCTCTTCATAGCTCTGACCAAAACGACCTGTACTCTCGCTTTGTACACGTTGCCTAGCAACGCCGCGCATGCGCATTATATCCTGCTCCACTCCGAGTTATAGTAGTAGGCTATTCATGGGAAACGCATGAACAGCACGTTAAGATCTCGGCCAAGTCGTAATTAAAAGCAGTTCTTCATTATTTAAGTTAAGCGGCGGTAACGCCAGTGTTAAACAAGGTGTTAAACACGCAAATGCCGGTTGGTGTGCGTACGGTACTGAGTGTTTATCGGTCCACGGCCGTAATGAACGTGTCGCATTGGTCCATATGTAATGCACAGGTTCTGTTGTTCCCATTGGCATAGAGCTATTGAACATTAATTGTAACAAAGCATACGGATAACATATAGCCCACGGCAGTTTTGTCATTGTATGTATAGCCTATATTTTTATTACGCTATCATCATTCAACATGTAGAATGAACGTGTAATCTATAGAGTCGATTTACACAGATAATTCACAACCATGAACCTAATCTGGATCTTAAACCTGCCAATTGCCAACAATTGTTACTACATATAAAATATGTTTTCGTTTTTAGATCGCGTGTTTCAAAGGCATCTGCGTCTTGTGTACATAACACAGCGCAATATGAATAATGTCATTTCCAACAGTGAAGCGTTATATGTGCTTAAGAGAACTTTAAACAAACTCTACACACGGTCGCCAGCGTTTGTAGATTTTGTTCGTAACTCCAAACTTTTCGTAACTACTAAAAAGTTGATGAAACCGAAATAATTGATCCGAACGGATCACGGATCAATGATGATCCGTTGCACCACTACTAGCTACTCACTAAACCACACACGGATGTGTATTTGTTCATTACGTGTTCGTATTCATCCCTCTCATATCTGACCACAATGACAGCCGCCAGTAATAACAGTAACAGGACGGATGCTGTGGAGATCAGCCTTCACAAACGCATTCTTTTCGCATTGAACGAGGTGACGTAGAACTGGTCTAGCTAGGCTAACTTTAACACAATTCACTGAGGTTAGCTAGCAACCTAACAAGCTGATCAGCTTAAGCATGTTAATACACTTTATTTGGCTAAAATAATTTTACTTCAGCAACGTTAAAATTATACAGCATACAATGTTTTTGCCAGATTAGCTGCTACTAGACTTACCTCAAAACTTGTATCTGTAACGTATCCCGAAAATAGTCCAGAAGAACCACTCGATGACGACTGAGCACTCTACTCCAAGAGGGACCGATGGGTAAAAAAGCACGCGCTGTGGTTTATCTTGCTTATGATTGGTCGGTGGTCGTGGAACGCTAGTCATTTGAACAAAGATTTGATTTATTGTGAAGATAGCAAACATTTTTCTTGCTCATTATACACTCGGTTATACAGTCTATGGTTGGTTGATTGGTTGGTCGGTCAGTCGTCGGTCAGCCCCCCCCTCCCCCCTAAAAAAAAAACTCTTCGGATCTACACGATTCACGTCAATGACATATTTTGAGTTGAAAACGGCGAATTTCGCCGAAAGGTGACTAGTTTGCAGGTATGTATAGGCCTTCCCCCCTTATTAGTATGCTGCCCATGCATAATAAATAGGTAAATAGAGTATATGGCTGTATGTTGAATATATGGCTGATATTTCATTTTAAAACTACACCAAGCATGTCAGAGGACAATTACAGGAACAGTAGAAACGTGGAACTGTCCATTTTGTATTTTGAAATTAGCACTGAGGGACGTAGCCTATGCAAGTAACTGAAATACACTGTTCAGTAAAATCAACTTTGTCAATTAAAAGTGGCATGATATTTTATCGATGGGAAACTTGGGCTGTGCAGACGCACGTTAAGCTACCTAACACGAAGGACACATTGACAACGGGCTCAATGGAAAACGTAAACTTGGGCTGTGTAGAGACGCACTTTAGGCTAGCTACCTAGCTCGAAGGACACCTAACTGACAACGGGCTCAATGGAAAACGTGCTTGCCATTCCGGCTTAACATCGCAAGAAAGCACAAGGCCTACAGTAGGCCAATATTAACCCACAAATGCGTTAAGTTACCCTGATGAATATGATTCATTTTAGTCTTTCTTAAAGCTATCAATGCAGCCATCAGCACATAAGCCCAAATGGACGGCAGCGATGACAGAGATTTAACAGAGCTGTATGGGCAAAGATAGTTCATATACCGTCTCTGGTATGAGTTTACGCAATCATAGTAAGCAGCTAGACTAACCTATGCCTACAAAACGAACACTATCACCTCATATAAGTTAATTCACTCACCTGATGCAGCCATGGCATGCCGATCGATCCCGACGCCCTCCTCATGCCATCCTGTAACTGGAGTGACTCGTAGCCCACTTCTACGGAAGGCTCTGTTGTGAGGGACTCGTAGCCCACTTCCGCCGTTCCTGGCAGATTTCTGACTTTTTTTCTCGAAAATTCTGACTTTTTTTCTCGAAAATTTCGACTTTTTTTCTCAGAAATTTCGACTTTTTTTCTCAGAAATTTCGACTTTTTTTCCGAAAAATTCGACTTTTTTCTCAGAAATTGTAAAAATATTTTCTATTCATATGGCCCTAAAACTCTTCCGTACACATATGTATCCAAGTTCAAAACGGGTTAACAACACACAAGTTCCAGGCCAATCGTTACACAGAGTTTTCGACACAGAAGTGCTTTAGCCAATCAGAATGCACATCCTGCAGTACAGGAGGCGGGTTCTACTGCATTCGCGATGTGACAGTGAAGGGAGAGATCTGCTTCTGAACGGCGAAAATAAAACTCTGATAAAACCGTAATAACTCAATACAAAGTTGTCAAATCAAAACGGTAATACTTTGCAGTTGTAGATGTGTGTGAGAGGGCCTGTTCACGGAAAGCTGGCCACCAACACAGAAGGACTCCTGAGTTGCTGAATCGCGATTACGAAATAAATAAGAGAGAAAATGCATCTCTGTCAGCAGAGCTTCTGCCAGTCTTAGGGTTAGGTAAAAGTTGAGATAGTTATCATGAGAGGATAATTAACTAAAATACACTTCATTTATTTTTAAATAACTGTCATGAGGCAGTATTTGAACCAACCTTAGTCATGGGTTTGTTTTAAATACATTTAAATATTGTAAGCCAGATTTGTAAAAGATTGCTCAAGGCAATGAATGCCAACTTAGTTCAAAGAAGCAACATGCAGTAATATAAAAGTAGTTTTCACATGATTAAGTGAGAGTGTGTGTGAGGCAGTGCACACAATCTTAATGGCTGAAAATAACTGGCCTCTGGTCTTAATACTTTCTGTCAATATCATGGTGTGTGACATTTACAAGAAATCTGGCTGAGCAGAGGTATGTGTGTCTGTCTGTGTGACAGAGTGTGTCTCTATTGGAGTGTGTGTCTTTGAGTGTATGTGTCTGTGTGTCAAATATTGTACATTTTTAGATTTTCATTTTAGATTTCATGTGTGAGAGATAGAGGGGCACTAAGGAATAAAGTGAGAGAGCACACCAGTGGTGTAGCTATACCTATTTTAGGTGAACTTCAGCCCACCTAAAAAAAATTAAATCCCACCCAAATGAACATTTTGAAATTGAAAAGAAAATGTATATCTATTTTTTTTTATGTCTCACATTAGTGTTGAGAGTTGTGCCCCCTCCCCTTACCAAGACCACACAGTTCTATTGTGTAGCCTCTTAATTTTGCTCTCAAAGTGCACCAGAAGCATGCAATTCACTTTAAAATGTTTTTAAAAATCTGCCCGGGGAAGCATGCCCCCAGACCTCCCTAGAGGATGTGAAGTCCACCCCACTCAAACTTTAAAACTAGCTATGCCCCTGGAGCACACAGAAAGGGTGAAAGCAAAAGAGAAACGGCACGAGAGAAGTGGGGGGACATACATCCACGATGTGTGTATGATGTGGCTCTTTGCAGTAACTCAGTCAAATAATTGTCTCTTCGTCTCTGACTGGTTGGCCACCCCTTCTATACAGTGTATGTTCGGATTTTTAAAATGCAGCCCTCCGAAAAGGCTTGACAGGAAGCACACTGAAGCAATAACTCGTGTTTTATCCTCGGTCTTCTTTTATTTTGATTACCACAGGTGACCACAGGTCATACACCTGAAATGATTAAACCAAATACAACACGTTAACATATAATAATATTAATGAAATTGTAACTTATAAATAATTATTTCAATTTTTACAATAAACTAAACATCGGCTCTTTAATATATAATCAATCAAATGTCTTCTTATGAATTAAGGTAATGAATTGCATTAAACACAGCGGACCCAAAAGCTTAAACACAGTCTTCTTGGCCAACATTAGCAGCTAACATTAATAGCTAAATGCTAGCAAAACCTAGCTCAGCGCTAGCCTGGAATGCTAATAGTCAGCCTAGCATGCTAACGGGAGCTAGCAGCAATGATACCGCGAGCTAGCGGCGCTAACCGAATGCTAAATAACACTCTCTCAAGACTGTCTAACAATGCAGCAAACATCAACACACTATATTTACAAGCTACTGTAGAAAATGTTCTTTTATTCGAAGTCATGGGGCCTGTACTACGAAGCTGGTTTTCTGGCTTACCGGGGTAACTTCGAGAGTAACTTGGTCACGTGCAGCGTATGTTGCTGGTTAACCCATACTACGAAAGTTGGATATGTTAAAACCGAGGTATGCTGCCATGGCAATATACGTAGGATCCCAAAACTGGTCTTCCCAGTTTTAGTTCTTGGTTAACCCTAGGTTTCCGATTAACCACACCCTATTTAGACACCACTCCTCCACCGACATGTCCCCTAAAGACAATGCCAGCATACCTGGACGATCCGTACGATATAGGCGCGCAGATTGTGAGGGGCTCTCTTCGGAGGGCGAGGGTATTTAGAGACCGCCAGAATCCGCTGGCGTACCCGGACGATGTTCTCCATGAAAGATATAGATTCTCAGCTGAGGGAATTCGTTACCTATGCCAGCTGCTCGAGGCGGACGTCTCTAATGTAACCCGCCGAAGTCAGGCCCTCACAATCGAGCAAATGTTATGTCTTTCATTGCGCTATTTCGCCAGCGGACAATATATGTATTCCATCGGTGATGCTGAAAACCTGAGAAGAACATGTTGGGGGGGTGATAGGGGTTTAAAAAATTTGCTTTTTTCCCAAAAACTGGTTTTGATTTTTTTCCCCTTTTTTATTTTAAAAATTTTTATTTTATATATTAAAAAAAATAAAATTTTTTTTTTTTTTTTTTTTATTTAAATTTTTTATTGTCCCCCCTTCACCCCCCTTAAATGGGGGATTTTTTTAAAAAAAAATCCCCACCTCAGCCCGGGAATAAAAGAAAAAGAAAAGGGGCAATTGCACCCCGCTTGGTATTGAAACTTAATTTCTTTTAAAATAGGTTTTGCATTTTCCCAAAATTCCCTGGACTGGCAAATTTTCTTTTGGATTTTCCAAAATTTTCCCAAAGGGTCAAGGTAGGGCCATGTTTGTACGGAAATTTCATCAGTTGCACCCCCGGAAAAGCCATTGTTTTGGTTTTTGAAAGTAACCCCAAAAATCATGTCAGGTTTTTTTTTTCCCCAAACTAAAAATTTAAACCCAGTGGTCCCTTGTAAGCCCCACATTTTCCTGGGAAAGAATTTCATTAATTCCCGTGCCCTGGGGGGATAAAAATCATTTGGGAAATTGGGGTGGTGGGCCCTTTAACAAAGGGGCGAAAACCAGCGCATTTTGGGGTTCCAGTGCACAAAAAAAGGGGGGATGACTCCCCCCCCCCCTTTTTTATGATCCAACCCCTGGATCTTCCACGGGTTTTCTGTCCTTACCCCGTTTTTCATGTTTTCACACCCAAAAATTAAAGAAAATTAAAAGCCCAAAATCGATTTATTTTTTAAGGGGTTTTTTTGCAAAAAAAGGGGGAAAAAACCAATTGAAAAATGGGGTGTGAAGTTTTTAATTTTTTCCTTTTTCCATTTTAAATTTCAAACCATTTGTTTACCTTTTTTTGGGGCTGCTCGCTTTTCTTGATCCACACCCATTTCCTACACAAAAGGCAAAGTTTAATCTTTATTTCAAATTAAACGGGGGAAAGGAGAAATGATTGTTGAGGATCCCTGGGAAGGCTTCGGGGGAAAGCCCCCGGGGCCTCCCCAAACCAACACATTGC
This sequence comes from Eleginops maclovinus, assembly GCF_036324505.1. Lineage (NCBI taxonomy): Eukaryota > Metazoa > Chordata > Actinopteri > Perciformes > Eleginopidae > Eleginops > Eleginops maclovinus. Next base: position 757,799 of record NC_086349.1, on the reverse strand, counting down.
TTAATTGACAAAAGGAAGAAAAGATCCCCAAATGATCTCCCCCCAGGGAATTTGTAAATATGGCAAAAGGCCTGCATGTCAGGGGTGTGAGGTTGTCCCTTACAACACATCATTCCTAAAATTGAATTTACGCCCCAATACTTTAAAGGGTTGACAAAGCATAATTACTGTAGGGTTTTACAAATTCCGTGAAGATAAATGCATCTTGGATGGGTTGATTTTCCACCTCATGCATGCAAGAAGCCGACGAATAGGGGAAAGAAAGAAAAACCAACATGAAAGTGAAGCCATACTTTATTAAAGAGGTGTGGATTTGCCTCCCATTAGTGTAATGCACCCAAATAATCCTGCTACTTTGTCTCCATCTTCGAAAGTGGTTGGTCCCCCTTTTCCCCTTATTTACTTTTTTGGGTTCTTTAAAACAGCCTTTCTCTTCAGAACCCCCACACACAAAACCCAAACTCACAAACCACACCACACCACAAACACACATTTTACCCACAATGTTTTTGTACCATCTACTGTTGGCCTTTTTACTTGGAAATTTTGGAATCAAGAATTAGGAAGGGACTAAACATATTCTTTATTGTTTCTACGTAACTCGCTGTTATTGTACATCTGAATTTTCGGGGTTTTTAGGAAATAGAGGAAATGGCACTATTCGCTCTAACCCAAAACACCCAGTCCACCTTGGCCCATTTAGCAGCAGGTCAACTTTATTCAGACGCCCCGTAAAGGGACAGATAAATTTTTTTGCGCTACCCCCTGGAACGCATAATGTGGATGGAACGGTAGCTGTCAATTATACAGCGTCGTAGTACTTTAACCAATCAAGATGTCAGGTTGTCAACCCGGGTTACCGCAAAAACTCGATTATTATAGTTGAAAGTTCGTTTATTACAGGCCCCAGGGTCGATTCAAAAGAAAGAAGTGAGCTCCTCTCTTTTTAAAAGAGTTTATAAAGGATGGCTATTTTAAAAGTTACCGGGTTCGGAATGAAGTGCATATGGTGGGGCTCTCAGGGTTGGGTGGAACAAAGAACAGTAAAAAAACATGTTATAGTCCCGCAGAAAATAAAAATTCAAATGAGGCCGGGTGATGGGGTAGCGGGGGGGGGGGGGGGGGGGGGGGGGGGTGGACTTGGCGTGCCAGGGGGGTTTTAAGGCTGGTGTGGGGCGGGCCTTGCGCACCGCATCGAGTGAGTCGAGCTCTCATTTTATGTTTGGGTTAGGGCAAACGTTTTACCCAAGAGTGAGGGGAGGGGGGTGGTGTACCCCGCGGTCCCCCTTTTTACTTTTGTTTGTTGGGGTAAAAAACACGGACCCCGGTTGGGTTGAAGCCCGGTTTCTAACGAAGGGAAAAACCAAAAAAACTGAAAATGAAAATCAATTTACAAGGCGGGAAAACAGGAAACAACCACCGGACCCGCAAAAAGGAGGCAGCACCGGGGGGACAAGGCACACGGAAAAAACTTCTTAGGGAACGGCATCCCAAATTTGGGTGGGTTTCTTTGCGTTCGATGGTCGAGGGAGGGCGCGTGTGGTGGGGTTTTGCATGTTGGGATTTTTGGAAGATTTGAAGGGATACACGAATGAGTGAAGCGGGGAATGCTAGGCGATTACATTGTGTGTCGGCTTTTAGAGGCTTCAAGTTTAGGAGAAGTCATTGCACTGTGAGGAAGTTTTAATTGGATCGTCACCATTCTGATGTATGGACCACCCTCCTTGTATAGACTAAGTATGGTCACCCTGGTCAATGGGTTGGAAATGCATTAAGATGACGGGGCAACTAGATTGGAGAGGGGTGGGGTGGAAAAGGGGTCCAGGGGTGTTCGATTTCGGGCTTATTGCGGGAGGTACAGGGGGGGGGGAAAGGACTCAGTGCGGGAACAAGGGTTTTCGTCCTGGGGGCGGACTGCTTTGCGGCCGGGGGGCCTGGTAAGCATGGTTGTGGGGTGGATGGTTGAGGGCGGAGCGGGGAGGGGTGGGAGTAGGTGTAGTCTTATGGGCCATCAATCATATGTCTCAGCACCTGTTCCTCTTCTGTGAACTCAGTTTGTGAGTGCCCGCCACTGTTTGTACCAATCTGTTTTATATTCATGACTGTTTTATTGTTTTCATTCTCTAATTACCTGCTTTTATTTATTTTCTATGCTCATTCGTTTGACTTGTATGATGGTTGCGGACCGAGATACGCTGTGGATCGCACTCATAATCTAGGCCTTGTAGTCTTAGCAGATGGATGCTATCAGTAGATGCTTACCGTGAGTGAGTTCAATATCTCGGTGTTTTTACGGTGAAAATGTAGTTAGATGGCAGATGGACAGGACTACTGTTTAACGCTTGTACGAAAAGGCTGAGCCAGGAAGTGATTCTTAAAAGGATATAACGGAATGGTTTCTCCTCTCTTTTGGAGTTTTATAAATGGAGTAACTTTTTTAAAGGATGCCAGTTAGGTGTTCAAAAGTTTCACAGCTGTGGCTCAATAGTCCGGTACACGCGTCCACAGGCCACTGAATGAGTGGTGCTCATCAGTAGTTTCTGTCTGGCGGTCCGGAACAAAAGAGAGCTCGATTCTACAATACAAACATGTTTTATAGAACCATCCCTTTCCGCTCATAAAATAAACAACTTCAAAATAAGACGTGCTCCGGTCTCGTGCTCTCATTGGTTGGTAGCGGGGGGGGGGGGGGGGGGGGGGGGGGGGGCTGGATCCTGTTGGCCGCTTGTCACATGAGGTTCTCCGGATTCTTCTATAGGCTGACGTCGTCGGGGGCGGGTCCTCTTATGACGTCACCGTCGCCATCTTGTTAGTGATGTCCTGAAGCTCTCACCTACAATATTCCATTATGCAATCCTTCTGAGGTTTATCAGGTATTAAACACGCAACAGTATTATTGCAGCATCAATGAGTGAGAGGTAGAGGCGGTGTGTTTAGTATGTAACTCCACGCGTCCTTCTCCCTCTACTCATATATACAATACAATATTAGCTTTATGCTATCTGAGGCTAAAAACAACATCCGGTAATACTACCGGAATTGGACAAAGAATAACACATGAAGCCACACAGACTTTTCAAAATAAAACGAAGAGGCACAAAACCCTTAAATAAATTATTCAGAGCTAGAAATAATGATAAAATAATCAAAGTCTTGACAGTGTATTTCTTGTGTCTGTGGAAACATCTAAAAATGGAAAACTGAAATTCCAATCCTGGTTATTGCCTTGTTTCCTGTTAAATTATATTTGGTGAATTGTTCTGCACAGCATCCTCATGGTCGGCCGGGACAAATGCGCTACAACGGACAAAAACACTTCAATTAGGTGAAACGCGCTGCAATTTCCAAAAGTTGGGCCTGGATATATCTCCATATAGCTCCGTTCTGATAGGGTCAGAGGAGAGAGACAGCAGCCGCTGAATGGATGGTTAGTCTTAAATTGTTCTTTAGTTTATTGAAATTAAAAGGGACTTTACTTAATTATAAAGAAGATATTTTTGCAAAGCTTTGGTTATATCTTACTGATAATGCAACGATAGCATTAGCAAGGGAACGCTAATTTATAGCTTAGGCTAGTTATATTAACATTGTTTTGTTGTTTTCTCTGGCTTTTAGAGACAAATTCTAATGTTTTAGAGGAGAAAGTTAACCATATTTAACACTGTGAGTCTCAGAAGTTTTAAATTGGATTCTACAATCCATTCTTTATTGTCATGGCACCAAACCCCTCCAAATTGTTATAAGACCTAAAGATATAAGGTCACCCTGGTCACATGGTGTCTTTGACCCACATGCATATTACAAGATGACTGGGTATGACAACTTAGATCTGGCAGACCGGGGTGGTGGCTCCTCTTTTTAAAAAGGGGGATCAGAGGGTGTATGCCAATTACAGAGGCATCACATTACTCAGCCTCCCCGGGAAAGGTTACTCTAAGGTGCCCGAAAGGAGGGTCCGGCAAATTGTCGAACCTCAGATTGAAGAGGAACAATGCGGTTTTCGTCCTGGTCGTGGAACGACGGACCAGCTTTTCACTCTCGCAAGGATCCTGGAGGGGGCCTAGGATAAGCTCATCCGGTCTACATGTGCTTTGTGGATTTGGAGAAGGCGTATGACCGGGTTCCCAGGGAGATACTGTGGGAGGTGCTGTGGGAGTATGGGGTGAGGGGGTCTCTACTCAGGGCCATCCAATCAATGCTCTCAAAGCGAGACCTGTGTCCGGGTCCTCGGCAGCACGTCGGACCGATTTCCGGTGAGGGTTGGCCTCCGCCAGGGCTGCGCTTTGTCACCAATCCTGTTTGTGATATTCATGGACAGGATTTTGAGGCGTAGTCGTGGGGGAGGGGGTCTACAGTTCGGTGGGCTAAGGATTGCACCACTGCTTTTTGCAGATGATGTGGTCCTAATGGCTTCATCGGTCTGTGACCTTCAGCACTCACTGGATCGGTTCGCGGCCGAGGATGAAGCGGCTGGGATGAGGATCAGCACCTCCAAATCTGAGGCCATGGTTCTCAGCAGGAAATGGATGGACTGTCCACTCCAGGTAGAGAATGAAGCCTTACCCCAAGTGAAGGAGTTCAAGTATCTCGGGGTGTTGTTCTCGAGTGAGGGAACAATGTAGTGTGAGATGGGCCGGAGAATCGGAGCAGCGGGAGCGGTACTGTCGCTTAACCGCACCGTTGTGACGAAAAGAGAGCTGAGCCAGAAGGCAAAGGATGGGTCATGACTGAAAGAACGAGATCGCGGATACAAGCGGCCGAAATGGGATTTCTCCGCAGGGTGGCTGGCATCACCCTTAGGGATAAGGTGAGAAGTTCAGTCACCCGGGAGGGACTCGGAGTAGAACCGCTGCTCCTTCGCGTTGAAAGGAGCCAGTTGAGGTGGTTCGGGCACCAAGTGAGGATGCCACCTGGGCGCCTCCCTAGGGAGGTGTTCCAGGCACGTCCAGCTGGGAAGAGACCGAGGGGTAGACCTAGGACGAGGTGGAGGGATTATATCTCTTCGCTGGCCTGGGAGCGTCTTGGAATCCCCCAGTCAGAGCTGGTTGATGTGGCCAGGGAAAGGAAAGTTTGGGGCTCTCTGCTGGAGTTGTTACCTCCGCGACCCTGACGGAAAAGCGGGAGAAGATGGATGGATGGATGGTAAACAAAACAAGGTTCAACACTTCCCCTCACCCATCTCTGAATCTGCTTCACCCTGAACACCTCCACAATTGACCTGGTTAATACCTAAAAGGATGGATTCTCTTCCTTTCTTGAAAATTGGGAAAAGACGTGTATTACCCCCATCAAATCCAAACAGGTCTGTGTGACACTCCCACTGCTTCAAAAAATACTATGAATATTGTTAGTGAATTTTTGTGTAGTTAACCTTTAACACAGTTCATCATTTTCTCCTTCTTCTGTTGACATGGCATTGGAATATTTTGGGGTTTTAGCGCCACCTAGTGTCTTTCTAGTGAGGAAACACTCATTATTAATCCTGCCTTTTATTTTGATACTCACCTTCAGCTGATGTTACTTCCTGTGATGTCAAATCTAGCTAGAGTAGGAAGTTCATTACTTCAGTTGAGTCAGAACATGCCAAGGTGAAGAGATGCTCATCCTTGAAGGACGTTCTTGCCCTTGTTAAGGCTTTGCTTGTAAGTCAATGTTTATGATTTTGTGTATGAAGGACCAATTTATGCTTTTATGCATCTTAAATTAATTTGTAGTCAAATTAATGGCAATAAATCGTTTTTGTGTAGATAGAATGTCTGAAGAACTTCTGCAAGTCATGTAGAGCGAGCAAGCTAACTAGTATGTTAGCTTGCTCACGTGATTTCTATGCTACACTGTGTATGTATGTAGAAGGATGAAGCAAACACACTTTTATGTACATTTCTGTTTGTTTATTTAGTTTACGAAGGAAAAAGGAAGAATTCTGTAAACCTGAAGGATGGAGTAAATGTTCAAAATCCACTTCTGCCTCAGAAAGTCATTCCGTCGTTCTATCGTTAGCTGTCTGTCTAGTCAAGTGAATGGGCGCCTGGTGAGGACAGAACAGTAAAAAGCATCCAGCACAGCGGGCAGAACTACTCAAGGAGAGTCATCTTCAATTGTGTCCTACTTCTCATCATCTTCAACACTGCTCACACCCGGCTCACAGCATATCTGAATGATGGATGGGAAAATGACAGTTGAAGAGTCATCTCAACACCCCGCAGTAGAACCCCAAAACGGCACCTAAATCTAATATGGAAACCAGGTCAGTCGCTCGTACGTCTTCCGGTAAATTTGCATCAATCAAATCATCATCTAGCAGAGCCAAAGCTGCAGCTCATGCTAAATTGGAAGCAGCCCGCACACGAGCTGAATTTGCCAAGAAGGAGTCAGATATTCTGATTGAGAAAGCACAAATGAAGCTAGATTAAACAATCTCAGACATGAAAAGGAGGTGATGGCTGCTTTAGAAGAAGCTAACGCACTTGAAGCAGAAGATGAGCCTGAAGAGGTTGACGATAAATCACTCTGCCGAGAAGTGGAAGAGAGAACGCGTGAATATGTTCAGCTACAGTTAACAGAAAATGTTAAGCCACCTGTACGACCTATATCACCAATAATTCATGTGCTGAAACCTGAGTCTCCCCCGAGACAGCGCCTTACTGAGTTCACACTTCAAGCTCATTGTTCTAAAATGCCCAACCCTACCAGACCAGCACCGCAAACCACCAAGTCTATACCTCATCACACATCTCCATGGCAACCTACAGCTGGTGCAGGACAGTTCTCACCTCACAAAAGTGTTTCACAACGGCCAGTAGATGGCAGTCCAGACATTAGCGATGTAGCTAGATACTTGGCACGCAGAGATCTGATAACCTCCGGCCTCTCACAGTTCGATGATTCCCTGAGAACTATTGGGCGTGGAAATCATCGTTCTTCAACGCCATTATTGGATTACACCTCAGCGCCAGTGAAGAGCTGGACCTCCTAAACTAAGTGGTTAGGGCGAGAATCTGCACAGCACGTCAGGAGAATAAGAGCTGTGCATGTAAGTAACCCCTCTACCGGACTGACCAAGGTTTGGGAACGCTTAGAAGAATGCTTCGGTTCCCCAGAGATCATAGAGAAGTCACTCTTCGACAGGCTCACAAACTTCCCAAAGGTCACCAACAAGGATCCAGTGAAGCTGAGAGAACTCAGCGACCTCCTTCACGAATTAGAAGCTGCTAAGCTAGAAGGCTATCTCCCTGGCCTTAGCTACTTGGACACTGCACGTTGGCGTCTCTCCTATCGTGGAGAAATTACCATACAACCTCCAAGAGCGGTGGTTTAAGCAGGGCTACAAGTACAAGGCCACTCATGGTGTAACCTTCCTCCATTCTCCTTCTTTTGTGAGTTCGTCAGCGATGAGGCACGAGCACGCAACGATCCAGGTTTCAGGCTGCAAACTGGTATCACGGAGTACCTAAAGCAATGCGCTCCTGTAAGAAGCCGCAGAGGAGTCTAGTGTCTGCCCACAAAACAGACGTATCACAAGAGAAAGACAAGAGGGAGGTTTC